>NC_140362.1:4662500-5022500 GCF_054491055.1 Hypomesus nipponensis | reverse complement strand
TGCGGATACGTACGCAGATATCAACATAATCGCTGGAGTTCTGAAGCTCTACCTTAGAGATCTCCCCATCCCGGTCATAACGTTTGAGTTGTACTCCAAATTCGTCCAAGCAGCAAGTAAGACCTCCCACATCAAGACCAACGTGACCAATCCCCATTATTCACAATTAATTGTGTCAACCTGCATCATGCTAATGATGACATAATAACACTTCCTCCCACAGAAATCCCCAACCCTGAATCCAGACTAGAGGCCATCCATGAGGGCCTACTGCTCCTGCCCCCAGCCCACCATGAGACCCTGCGCTTCCTGATGGCTCATTTGAAGAGGTGAGCTTCCGCACACCGGCCCTCAGTATCATGACACATAACATGATGCTGTTGTTCCGGGGCATTCCTAACAGAGCTTTCCCATGTGCCTGTCTTCCCTACAGGGTCACAATGTTCGAGAAGGACAATTTCATGAATGCTGAGAACCTGGGTATCGTGTTTGGGCCGACTTTAATGCAGCCCCCTGAGCAGAGTGCCCTGACCACCCTGAACGACATGAGACAACAGAAGTTAGTCGTGCAGCTCTTGATAGAGAATGAAGAGGTCTTGTTTTGAGGACTGGAGCCTCTTGCGCCTATTTACAAATGACTTTTATTTATTCTGTAACCGAGGAAACCAAGCCAAGCCCCGATTCTGTCTTCAAACGACATGTGAAACATGTTCATAGCTTGGTCTGATTTGAGCTTACAGCGCTTTTCTCTCATAAGCATGGCTAGAGAGTATCTGGCAAAGTAAGGTCAGAGACCACACCAGTGTTGCCGTATGAGGTACTGGGGTAAAGGTCCCAACATTCAGCAACTACTGTGAATCAAGCCACTCGTAGCATTAGCACATTACGGTGGCTTGGGTTCAATAGTGCGTTAATCAATAGGGGACCCCATATTGATTGGCTGGTCAAATGCATCATATGTATTTGTGCACACTGTGATGAGTTTGACAAGGGAATGCAGGTACAATTTGAATCCAAGATCTGTTACTTTTCAAATCTGGTTCGAGAGACAGAGAAACTGGTTCGTGGGAACACATTAAGAACTATGCGCAAAATTAAATGACAATGAAGATCATTGGTAGCTTTTAAAGCACTTTTTCTTTCGCAAAGAGTGTGGTGAATTTATTTTATTCAGATGTGTTTTTATGGTGGAATTTTTCTGCATTATGTTCTTTTGTGTAGTACTATGTACATAATGTTGGCTGTCAAGAGTGTACGTGGATTAGCCTAGCATTCATTTTCAAATGCAGTCGAAAAAGTGTACTACTGTACAAGTAAAACAGCATACCCTTCAAGGAAAATCTGTTTTTATTGTTAGTGTGTTATTCATTTTATTATTGAATGTTCTTAGCAAAGTCAGAATGGTTCATCCTTATAAATATTCATGATGGAAAAAATGGATACATGCATGCATAGACAAAATATTTTCAAAGTCAGTATACATCTGTATAATACTGTCCATGCAGGAGTTAAAGTTTGCCAACCAACTGCAGAATGCTGTATACGGTTATTCGTCCTATAACTTTTGTGGCAACAACTAAAATACCCAGCAGAATTCTCAATTGTGTCAGACTACATAGTTTGGGATATTTCTGAAACACCCAAACAGCCTGGAGCGAAAGTGGTTACCTTTAACTTCTCCAACTTTCAACCTAGTCGGAGTAATAAAGGTAGCTAACCATTGTATAATTTGATATAATTATGTGAATCCTTTTTACAAATCGATTTTATTAAAAGTATTTTTGTGATGGGTGCAATTAAGATTGTAATTTATCAAATAATGATTTATTAAAGGATGTGAAACTTCCATTTATACTATTTTGTGTCTGTCTTATTGCTCAAGTTGTTTGTATGAATAAGAGATCATTTCACCTGCCTCCCTGTGGGCGGAGCTAGACAGGTGATAAAGGCAGGTGAGGTGAGAAAATTCAGACACAAACATTGTAACCTCCTGTAAGTTATGTTAACATAAGTCTGCTTTACGAAGAGGGATACCATATAAAATTCACAGTGGATTTCATCTTTCCAAGACTACAGAAGACAGCATCAGGTCACTAGCCTGCTTTTATCAACACTGCAGTAGACGCACAGATATTATTCAATCAGTCCTGTAATAACAATATAATTAACATGAACTCATTTACTCTTACAGATAGGCTACCACAAAATCCTCACCATGGCAGCGAAATACCCTTGGTGGCGGGCATTTACTGCGAGGAAGAAGAATAACACAATGTCGACAGATGAGGAATCTGAGGGTGCCAAACTTGATGGAGAAACTGCGTCTTCCGTCGCATCCCCGGATTCTGAAAAAGGAAAATTTCACAAGGAAATTTTTGAAGAGGCAGAGTTTGAGCCTATGTTCAATGAACAGACTTGCCGACGGAACCTCAACATTTCTCGTTCGGGACGATTTAAAGAAAAAAGAAGAGTTCGAGCGGCCATTCCAGATAAAAGCAACTTTAACAATGGAAATGTCGGACTGGCTGTTGTTGCAAAATAGAATATAATGCACTATAATCACTGCCAAGTGACGAAGTGTACCTGTAGCTTTACATTTACTTGTTTAATGGGCACTTTAAAGAGTAGTTACTGCCAGTAGCGGACAATAACTCATTGTCAATGATTTAAATATGCAGTATATTCAATAGGTGGGATCAAAATGAAGGAATAGATCATCATCAACTTTTTACATATTCTAGTAATTTATTACTATATGGGCTCGTCTGAAACAATATACCACGTATTACCTTGCTTATACTTCTAGAAAGGGATCGTGCAGTACATTGTAAAAGTAAATGTACACGTTTTTATGAATTTAGTTTAGTAATTTGGTTTTACCTAAAGAACCTCTTAATATATTTAATTCTGAATTGTAGGCCTATGCAAAGTGATTAGAGTGTTTTTATTCACTACCTTGACATCTTTGTTTTGAACAGATGCTGTATGCACGTCTATCTCCCTCAAACTCTCTCTTTCACAAGCACGTACCAATTGCACACATGGTGACATTATGTTTTTGTCACACCAGACTCAGGTATATGAAGTAATCATTGTCAGTTATTAGTTTAGTTTAATAACACATCTACAGAATACTTAATTTACATGGAATTTAGGCCCTAGCCTACATCCTTTTTGTTTTACTTGATATTTAAAAGAACAGCAAAGATTCACAGTTTCTCATGTGTTTTATTCCTATTTGGCATTGCTAAACTAAAGGTTTTGACTGTATCATTTGGTTCAAGGTTGAGAACTTTCGTTTTGCTCCATGCCAAATCATCACAGAGCAATTAAAATGTCTTAACTGAGATGAACTAACGACTGAAATTCATGTGGGCGTGGATGGAATTCGTACTCAATGGCTCAATGTCAGTAGATTGATATGTAAATGTTGTGAAACACAAACAGATTGTTAATGGGCTTGTCTACTTGGGGTGTGGTGAGGAATGCTGCTGTCTTGCCATACGTACAATAGAGTAGATCACAATTAAAAAGTGTATAATGCAGTAAACAGAACGACAGTGAATGCATTTTAGATTCCTCCTCATCACTGGAAATTAGGTAGTTTCTGTAACTCAAAAAAACATGAACGTGCACTTACAAGAGTACCAGTGCCAAACTTATGTAAAACGCACAGGTGCAATTGGATTGATGACTTTTTGGGCGTAAGACAAGCAAAGCGCACCCTCTAGTGAAGAATTCTTGAAATATGTTTTTTATTTCAGTGGATGACTAACGTAGCCTAATGTTAAAAAAAGACAAGTGCAAACTTGATTTGACATCAGTCGCCATGGCAGTGACTGCACAAGTGAAACATTGATATCTTATAAATGAAGATATAAATAATAATAAATAAATAATAATAAAATAAAATATATATATAAACCTTTTATAAATAAAGGTTATCTTAGGTTGAGTTTACGAAGCCTTGTAGGCCTAAACATTTTAACATGAACGCATCTGGTTTAGTCTTACAATTATAGCCTTGAATTCTTAAACACATAATTTACCGTTTAAAGTCTGTTTCAATTATCCAGCTTTTATGACTGCAACATATTCATAATTAGTAGGCCTAATACATCTAATTTAGCTACCTGTAATTTACGTAAACATAATCATTGTGAATTTGGGGAAAATACCATACATTGTGCAATTTTCATTTCCGGACAGATAATGAAAATATCTAATAATATCTAATATATAGGTATAATATAGGCCTATGTCATTTTCCTCCTGAGCGGCAATAATTTGGTTACTTTTTATAATCGTAATCTACGAGGATGGCGGGGGGCATCACTGCTTCACTCAGTTTGCTTTAAGATTCATGAGTTGGCATGATGAATTTGCTGATCACATAAAAACGAACTAGTCGAACGAAGTCATTTAGGTTATCTTTGACTCAGTAAACCAGACCTGTAGGGATGATCAGTTTCTGCTCTCTCCAGAACACGTCTTTCAAGCACTTATCCCCTTGATTACTTCCCTGATGCCCAGAGTGAACCACTGGGTTATTATCCCCTTGGTGGCGGCTGTCGGGCGCCACACAGATCCAACCCTGTTTTAATCATCCACATTAAGACAACATTGGGTTAGTCAACAAGTTTCTGGTCTTATAAGAAAGATTAGGGTTTGGTTGAATCTCAAGAGAGGAGCATAATTGTAGTAGGGAATGATGAGGGTGAGCACAGTAGCCTACATGGTACTACACCTGGGCCCTCTTTGATTTTGCTCTTACTATTATGTTGCTTGAATACAACTGGTTGTGGGTCGCACGTGTTTTCTGATGGATAAAGTCGACTTGTTTACATGACGATTGAACAAAGTCATAATCGAGTCGTCGGAGCATGTCGTTTATCCGCAGTCACCTGGAATGAAACATGGCCCCATTACTCTGCAGTAATCCCTCGAGGTCAACATGAAGAATGTCACAATCCGAAAAAAATGGTTTGATCGGTTTGGTCGTTTTGAGGAATTCCCAGAGAAAGAGAATAACGTAAATGCGAAACTTTCAGTAGTAGTAGCATTTAATGTAAGAACTAATATAAGCATACGAGAGCAACTGTAACCTAGGGCCTAGGCTATGCATCCTTGTCCAAAAATTATGAAACACTTTCAGGATTGACAAAACTGCAACAATGCGTGAAACTTGCTTGGATTACCTAGCTAAGTAGCTACGTGGCAAGCAACTTCAGACAGCCTACTTGACAATGGCAACAAATGCTTCACTTGCTTAGATGGGAGCCTCCCCCTGTTTTACGATTGGTTTAGAATGTGTGTAAGTTGCGCCCCATTTCTAAAAGTTTACTGTTCATTGGCGCTGAGAACGATTCAGCGCTCACATGTCACAAGGCAGGGGAGGATCTTACGCGATCAAACTGCATCCGATTCACGTACGATGCTACGTAAATTACCTCCACAACCCCAATGACGAAAATGCACTGCTGCTCCAAAATGATACGCTGAGTAGCCTCAGTCTGAGATCAGCTGTAACTCGCGTCTTGTAATTACCTAGAAAAACAAGTAATGAACCACAAGAAGAGATAAACAATGGAGGGGACACTGCATAAATGGACAAATTACATAAGTGGTATGTAGACCTACGCTCCACTGGCTGTTTCAGTCTTATAGCAAGTCTTCTTAATCTAGCTAGCTTGTTAGGTAAGGGTGCTATGCTAATAAAATAAGGTTAGTGTTAGCTCACTAGTGTGAACTGTCATCTCTTTGACTACGTAGCAAGAGCAAGGCAAGGCTAACAATTAGGTGACAGACAGGGTTATTTCATACCAACACATTGGCCAGCTAGCTCGGTATACCGGTATACTACATACATACTGTACATGCTAGCTTTTGCTGAACTTGCTGAGCTCTTGCTGAACTAGCTTTGCATACTGAAAGCTAGCGTAGGTAGGCTAGGTAGAATCCAACATAGTGCTTAGGGACTGTAATTATCACTACACAGAATATAACCTAAGGCTAGCTTTTATGTTACGATGCTCAGTTGCAAACCCAAGATTATGATTTGATAGCTGATTCACCCCAATTTATGATTTTGCAAGACATCATCAAGAAATGACTGGTTGCCTCGCGAGAAGAAGTGCTAGCAAGATCCAATCGACACCGGCTTTTGAGGTGTGCTTCATTGAGTGTTTTGCTTGCAGGCTGGCAGCCTCGATGGTTTGTGCTTAAAGGAGGGACCTTGTCCTACTACGATTCTCAAGAAGATGCTTGGAAAGGATGCAAGGGCAGCATTAAAATATCAGTCTGTGAAATACAAGGTTGGTAGTTATAGGTTACCACTAAAGGGAAATGGCTATAATAAAACCATAATAAACTAGTTAATTACATTTCTTTTATAAGGAAACGAGAGACGAGAGACGAGACGAGATAAGGAAACGTGTTAGCTAACTCGTGTATTTCTCCTCCAACCATCTAATTCACATCACCGTAGTTCACCCCTCTGACTTGACCCGAGTTGACCTGACCATCCCTGGAGAACAGTACTTCTACCTCCGAGCCCTCAACACAGCAGAGAGACAGAAATGGCTGGTTGCCCTGGGAACCGCAAAAGCCTGTCTTACAGACAACAGAACCAAGAGAGAGAAAGGTGGATTTCTGTTGGATTCTGTCAAATACAGCATTTCATAGCCTGATGTGTGCACTGTTCCATATCTCCAAAAACTTAGAGGGCCAACTCCCTCTTCCTGGTCTCATTTTGTTCCCCCTCCCCCCCCCCCAGAGCTGCAGGAGAGCACAGAGGCTCTGAAAACCAAGATGTCAGAACTGCGGCTGTACTGTGACCTCCTCCTCCGGCAAGTCAACAAGATCAAGGACAGCGATGAGCCTAGGGAATCCGCCGAGGTAACCCAAGAATTAGGGAGTGGCTCGAGGAGCTAAGGAAGTCCCGGCCATGGTACATCTCTCTCCACTGCCACCGCAGTTTGTAACAGTAGGTTGTGTGAAACGTTCTCAGGCGGGCGAGGACACGGGCAACATGTTGAAGTCCACGTGCACCACCTTTCTGAAGACCCTGGAGGAGTGCATGCAGATAGCTAACCACAGCTTCACCTCTGAGCTCCCCACGCAGAGCCCCCCCGGGTCCCCCCCTGTGGCGGCCGTCAAACCGCTGAAGGTACACCCACCCAGCCACGCCCACCCAGAGATAACGTCTCCATTGAGCAGATATACTAATTCAGCGTACACTTTTCACCAAGGACACACAGACAGTGGAATGTTTGTGTGTATAACAGTATGAAGTTTAATGTAGTCATTCCGACTGAAGGCTATGCGTGCAAACACACCCCTAAATTAATTGTTTAATGCCTTAAAACGAAATGGACGTGGATAAAATGTGATGTTTTTGGTTCTTGACAGGTCAAACCTATCAACCAATCCAATCAGATCCTTGGAGGAAAGTAGGTCACGCTCTTCAAAAATTCAATACCATCCCTCGACCTGCTTTTCATACAATCCCCCCCATTAACACCTTGCTACATACAGTAACTCTCTCTCTCTCTCTCTCTCTCTCTCTCAACCCTCTTTGTTGTTGTTTTTCAGACTGGGTGACCCAATTGCAGTCTTGGACAGCACTTTAGAACCTGACAACCACAGTCTGAGCTCTGGAGCAGATAGACCAGATGAGCTGGATGGGCCTGACTCAGTCCCAGAGAGCACACAGACACACCCAACAGGTTCAAACCCCCCACGCCCCCCACCCCCCCAACACGCATGCACGTACACACACACACACAGGATACACTATGAATCTGAATAATTTCTCCTAAATTAAACACCATAAAGGAGAATACTCTGACCGACTGATGTTTAGCTTTGAAACATGTTTATATTATTTTGATCGTCTGGACTCTTTACACATAAGACCTATATTGCATTCCATAAAGGAGAACTATCCTGCAGAATTGTTGGCTAATCAGTGGTACACAGTCATGGTTAAAGTGATGCCTTTTAGAGGGTGGGACAGTGATGAATCTCCTGCTACTTTATTGCATTTGCATATATTCAATTAGTGGACCCTCATTAACTAACAAGCCAAGATGTAATTACACTACATGACAAATGTTCAACTTAGTCTGGCTGTGGACCAAGCTAAAAGTTTGGGTGCACGTCTGTGTGTGGTGTGTGTGTGGTGTATGTGTGTGTGTGGTGTGTGTGTGGTGTGTGTGTGGTGTGTGTTGTGGCCCATAGAGAACTGTCCAGCTGGTGAGGACTGCCCAATCCCTGAGGAGATATCAGAAACCCCTCTCCAGATTACCCAGAACCCCTCTGAGACGGAACCGTCCGGAGACGGGGAAGAGTTGAGGGAGGAGGTGGAGGAAGAAGAGGAAGTGAAGGATAAACAGCAAGTGGACATTACCCAGGAGAAGGAGGAAAAGAGCCATGTCCTGCTTCAGAACCAACCGGAAGCTGTCCCTGACCAGGCTGAGTCTAAGCTGGAGGAGCAACATTCCCAGGGTGCTGTGCAGCAGGAGGAGGAGGAGCAGGAGGAAGAGATAGAGCAGGTGGAAACCTTCTTCAGCACAATGAGCCACAGGTATGGCAATACGCCTCAGGAGGGTCACATTCTCTAGGTGACTCAGCGGTCCAAAATTCACATTTCGTAAACACGACTGTTAGAACGAACACAGAATCATAATTTATTTTACCAGGTGCTGGTAATGGTTGATATCATATTGTCTTTTCAAATTACGAATGGACATAAGTACCACAAGATGTCTATTACTTGAGGTTGTTTAGTATGTACTCATTCAGTATTCTGTTAATGTTGCGTCTGAAATGTTATTCATTAAGAGTACAATTACAGTGCTTGTATTTCAAGCCAAGGTCTGTTTTTTCCCCCCAAAGAACAAACCTTTAGATTAAGAAGTGAAATGACTAGAATTGAAGTCAGTCTGAAAATCACATTTGGAGAATGATGATTGTTTTACTTCAGTGTGTTCTCTCCTGATCACATGACACAGAGATGCCCTCACCTGATGTTTGGGTTTGTAAAGTATTTTTTTGGTAATCATCTTTCCTCTTTCTTTTGATTTCACCCAACTCTAAATCCCTTAAGTGTTCCTGAACACTTGGCAGAAAGTTGTCATTGCCATGATGTTCACATATGATGGCGCTTGATTATTGCTCATGAGGAATTCACCGTCGCTGTGTAGCAAGACTGTTGCTGTGTAGCAGTGTGTGGTTGCAGTATTGAAGAAGTGTAGATGCAGTATTGAAGCACAAGATTCAGTAACGTTGTTATTTAGGCAGCCAGACGCCACGAAACAGAAAAGCACATTCTAGATAGTTCCCATATCACATAGGAGTTTCCATTCCAGTTAACAGCAACTGTATTCAGCTTCATTTAGAATTCGATTCTAGAACAATCCCTTCCATCACTGACACAACTGCATGCACTTTGGTGGATCCTTTCTATGTTGGTCTTGGTTTTGATTGTATTTATTTATTTATGCTTGATTCATTGGCTCAAATAAAAGTTTGAAATGCTGGCAACATTCTCTAATATATTCTTTTGTTTGAATCTGTTTCAATTTTTAGATTTAGTGATATAAGACTGGACGACGACTGTGGTATCCCCACTCAAGATTTTTTGGACTCTTGCTATGCGATAGTGCCTGTGTTAGGTAGGACAGTCACACTCAGTCTCTCTCCTCACCTGCCTGCCTCATCTTCCCGTTTCTTCTGTTGCCCGATGTTCAATATTGACGTCACTCGCCATCTTTAATGAGGCTGGTGGAAAGCCATTCTAAAACGCCGTCGTGGTCACCCCCCCACCCCCACCCCCCCCCCACCCCCACCCCCCACCCCCACCCCCCCCCCCACCCCCACCCCCCCCCACCCCCACCCCCACCCCCCCCCACCCCCACCCCCCCCCCCATGCGCCTCCGTTCCTGTCTCTGCCTGGTCTCGTCGAGTCTTTTGTTCCGTCTCTCCCACAAGCATCCCTGCATGTCATCACTCTTTCACTTCTTCTATGAGGCTTTCTTTATGCGTTTACTAATTGACTGAATGGCCTTTGAGGTATGCAGGTGTGCGTGTGCGTGTGGGGAGGGTTGCATGCTAAACTGTGGTCACCTGTCAGCGCTTTTGTTTTCATACCAAACAAAGAAGTATGACTCGTCATTTTGCCACACGTCATGTCAACGTGACAGCTGTGGTGCGTATGGAAGGACTCACTCTTCACATCGTATCCCCCTGTCACCTGTCCTAACACGAGGGGTCTGCTCTCAACAGGACCTTCCTCTGCCTTTTCCTCACTGGCTGACCATATGCTCATATGTCATAGTTCACTGTGCCTGGTTGCATGTGGTACTTATTTGTGGTCCGGGTGGAGGTAAGCGAATCGGGTTCTGAAATTATTGTCAATGCTCAATGGTTTGGTGGGAGTAGAACCACAGTGGGCCAGCTGCTAAATGATCAACATGCTCAATGACAAAGGAACTCTCTCTCCTCAGACAAGCTGGGGTCCACAGTGTTTGCTCCGGTTAAAATGGATTTTGTAGGAAACATCAAGGTGAGTGAGAAGGTTTGGGAAGATGTGACTGCACATATGCTTGTTGCTTGTGATAAAAGAGTTATATTTATAGAACCTATAATAGTCTCACTGATGTTGCCATTCTTAGTAATACTCAATATGACCACATGGGGGCGCCTTATGCCCCTGTTTTTATGTCAGGAAGCCTCGAGTCTTGAATGCTCGCAGTGCAAACAGATGACCACATCTTAATTGTTCATGGCCTGAAGGCTAAAACTCAGTTGTCTGTACTGGTATAACGTACAGGAAAGATTCACAACTAACGTATAATCCTTTTAGTATACACTCCACATGTGCGAAACCCTCACAGTTTACTGTACAGTACATCACAGAACAGAATCCCCAGCTCCTTCTCATCACCCGTGTCCCCACACCCCGTGTGCCGTGGCTGTTTAGAAAATCCACCAGAAGCTGGTGTCCGACCCTGGGAGCTTCCCCACGCTGCAGAGCATCGTTCTGCACGAGGTCCAGGCGGGCGTGGCCCAGGTCCGCAACTCGGCCACGGAGGCTCTGCTGTGGCTCCGACGAGGCCTCAGCTTCCTCAAGGAGTTCCTGTCCGAGGTCAACGCCGGGGCGCGCGACATCCAGGGGGCACTCAGTGAGTCGGCTGTCCGTCTAACACACATATACACCTACACATATACATCTATATAAACCCCTCAAAAAAAGTTTGGAAACGTTATTTTGGTTGATTTTTCCTCCCCTTCAATAATACCAATTGGTATTGTATTTGTAAGGATCGTGCATTCGTGGAACGAGCAACACAACTAACTGTGTGGGTAGCGGTCCCAAAAAATGTGCCAAAATCCCCTGCAATATTTTTCTGTTGGTGTTCACTCTTGTTTTGAGTTGCTTGGTGGATTGGATAATTGCACTCTCCCACAGTAATAAGGAAAAAACGACACATATTGGCCATTTTGACGGTTTATTCATTTTACACTGTCAGGGACCTCAGTAGCGTGTGGAAGATCCATACACAGCCACAACAGCTTGGCACCTCCTCATGCTGGTCACCAGCCTGGTCACACACTGCTGTGGGATGGTATCCCATTCCTCAACTAGGATTTGTCACAAGTCAGCCAACATGTTTGTGTTGCACACATACAGCATGCCCAAGCTGATCCCACTTGAAGCTCAAAACGAGAGTGAAGACCAACAGAAGAATATTGAAGGGGATTTTGGCAAATTATTTTGGGCTGCTACCCACACGGTTAGCTGTCATATATATTAGGGCTGTGAAAAATAACGCGTTAACGCGTTATGATTAAATTACAGGATTAATTCGTTATTTTTGTTTAACGCATTTAACGTAATATTACCACAATTCCACCCAATCTGCAACTTCTGGATGAGAAGTTCGCGTTCCAAAAAAACTAAGATGGAACATCCAATAAAACCAAAGTGGTATGCACACTGCGGCAGGGCTCCAGACTGCGACCAAATGGTCGTATTTTGCGACCAGTTTTTGAGACAGTGCGAGCATTTTTTACAAGCACTCGCGCATGTGCGACCTACACATTTTGAATTCATTGGGTGTGCACAATGTCAGCACACGTTAGCAACAACACATAGATACGACGTTCTAGTAAGACAGCGATATCAGCTTTCCTTCTGCATTAGTACCGTATAGCTAAAGTTAAAGTCTAGGAAAGTTGAGGCTATTTTTCGCTAGGTACCTATACCTAGCTAAAAGTCTTGGAGAGCTGGACCAAAGAAGTCCACAGAACCTGTACCTGTTCCAAATGACAAAAAAAGACTTTTCTCCTCCTCAGACAGCGCCTATGGGAAGACGCTGCGACGGTACCATGGATGGGTGGTCCGGGGTGTGTTTGCGGTGAGTACCACCGCCCTCACCCTTGCGTTCACACTGTGACCCGGCCCCTCTTGTCTGTGAGTGTGTGTCCCCCCCCCCCCTGACCGCTCGTGCCTCCTGTGTCCAGCTGGCCCTGAGAGCCGCCCCGTCTCACGCCGGCTTCGCCGCCGCCCTGGTGTCCAGAGCGGGCGACGAGCTGAAGGACGGCTTTGCGCTGGGCATGCGCCGAGACCTGGGGGTGTACCTGCCTGCCATGGAGAAGCAGCTGTCCATCCTGGACGCCCTGTACAGCGAGTACAGTCTGGAGTCAGACGAGGTTGTGTGACCCCCCCCCGCACCCCCCCTACCATCCCCACCCCTTCCCAAACTCGGTCACAGGCGGAGAGAGGCCCCACGCCCGGAAAGAGCCTCACCCTGAAGGAGAGGCCGGGTCGGAGACCGGAGGTCGCGGGGTGCGCTCGCCGTAGGCCTCACCCAGTGCTGGCGGACACGTCCAGCCTGACAAACTGGATCTGTGACGCACAGCTGCACTGGAATGACAGTGTCCAGCTGTGGTGTCAGAGGAAGGTTTAGACTCTGAGAGTCGTTTCAGATCCAGAAGCGGCAACCCTGAGAGGTTTAAACAGGCTTTTTACACATTAAACCGAAAGACCGCCTGGTTAGTCATGTGGTTTGGTTTTTGGACCCTGGTTGAGTCATTCCATCCAAGGGCTTTCTGGAAGAATACACTATTATGCAAACTCTAACATAGGAGTTTTAACTGGTATTGTCTTTTTCTGTCTATGATTGTGTCTCTGAGGTTACTGTGTTGTATGGTATGTGAAGGTTGGGGTCTTCCTCCGGCAATGATTCATTGATGAAGATATTCATGTTAACTCTAGCCAATGAGAAGGTATAAACGTTTTTCTGTTTTCTGTCTTTTAAAATTATTTTTAAAACCATAAACAAAAACACACAGACAGTATGAGCCAAAATGTGTTTTTGTCCAGAGACCATACTTCCTTTTCTACTTTCCAACATGCGGCAGCATTGTAGTATTGTTTATTGGTTTTGTTTCTTATTAGTTCAGCACTGACATTTAAAAAAAAAACTTTTTTAAGTTCCGGGTTGCCAACTGCACATGTTCCGTTTTTTTCGGTCAAGACAAGGGGTTATATATTTGTGTTTTCTAGCCATGACCTAGAAGATTTAGCTAACTTCCACCAGATAGACTTGCCAATGGGACCAAAGGGACGTGTGGCATGTGCTTCAGCTGCCAACCACACTGAAGAGCATTACTGTAGCAGTCTAATGACTGACCCTTGCTTGGCTAGACATCTACAGGGACATCCTCAACACAGCCTCATGGACCGTTTGGGTGCCTTTTCGCCCCATGTTTACCAAGTGACATTATTTAATAATTTAAGCGTTAATTGTTCATGTTGTAATATCAAACATTTAAGTCTTAGTTTTGTGTCACATGCATGGACTCTTGGATCCATAGGGCATGGTTAATTGCATGTTGTTGGCTAGAGATAAAGTTTGCGGCGAGTTTGTTGATGCTAATAACAAGACGTTGATGACGTTGAAGTGTAATACTATTAACCATTATTAGAAGATCCTGTTGGTATCTTCTCTCTGTCCTTAACAGCCAATAAGATAGTGTGCAGTAATAACATATAACAATAAAGATGCACTAGTGGCATTACTTTCATTCTGCACTAAGTTAGCCTTCCATACAGAAAGCCAGCAGCAATTCTCTTTTACAAGTATAGGTTTAATATTCTCATCTACAGAAGCACCAATAGTGTAAGTTATTAACAGTATTTCTTTACCCTTGATTTTACTGAGAGGCAATGAACAACGTAAACAATTTTTTGTAATGGTTCAACTGAGATGTGCAATAGAGATTTATTGTTGCATATTACTAATGTTAATCATGGGAACGCTATTGTAACGTAATATTTCCAATAGATTTTTTATATACAGTATGGATGTAGGTGAGATGTTTTTACATAATGTGCTATTAAACTTGGTGAGAAACTGTCATTTTTGTACAGGTATTTTTGTGAATCCATTTCTTGTCTGTACTGTATCTGTAGACAGGAAAACGGTATCTACTTTCGGGAACCAGGTGACCGAAGAGGATTATGTAGAGTTGCAAGCTGACAAGCATGTGCAGGATGTGTTGAAGACAAACACTTCACGATTGACACTACTTGGGCTCACTGAAGGAAACCCAAAAGGACTAATTTGGCAAGTAAACAATGTGGTGTAGCCCAGTCTACATTTTACAGAAGGTGTGTGTGTGTGTGGGGGGGGGGCATTGGGTGGAAACAAGTCCCCAATACTGACAGTGGTGGTGTGTAAGAGAGTGTTTTGAATGCAGGACTGTGTTTCCAGAGCAGGGCCCAGAGCACCCTGCATGCCGGCCATTCCTCCCTGTAGGTCAGGGATTTTCACCGGGCCCGGGTCGACAGCTGGGCCCCTGGCGGATTCCTGCCCCCAAGGCCTCCCTCCGCCGCCGTAACGTGTCACCACTCAACCTACACCAAAACAATCCTGTTTCTCTGGTACAGTCAGCGGCGCCCACAGAGAGAATTTAGCAAAATAATGGAATTCTTTGTTTCAGTGGGTGTCTCAGGTTGACGGGTGAAATCCTGTGGTGGTTCAGACAGGTTCAGTGGGATTTAGGTCAGGTGGGTTGTCTTTAGGTCAAGGGGTGTTTTTAGGATATGCCGCGCCTCATATGGAGTGGAGGAAGAGGGCGGGAAGCCTTAGAGAGATGAAACATTCTTGTGTGCTCACCTTGGATCTCTTCATTAAGATCTCAGTAGAATCCATTGCGCTGGCATCCGGCTGCAGTATAAAGAAATACCTGCCACAAAATCCGATTGGCCTTCTTAATAAAAACAGCGCATGTAAGCTTTTACATGGGCATCTCTGCAGGCAAATGACTGTGATGTGATTAGGGAGAGAAATATGGCAGGGTAATAGAGTTAGAGGGCAGAGCCAAGTCTGTCCTCTGCCCAAGGCTGGCTGCCATGTAGTCTTCTACATCAGCTCTCTGCCTTAGCCCTCTGCCTCAATCCTCTCTCAACCTTTTGCCTCAGCCTTCTGCCTGTGTTCAACCTCAACCCTCAGCCTCAGTCCTCTCTGAGCCTTCTGCCTCAGCCTCAGTTCTCTCTCAGCCTTCTGGCTCAGCCTCAGTCCTCAGCCTTCTGGCTCAGCCTCAGTCCTCAGCCTTCTGGCCCAGCCTCAGTCCTCTCTCAGCCTTCTGGCTCAGCCTCAGTCCTCTCTGAGCCTTCTGCCTCAGCCTCAGTTCTCTCTCAGCCTTCTGGCTCAGCCTCAGTCCTCAGCCTTCTGGCTCAGCCTCAGTCCTCAGCCTTCTGGCTCAGCCTCAGTCCTCAGCCTTCTGGCTCAGCCTCAGTCCTCTCTCAGCCTTCTGGCTCAGCCTCAGTCCTCTCTCAGCCTTCTGCCTCAGCCTCAACCATTGCCCCAGTTCTGAACTCTCCATCAGGGCTTTCTGGAAAGGACATTGCCTGATCCATGCCCCCGTACAGAGGAGGACCTATGCCTAGTGTGGAAGAAATTTAGATTTCCTGTGTGCTTACATTATTCACTAATCAAGAGAACTAGTCATTGGATACTAGTTAGTATGTTCTCATGTAAGCTTGCTATTAATAAGAGTAGATTGTGTCTATGTGTCAGGGTTAATAGATGTTTGAGATCAGGAGAAAGTACTGGCTAAATGGTCCTTGTCATGACTACAAGGAGAGCTCCAACTATGAACTCTGTAGTTTGAGTGGTCATGTGTTGGGAGCTGTGAATCTCTTTCTCTGAGACTGTTGTAACGTCATTACTGCCTGACTGTCACTATCTATGTTTACATTCTTGTGCCCTATAAAAGATGGTCCTCCGGCCTTCAGAGCGGAGAGAGACTTGATTGAGACCTAAGCCTGGTGTTGTGTTGTCATTTATAGTCAGAGGTCTGGTTTTCTCTCCCAATCTGCAGATTGATAAATACTTATTAAAATCCAGAACTCAACTGAACTTAGTGACTCCGCTTATGAAGAGACGGACAAAACACTTTCTTCATCCCTAGTCAGTTTGCCAGCACATCCGATGCAGCGCTTTACGGGGGTGTCTTGCTGACAGCACCTTTGCTCTGCTTGAAGTATATTGGGTGTTTTGCAGCTGGGACTTGTCTCTGAGAGAACGTCAATAGCGTTTCCATCACCATCTGTCCACCCCCTCGCACAGCCTCCCAATCACTGTCCGTGGCTAACGACAGGGAGAAGTCTACTCAGCACTGCGGACTAACAACCTGCGTCTGGAGACAGAGTTCCAATAGGGAAGGCTGGTCATTTATACGATTTTTATTTTGTCCACAAGTACATGACAGTATAAAATGTGTGGATTATGAAATAGACAGAGTTTTCACTCTCTTAGTAGGACAAAGCATACGGCATCAAGCATTGTTTAAACTAACGTGCTATGATGTGTTTCAGCATTAGACAGTTCAGCATACAGAACCAGTATGATACAGTACTATATTGGCCAAACATTATTATTCAATATTTGTGTTTACGTTCGGAGGAATAAGTAACACATTAACTTCTGCCACACATACATTGATATCACGTTTCACTGCACTGAGAGTAAATGGAGCTGTCTGTGTTTTTCCAGTCTCAAGTTAAGACATCTCCCATGTCGACAGTTCGCTGTGTTTACAGAAATGGGCGATATTTCACAGCCAACTTTGGTTGCTTTTCTAACTCACAAGTCATGAGTGAGGGATGAGAAACAAGCAGAGCATTAGAACAGTCTTGAAATTACAAAAGCCTATTTGCACATCATTTTTTTTAAACAAGCAACATTTACCTCTTTTAAACAACCTCTCAACAGTATAGGGTCGTGAAAGGTTTCATTTGGCATCGTGACCCATTGCTTTTTGAAAACACCTTCATATCTTACTTCCACATTCAAACACTTAGTACACAGGACACAGCAGACTACATCTCTACTGTTAACTCCATCATTTAGAATTCAACATCAGAGCTCCAGGGAAGGCTATGACAGAAGGACCAGTTGAAGAGGTATAAACTGTACAGTTATGAAAATGTGGGAATTTATTCCATTGGAGCAGCATCTATAAACCATTCCTCCTTCGCTAACGCAACACTTAAGAACCTGTTATAACAGTACGCCAGCCATCACGTAATAAACCATTTCACAATGCATCACTTGCAGTCAAACTTCATTTCCAAAAAGCACTACATCAACATCATATGTAAGCACTTATTTGAGTTCCTTTAACTTTGTGCATCACCAGAGTACGGAATCTATCTCGACAGCTACAATGACGGAGCAGATCTGCACAACCTGCTGCCTAACGAGAGCTACATTACCTGGAGGTTCCTGAGTAGTTCATCACATGTCTAAATGCTACGGTGACTTTGTCTGGACTCTGACGGCCTTAGTGAAGCACCATCCACAGGCTAAAAGAGGGCCTGTTCTGTTTCCAGGAGAGTTGAGGCCTATGGTGAAATCTCCTAGCCTTTTTAAGTCAGGCGGAACTTTCCTCTGTTCATCTCTAGTGTTATCTGCTTACTAAGAGGAGGCTCTCTCTTTACATCGTGTTGGAGAAAGTCCTGTCCTGTCTATATTGTCCTGACATCAGCTTCTTAATATATGCCTCCTTTTGACAACTCCACACAAACATTTAGAGATGTTGGTATTATTACAGAGATATATATATATATATATATACACTTAAGGTATACAGTACAAAGCAGTTACATGACGATAATAAGTATTGTGGTTGGTTACATGCGTTAGGTAGTGAGAGCTGTTGCCATGGTTACAGCCATCTCAGCCCCATGCAAGTGCTGCGCAGCGTCGCCATTCAGTGCCCAGCACCCAAGCCCGGGCAATCCCGAAGGGTCTCCTTTTTAACAGTGCTATGTCGAGGTACAAGTGTGTGTGGATCCGCCCCCCCCTCCATCCACACGTCTCTTGAAGCTCGCCCAATTGGCTGGCTGGCTGTCCTTCATTTGACCAATCCGAGACAGGCTCTGGTCTCATGAGGCAGGGTGGGGAGGGGGCATCTTTAGTCCTGCATGAGTTATTTAAGACAGAGTGCAATTGTCCTGTGCATTTCCTGTGACTGGGTGAGTGGGTGACCCCACGACAACACCCCCAGTGGTGACGTGGCTTCTCAGCAGCGATAAAACCGAGGAGTAACGTTAACAGTGTGTTTGGCGTTTTGTTGTGGATTTGTATGTTGCCACTTCCTATTAAGTCTCTTGTTTGCAGTGTTGTTCTTCTTTTTTATGTTCTCTCTTATTTTTGTTCATTTTTTGCTTCAAGCAAACAAGATCCTGGCGAAGCTACCGTTCCAGCCCACGGGGTTCTCATGTGAAGTACTTGCAGTTTGTAGAGTCGATAACACAGTATGCGTTACACCTAAGGTGCCCGTATGACCTGGAAACAGAAAGTATATAAAACCCAGTCAGTGACACGTTCGATGACTACTAATTACTGACAGTGCTTCAGCTGACTAGCCACAGTTGTGAGGGGACGTTAAAACACAAGGAGGTGCATGGGTACGAACCCTGGAAGATATGAATTGCACGTCTGATAGCCAAAGTCTTTTCCGTCACACTCCTCCGCCCCTTCCCAGCGATAGCCATCTCCACAGAATGCATGTTTGCACTCTGCAAAAATAAATGATGGCAGGTCAAGAGATGAAATGTTTGCTAGTGTGTTTACATGTGTTTGCGAGTCAATATACATGTGTTTGCTTGTGTGTTTACGTGTGTTTTTATGCCTGTGTGTTTGTGTGTACGTTTCTCTGTGCATGTGTGCATTTCTGTAACATGAGTCCTTAGTGTGAACCAGGGGCGATTTTAGGATTAGACCTTGAGGGGTGCTCAGCCCCCAATGAGAATGTGACATGAATACAGTGCCTTGCAAAAGTGCTAAACCCCCTTGCTATAACTCCCTAATTTCACTGGATAACAATTAATACATTTATGTATTATTATACAAAATATTGAATGAATGAAAAAACTAAGGATGTGCCTTTCTTCATGAACTACCAGCATCTAATTATAATAATATTATTTATTTATGCTTGAGCACCCCTAAAAAGGGTCTAAAATTGCCACTGGTGTGAAGAAGACCCAGTAAAGCTGTGACATTTCGCTGTGATCATGTGACTTACTGACGCAGCCGTCGGTGACGACGCGGTTGTGATCGTCACACTCCTCCTCGTTGGTGATCTGGACAATCCCGTCACCACAGTAACCATCGTCGTCCGGAGCGTTCTCCATAGACTGGAACGGTGTGAGCTGGAAAGAAGACATCTGTCAGAGTTCAAAGCAAATCTAGAGATAAACGTAAATTCAACACAGGTCATGGGACAGGAATGACCTGTGTGCTTTTCAGACAGACTGTGGTGAGATGACATTTGAATGCGTTACCTGAATTGGCAGCCACCCGTCAATGTCCTTGAAATACAGGGATCTTTGGTCTTTCCGAAAGGCGAGTGCGTTGTCAGTGTTAAGGCGGTCTAATTCTTCTTCATTGTCTACTACAAATATCTGAGCGAAAGGCAAGCATCAGAGGTTGAGCCACAGTGTGTAAGCAACAGTAATTTGACATTTGCTCCTGAGTGAAGTTTATTCCTGTCGCTCGCTTACCGCTGGCACTTTAGGATAGTTGCTCCTGGAGTTATGCTCGTCAAACAGGGGGCTTTTGACACCTACAGAGTTGCAGTCACATCGGCCAGGGGGCCCTGGTAGACCCCTCTCACCTTTCAGACCAACCATGTAAATCCCTACGCATGTATAAAAATCAATACTGATTGTAAAACATCTCTCATATTTATGGTGTATAAATGGTATGTACCGTATCAAACCTTGGGTGATGTGAACCTCAATAATCAGTTAAGGACTCTTAGTTTTGTTGTGACAGCCGAGGTGTGACTGTGTGATCAGAGAGGTGGTTATGTCAGTACAAGGCCGGACTGCAGCTGTTGTAAACACAACCACACCTCTGTGAAGGGTTCTATCTCGGTCTCGTCTATCAAGACGGTAAAGCAATCGACTTCATTTGCACAGAAAGACGGCAGCTGTCATTTTGATGATGTGGTGACATCATGTTTGTAAATCTTTAAGTAGCGTGGACCTCTATGAATCCGTTTTAGGGACATGATGTCATGACTCAAACTTCCCCTCCCCTAACTGTCTGGTTCACCTCGGGAGGATCGAGTTCCCCCGAAGCTAAATTTGCTCTGCTGTTATTTCCTGACCTGCTGTAAGACACGAGGGGCTTTAGCTCTTCACGGTGAGAGGACGGCCTTTCCCACCGACACTGAGCCCACAATGTGGGCTCCCAACAAACCATCAGGCCAGAGTCTGACTCCACTCAATGTGATGAATTTCAAGCGTTCAGGTTATACGGGGTTCAGGTAAAAGGGGCTCGGATGGCTGAGCGGTTAGGGAATCGGGCTATTAATCAGAGGGTTGCCGGTTCGATTCCCAGCCATGCAAAAAATGACGTGTTCTTGGGCAAGACGCTACACCCTACTTGCCCCGGGGGGAATGTCCCTGTACTTACTGTAAGTCGCTCTGGATAACAGCATCTGCTATATGACTCAATGTAAATGTAATACCGTGTGCATAATTACAGAATACAGTAAAAATAAAATAAAAAACAACAGAATTCGCACAGCAGCAGTAAACAATCCCATACACAAAAGAACCATCCCAGAACACACTGCCCATGATCTCAGGTTCCTACCTGAGGCTGGTACACCAGGAGGACCAGGGTGGCCGGGGGACCCCTGAGGGCCCGCGGGCCCTAGAGGGCCTATGGTTCCTACATTTCCCTTCCCGCCCTGAAGATCACACAGACGATCACATAGATAACTTATCTAATACAGTATTTGTCAGGGTTAGTCTGACTAAATGGGTTCGTCTGATTCGGATTCAGCTCTGGATACAGATGCACAGATGGGAAAACAATAACAGTGTTCCAGAGATCCAAACATTTCACAGAAGTCTTGTGACACTGCGTGGTGGGAAACTTAAACTAGAGGATTGGGAAAGGTGTCCAAATGTAGCCAACATGACTTCCGGACAGAGCCCAAGGAACATATTATATCACGTCCACATCCAATGTATCCCTTACCTGTTTACCCCTCTTCCCTGGGCGGCCGGCCGGGCCTCTATTCCCTGAGAGGCCAGGTTCTCCTTTCGGACCCACTTCACCCTGACAAACCAAGTCATTCACGCAGGTCAACAACCACACAAACAGCGGACACTGCAATACAACTTGGGTGATAATAAGGAAAAAGGAAGGAAAAGCATTGATAGTTCTTCCTAAATGACAGCATTTCTCACTTTCTGTCCAAGCATCCCAGGGTATCCCATTGAACCCTGAGCGGGGGAAAAGAAGAGAAAGTTAATACATTTCTGACTTTCCTATTATAACAGTACGTATAACAGTACGTTGACGGTGTCAGTGTTGGCGATCTCATAGATATGTCGTAACTCCACCCACCTTGTCTCCTTTGATTCCACTCTCCCCGTGGTCTCCACGGGAACCCTAATGAGACAGCAGACAGAGTAACACTTAGTGTTGAGTACAGGAACATCCTACATAACAATGATAACCCGATCCCCGCCCATGATGTCTGGACCTGTGGAGTCCTTTCATCAGAATGATAGGAGCGCCCACTCACCTTTTCCCCTTTGTATCCAGGTAAACCCTAGAATATAACACACACATTTGGATTTTAACTATTTTTCCTGCAGATTGGGGTGTTAATGTCTGTTAATGATGCCGTTGGGATTTTCACATAGGACCCTTCACATACCTTGGGGCCAAATGGCCCTCTTGCTCCAGGCAGGCCCATCAATCCAGGGTCCCCCTTCTCACCCTGCCCCCCACAAACACACACGAGAAAACACCGTTTTCTTATCTACAAAGTATCATCTGACATGTTCTACAAAACCTCAAACGCAAAGGGATACGCTGATTGTTTCCATTCAATCACACGCACAGTTTAATATTTCACGTGAGCTTTACTGACACGTCTGCACCAGACGATGTGGGACTTACTCACTTTGGGCCCGTTGGGTCCAGGCCATCCAGCAGGTCCCTGTCGCCCTGGGAGACCAGGCGGACCGGTTCTTCCCTGTTGGGGAGAGGAACAAAACCACTAGAACCCGGTCCTGAGATGAAGAAGCTGAGCTGACAGAACCATTCAACGACTTCCTGACCTAGCATCAATCAACCACTTATGGAATCAGAGATTCGAGCCAATATGAGGGGCAGACAGCCATCACTGACCACCAGGTTTATAAAAGAGGGGAATTAAATGACTAAACGGGCACATGGTGTGTATGTATTGTGCTTGGTTGGACAGGATGGAGATGCTGACATCCTGTCTGCTGTGTGTCCACCAATAGCACATGTGGAGGGAGAATTACTGTAACGAGCCCTGTCACTTTGCTCTCTTTAATTAAATGATGGGCTGAATATAGAACAGGACCCACTGCTTGTGGGAAATAAAATGATTTATAGCCTTGCTGAAGCACTAAGCTAAATTGCACTGCAATGCTGCAAGGCTCCTCCAGTTGAAGAGCAGCCACGATCCTGTTCCCATCGGGAGTGCTTGGCGGTTAAACCACAACATGCACTGATCGTTCAGGACCTCACTTCTCCCCTGATGGCCTTCATCAAACACTGTCTCCCTGCCCCTGAGAGGCACGCCTGTGTGGTTCTGTCCTGCCAGTGCTTCTGTCTTTATAAAAGTGGAAGGGGGGCCACAAGACAGGCATACTGGAGGACGGATAGAGGCTGTGTTGGAGGCTGGAAGTTGAAGGCTGATGGGCAAAGGCTGGAGACTGGAATCTGGAGGCTGGGGGTTAGAGGCTGGAGACTAGAATATGGAGGCTGGGGGTTAGAGGCTGGAGACCAGAGTATGGAGGCTAGGGGTTAGAGGCTGGAGACCAGAGTATGGAGGCTGGGGGTTAGAGGCTGGAGACTAGAATATGGAGGCTGGGGGTTAGAGGCTGGAGACCAGAGTATGGAGGCTGGGGGTTAGAGGCTAGAGGACGGGGAGTAGGGTCTAGAGGCTGGGGGGTTAGAGGCTAGAGACTAGAGTATGGAGGCTGGGGGTTAGAGGCTGGAGGACGGGGAATAGGGTCTAGAGGCTGGGGGGTTAGAGGCTGGAGGCTGTGAGCTGGATGGGTTAAAGGGGCTGAGAGTGATCAGGATCTGCCCTTCTGTGAGAGGACATCCAGAGTGCTTTTGCCTCCAACCTCAGCACAGCGCATCTCTGCCCCTCCACATCTCCGCAGCTATGCGTCCTCGAGGATGTGCATCCTGTCAAGGTTGCGAATGCTCTGAATCTCACAACGCGCCGAGCAACTTACACCCACACACGGCGGCCATATGAGTTACAGCAGGCCCTCAATCTAATTTCTGAGCAAATCCACTTAGCATAGAAAACAGAGTGATTAATGGCGATTCTCACCTTTTGTCCTGGTCTTCCAATTTCTCCCTAGCAACAGAATGTGTATGAGGGGGAGAGAGAAACAAGACATTTACACCAAGGTTCTGTCCTGTCATGGCAGACATGAACGTGCAATCAATAAAATGCTGACTGAAAGGGCAACTGTATTACCGCACAGAATGAATGGATAACATTTCAAATTGAATTACATGCAGTCCTTTTTCAAAAGCAAAATGTTCCAAAGGGATTACAGTTGTCCTCTAATGGTGGACAGACGAATCCTGAATTACAAAAAGAAATTACGACCATATCTTTCATAAATTATTTTCCTAAAGTGGCAACTCTAGCTTCCAAACGTACCTTCTCTCCTTTTGACCCCTTCAAGCCAGGTAAACCAGGGGGACCCTGAAGGAAGCAAACATAGCTATCACCAACTGTATTTCTAGACAAGACTGGATTGCTATTGCACAACGTATTGCCCTTTGTGTCTAAAACCCCAATTCATTAGAGTTCCCCTAAAGTCTGCTTCACATCGACAGTTTCAGTTACCTGACACAGAGCTGAATGATCAATACTGATTTGGAAATGTGCCTTGCTAGCTTCCTCTCTGGTATAGGCTAGCTCCATGATTTGGATGACAGGGTTCTGGAACTGGAGAGCGACAGGCTCTCTTGCAATACATTGACCATAGCTGTTGAACGGAAACAAAGCGCACGCACACACGTGCACACATTTCCAAGCGGACAGACTCTTGTTTGGTTCTAAGAATGGTTGGTGTGTGTGTGTGTGGACAGTGTGGAGTACTGGCAGGCAGTGGAAAAAGGCTATTTGCGTCGGCTCTAAATGGAGAGCGTTAATGGGCTGCTGTGTAGCAGGGGTCGGAGTAATCCCCGTCCCCTCTTCTGCAGGATCTCACACGGGTCTCGGATTGGAAAGCACCGGGTCTCTCACCTCCTCACTAAGATGACCTCCCTCACCTGTGAACTAAACTAAGCCCACAGCTTAGGTAACCCTGCAGGACACAATAGACTACCTGACAAATATGCTATTAGCCACTGATGATGATGATTTTCATACATTTAGCTCACAGTAGGATTTCTTGAGTACCATTGACTGTGGGACTGGGATGGGGTGAGTCCAGGCTTGGGCTCCTACCTGAGGGCCTGGGGGGCCAGGCTTGCCGGGGGGGCCGATGGCACAGGAGGGTCCCTTCTCCACATCTGTCTCCTTGTGGAATCCGTTACTCGGCATGAATTCATTGTTCTGGGCAAATCAAGCATTCAAGTAATCATGTGTTTCTTGAAAACCCCTTGATGAATTTTATTAGCATGTTCAGCTTGTTTACAGGATGGACTTAATTCATTTGAGATTGCAGACAACACTCTCATTGGTGGTAACACAAGACAACTGGCTGGGGGGGGGGGGGGTCTATCAACGATCCTTAAATCTTTCTTCTATCTGCAAGTTTCTAAAAGTAATCCCTCCACAGATGCTTCAACACTTCGGCCCAGCATCCTGCGGAAGGCTTGCATCTGTAAGTACATCCTCTACTTCTCACCTCCGAAGAGCACCAGTCAGCACTATGGTGAGCCGTCAGCAAAGCTGGCACCTCCTACACACCTCTGGTGGTCATGACAAACCACCACCGCTCTCAGCCAGAGGGCAAGAGAGACGTGGGAGGAGGGGGGAGCAGTTGGGATACCACCCAAGGACACATCAACAATCGGACACCACATGAGGAGAAGTCACATGACTTTGACTCACTTGACCGTGGCGCCGCCAAAGCGTTGGGGGAGGTGGGAACAGGGGGGGTGGGGGCGGGCTCAGCAAGCAGCATGGGCTGAATGTTCTCTGCTGGTCGGGGGGCTGGAGACCTGTGTGAAGCATACGGACGTGAGGGTTAGTCATTTGAGAAACACAACGTGGTCTGCAGATCTCCCCTTACCCCTAAATGATTTGTCGTGATGAAATATGGCAGATAATGTGTCAGGGATGTGTCTCGTCTGTGAGAAATGTCAGCCTGGCAGTTTTCAAACAAGCAGGTGTTCTGGCTTCTCCAGATCCACTCACACACTGGCAGATCTTATCAACACAGACACAGCAACTGAACATCGTACCAACAATACGACAAAAGACACTTTTGTACAACTACAACCACAACTACGAAATTAAACAAAACTAGGGAAACCTCAAATCTGCTGTCAAAAGCAAAAGTAACAAAGTGGAAGTCCATCAACTGTCAAAACATCCCAGAGATAGTCAGCTTGTTTTGGCTAGATACCGATATGAAGTAGCATATGCTCTCCTCATAGAAACTGTAGACGGCTTTGCTATTAATAGAGATATTTCCATTCTGACTGTTGTGTCCACAAATGAAAAGAAATACAAGAATTAATTAACACATTCGACATGGGATGGTATGCTGAGACATCCACACACGTACACATGTGCAAACACACACACTAACAAACACATATAAAAGCTACACACACATGCAAGCATGTAGGTTTGCACGCACACATGCACACACATACAAACACACACACCTGCAATAAATGCATGCACTCACCTGCTGGGAATGATAACATGTCCAAAAAAGAGGCCTGGGAGAAAACATAACAAAAAGATAGTGAAAGATAAAATCCAACCGGTATGAGGGTCATGCTGTTCTTCAGTCAGTACAGCAGTCTCTCTGTAACTTGT
Source organism: Hypomesus nipponensis (assembly GCF_054491055.1). Taxonomy (NCBI): domain Eukaryota; kingdom Metazoa; phylum Chordata; class Actinopteri; order Osmeriformes; family Osmeridae; genus Hypomesus; species Hypomesus nipponensis. The sequence continues at coordinate 4,995,887 of NC_140362.1, read as the reverse complement.
TATTCTCATCCACAGCAGGGTACTCCACTCTCACTCTCTGATAGTCTTCTACTACCGTTCCCTCCCTCTCTCTTTCTCTCAGTATCCCCACGCAGAGGAGGGGGGGGGGGGGATGCCAACCAATGCCCATTAAATCTTTCCCCCTGCATCAGTGTGCGCTAAAATTACAGGAGTCAGCTGCCCTTTGTGCCAATATTAGAACCTTACTACTGCAGGGGTGCCTTTGTTTTTCCTTATACTCATGAGAAGGGCTCACATTGTGGGAGATGCTATTGGACACTGAAAGCTGGAGACAAGCCATACACCGGGGGGCTACGTGCAAGTCGCTCTCGTGAAATTAAGCGCAGCTCACTCTCGCAATAGAACGCAAATAACCTGCACAACTCTATTATAATATGACCTTGTCTTCAAACGTTTAACAACAGAGTACAAAATTATTCAGAGAACTAGGTTTATGTGATTTACGTTATTTTACGGAAAAGCTTCTGTAACTCAAACATGTAATTGAAACGCATTACATCAGACATTAACAGACGTTTTTATTAGCATCTGTACAGTCTACCATTTATCAGTGCGCGTCTGATGTTCATGCAACAGACGTTGCAGATCAAGACTTCTCAGTTGACACGCAGTAAGAAAAGCAGATCGTTCTCTTGAGTTATATCGATCTGGTCCCCCAACGACCCCGGGCCTCAGCAACCACACAATTAATTGTCTGCATTTACAGAAAGAGTAGCCTAATTTAATTATGTGGATATCGGTCAGGGGTGCAAAAAGCTTATTTCAAAGCTTATTCAAATTTAAGTTTTTTTTTTTTTTAAGTACGTAAAATGGTACAATATATTTTATGTTGCAATGATTTATACGAAAATCGTTCAGACATCAATCATATGCAGAATTAGATTTAATACTACTGTGTAGTAAACATGGATTATTGTCAACATTTCATAGAAACAGTTAATTGCATATAAAAAATTACAAACATAGCCTCATAGATCTCTCCATACATAAACATTGAGAGAGACACACTTGATATTTGAGCAGAATTGAGTGATTCTGGAGCAAGAAGCTGGTGCGTCTCAGGACATCTGCTGCCTCTTCAGTCTACAGGTTAGAACGAGTGAGCCAAGGAAACTCCTAGAAACACAGACAGCAAGCAAGACAACAAACAAGAAAAAAAAACATGAGACAGTGAGAAACATCCTGGGGTATTGCTATGCCTGAAAAAAGTTAAGCTAGAAGTGACTCAACTCTAGAACGTTCTATCACCAATTGCATGTGACATGTGAATAAATGTGACACCCCTGAAGCTCTTCTATGCATTCCTTGCCGTAGGCAAGGTAGGCAAGGTATTTTGATCAAATACAACCAATATCCTATGTGTTATCCTATCTGTTAATGAGATGCAGCTCTGTGGCCCTGGCTGTGGACACCACGACCCGTGTGTGGGTCCTGTGTTTCAGCAGACCAGAGGCCAGCTCAAGTGTCCCACTGTCACCATGGCATCCAATCCTCAAGCATGGGGGTTGCTTGGATACCTTCCACATAAACAAAAGAGGTTCACCCCTCTAATTAAGGGGTTCTTCAAATAGAAAGGCCAGATTGGTGGGATGTGGAGGGATTGTCTGTGGACTACAATGGTTCTGAAGTGCACCTGGAGTCGAGGCTTACCGTACGCTGCTGTCAGTCACACAGTCCTTACAGAGTTAAAGAGACAGCCTTACAGAGATGGAAACAGCCCTAAAGAGACAGAAACAGCCCTACAGAGACGGAGACAGCCCTAGGGATGGAGACAGCCCTACAGGGATAGAGACAACCCTACTGAGATAGACAGCCCTAGAGAGATACATTGACTTGGTCTGACTTCATCTGCCATTTCTTCCCAGAACGTCCATCTTCTCCCCTTTCCGAGAGCCACCTCTCAGCATGCTGGAAGGCCTGCAATGCAAGCGCACCCCCCGTCCCCCGTCCCCAGTCACCTGTTGCTTCCTGTCTGAGGCGGGGTCGATGAGGACGTTGATGAGACTGGGCCGCTCCCATTCGCTCAGACTGAGCCGCAGGGCCCTCCGCAGCTCCTCCTCCGTCCTCACCAGGAAGCCCTGGCCCCCGAACGCACTCATGACCTCATCGTAGCGGGCGTCCGGCAGCAGGGTCACTGGAGGGGCACTTGGGGTGGACACAACAGGATCAGTAGATGTTGTTTTTGTTTTTCATTGTATTGATAGGACAGTTGGTGAAAGACAGGAAAGCATGGAAGGGGGGGGGGGGGAGTGGGGGGAGACATGCAGAAAATGGCCTCCATTCGAACCCTGGCCCATGCGCTGGGATTAGCCTTAATGGTGCGTGTTCCCAGCCAGTGAGCTGGCACCCGAAAAAAAATTCAGTTTGAGAACCCCCCCCCCCCTCAGTGGAATCCTCCAGAACATCCTCGCAGGGTGTTAAGGCAGAGAGCATGAGGACTCCCGGGTCATGTGACTTACACTGTGGTCAGATCTCCCATGTTCCCCATCACTTCCCACGTCTCAGAGTCCATTCCACTATAGATGCCGTTGTTGTTGACCACAATGATGACCACAGGAAGCTTGTACCTGTTGCAGAGGGGATAGTAACAATCTGAATCTTGAGGGTTTAGGCTGATTTAGGTGCAGTTCTCCCAGCGAAGGTGAAGCCCTCTATGACACTGCATGTGAAAAGGACGACACAAATGACATTTGATTTGTTGTGATAGTGTGAATCATTCCTCGACCTGGCGGTGTGTGCGGTGTGTGAGGCAGTGGGACAGAGAGATGAGACGCTACACACCTGCACATGGTCTCTACCTCCATGCCGGAGAAGCCAAAGGCACTGTCCCCCTCCACGCACACCACCCTCTGCCCCGTGCCCTGCCCCCTCTCCACGGCTGCAGCCGCGACGGCAAAGCCAAGGCCGACCCCCATGGTGCCAAACGTGCCGGCGTCCAACCTGCCCACACACACACACACACACAGGGTTAGCTTACAAGGCCACACATCCACACGAGTTCCAGAGGGTCATGACGTTCATGAGCCACCACCTAACATGACATGACAGTATTCAAGGCGATGACCAAACTAGGGATGCACCGAATCCAGCGTTCGGATTCGGACGAATATTGGGCTTTTTGACGGGATTCGGTTTCAGCCGAAACTTAGAATTTTTTTACACCGAACCTGAACCCTACGCTTGCACTACGCATGCTATGCTGGTCGACATAATGACGCCACCGTTGATTACGGGAAGGTGTTTACGTAGGTGGACCTTTCAATGCAGTAGGCTGAGAAAGTGGAATTTGTGAGCAGAAAAAAGTGTTGTTTGGCAGTACTTTCAGTCAAAAGAAGGCGACTCATGTTCATTTTGCAATGCCGATTTGTCTCGTGGTGGCAAGGAGCCTAAACAATACACAACATCTCCGCTGTTAAAACATTTGCGTATGAAACATCCAAAAGAAATTCAAGAAATCTAAAAGGCTTATATTTTGGATATTGATTCTATCTTGATATAGGCATATGGTAATTGTCAAAATAGTTTTTCCCACTTGTCTTCCTGGCTTAACATTGCCATTTCTAAAAAAAAAAAAACACTGCTGTGGACGTTGTTTACTTCATTCATGTGTTTACTGTGGTAATGGACTGGGGATGAGAGTAAGATTCTGTATTCGGTTTGGGATTCAAAAATCTGGATTCGGTGCATCTCTAGACCAAACAGGGCAGAGGCCAACAAACGTGAGGTGAATGTAACCTTTGACCTCTGCCTGAGCGGGCATGCCTTGCCTGTGTCTGGGAAGGTAGTTGTGTAGCATGGTGCGTCCGATGTCCATGGTATTGGCACCCTCGCTGACGATGATGCAGTCGCGAGGCAGCAGCTGGGCGATGTGGTGGAACACGTTGTAGTAGTTCATAGGCATGACTGAGTGGAGAGCCAGAGCCTGGAGAGGCAAGAATTAAGGCAAAAATGAGGACAGCATTTCCCCGACTCGAAGTTGGACAACACAGACAATGTCATTGTGCAAGTGTCATGTCTACGGAATATCTACATAATTATGTACTTTAGTCTAGGAGGAGAAACTTCTCAATGTGTATTCTAGAGAATTCGAGGAGGAGACATTCGAGGAGGAGTAACTCACACCTTGGATGTTTTTGCATTGGCGGCCATCTTGTCTTTCAGGATTGTCCACCACTCAGCGTCGGGTGGATATATCCAGCCATCTGTGCCAATGTGCTCAAGAAGCTGACGACAGTAGCAACAGCCAGAGACAGTTAAACACAACAGCAACTCTCCCAAATACTTTGAAGGTACTAACGGGTTATGTGGTTATATGGATTGGGTGATCTATGTGGGTTTTCAGAGTTTACCTGACTAACAACAGAGTTGATGTCCCCGAGGAGAGCAGCAGCAGGCTTCACATTGTTCCCCATCTCCTCTGCACAAAGGTCAACCTGGACAGAAATAACACACATGCTATGTTACTACAGCATACCAGCGGTAAGCATGTGGAGTCCATTCTGACAGCTGGAGACCTGGCTACTGGCCAGCCAGGACTATGGCTGCAAATGATGTGCGGTTTAAAGTTGATTTCAGACTTTCTTAATATAACACCTCTATGTTAGGGAATGTGAATATTCCACTTCACGACACACTTGCACTTACCGTCCAGGACTGTGAAAGATCAAGCATAACTTCGGCAATGAAACACGGCATGTTCTGCCCTACAGTACCTGGATGACTTTTACGTTAGGGTCAAATCTCGGAGGGAGGCCAAAGTGTAAGATCCAGTTCAACCTGGCACCGAACAGCACCACAACATCTGCCTGGAGAAGAGCTCTGGACGTCAGAAGCATCCATTAAGAAACCAGAGGAGAGAGGGAAAAAAATGGAGAATAGACTAAAAGAATGGACAGAGAGAGAGAGAGAGAGAGAGAGAGAGAGAGAGAGAGAGAGAGAGAGACAGAGAGACAGAGAGACAGAGAGACAGAGAGAGAGAGAGAGAGAGAGAGAGAGAGAGGGTGTTCAATAGGAGAAATTGTGCATGGAACCACACTCTGCCTTTGTTTCCTAAACAAACACACACACTTTGCTGTGAGATACTGTGAGAGCTGGTGAGTGAGGAGGAGATACTGCCCAGGCTGGTGAGGGAAGCTAGGCTGACCTGGATCGAGCAGCAGACACACAGTTGGGATGGTCGTCCGGCAGCACTCCTTTCCCCATGGGAGTGGGCAGGAAGGGAAGACCACAGCTTTCGACCAGCTCCCTGAGAGAAACCTCTGCTCTCCCATGGGCTGCACCTGTAGGGGGCGCCATTATACGGAATCATTCATGACTTGTACCATGCCGTTGCCTTTGGTCTGAGTGACCCGAGTCATAAATAGACTAGGTACAGATTAAGTAAACATGGGAGATTGTTTGCTACCTTTGCCAATGATTAGTAAAGGCCTTTTGGCTCCTTTCAAGACAGTGAGTGCTTCGGTGATTGCAACAGGGTCAGCCAAACTCACTGGAGGAGGTGGACAACAGGACACCGCTCTGGCCCCAGATAAAACAAACGTTCATTAAAATCATTCAAATAAATGATTAACAAAGTCAATGATAAAAGTTTAGATTAAGAAATGATGCAGCAAAACTTAACAGATAAGGCAATCCCACACGACTTTGATGAAAACACACCTGACTTTGGTCCTGTCCACCATAGCATTGACCATGTCTCCAGATATGTCCACATAGCAGGCACCTGGACGTCCATACATGCTTGTGCGTACCGCCTTTGGGGGGGAAAAACAAAACATGAAGTGAGACTTGGTAGTACAGTCTTGCAAACTTGTGCCCTTGAAGGTCTGAATAAGATGGATGTAATGACCTTTTCGACAACAGAGGGGATGGCCTCCAGGCTACTTGGCCGGGCAGAGAACTTGCTGTACAGTCGGCATGCTTCAACCTGAAAGACATGTGTTCGTTCAACTAAGACGCTACTTTTTAGAAAAAGCAACAACGACAAAAAACACTTACCTGAGGAAACTCTTGAAATGCCCCTGTTGTTTCCTGGTTAGAGTCTGAGGAGCCTCCGATGACGACCACAGGCCTACACAGACAGAAGCAGTGAATGAGAAAGTGAGTGAAACAATGAGAGACCTGCTAACAAACTCACAGGAATTTGAAGCATAAAAGACAAATCTTTAATATGTAAGGTATTATGTTTTAAGTCTTACCAGCAGTTCACATTGGCATTAGCCATCCCACCAAGTGCATGAATGAGGCCAGGCCCAGACACAACCAAACAGGCCCCTGGACTACAAGAAAAAACAAGACAGTACTAAATGTACAAACAAACAAATTATGTCAAAATAGTGAGTATAATTTGGGTTCCTTGGCACTGAAGAACTTGATTTATCCTATGTCCTACCGTCCAGTAAGATATCCAACTGCAGATGCAGCATAACAAGCCTGTTGGGTGTTACACATAGACTATTAGATATAATATTAGGACTAGATAGACAATAGCACCCTATATTTAGTGATTCTAAATGAGTTATTCTTACCGCCTGTTCATTGCGCATCCCTATATACTTGATTCCTGAAGCCTGTGCAGCCATTGCTACTTCTATAATTGGAACACCAACGATTCCAAACATATAGTCTACATTCTGCCGAAAAGAAAGTCACATTCACGTCATATTGCGTTATGGTTTTGAGTAACATTTTTCAGTGTTGAGAGTAAACATTCGGCCACAAATTGTGTATGCTTGTGCTATCAAATTTAAGTTCAATGACCTTTGGAACACTTACGCAAATTTCTGCGTAGTTTATTGTGTCATTGCAAGGACACAAATAAATCATAACTTCAACGAAACAAACGAAATGGATACAATCTTACCTGAGCTTTTAATGCTTCAGCAATAAGCTGAGCCCCAGTAACTTCTTCCATGGCTGTCCCCCGAACCTTGATTTTACGCTTCCACTATTACGTCTGTCTAGCCTTTCAAATGTTATATCTACGTTTAGCAAATGTAATCCGTCCGTTTTCTATTATGTACCGTTATTCTGTAAAACTATGGTTGTGACCAATAACTTACCTCCAGTTACTTTACAAAACTAATAAACATTAACGACCTGCTGCAGATCACTTCCGGGTGATTCTTATCCAATCGGTGCACCAGAGTACATCAACGCAACACTACATCCATCCACAATAACATTCAAAGTAAATAATTCTACAGTAAAAGTAAAACACTTTGCTTCTGAATTTTATGATGCACAGACCAACATTTAGAGAGTGCAAACAATGGATAGAAGAAATAGTAACAATATAATTGATAATATCAAGAACATAATAATATCATGTACTTGACATGAATAATCAGGAAATTGAATTGCACTTAACATAGGCTACTAGAGTATTATTGCAATACTACTGCAACAATTTAAAAACAAATGATAATAATAATGTTGAACATTGTCATCGCATGGCAGTAAATTATTTATTAAGTCTGCACAAATATAATGAACACTTGTTGCATATTAAGCATCTAACATCAAACAAGACAAAACAAAACACACAGTAGGCCTACATGACAATTATAATTGTTTTTAACTAAACGTCATATATGTTGTTTGGAAAATGCAGCTGGTAATTTTCCAAGTTGGATACTGGGAGTCTGCTGTTAAAGTCCTGCTGCTGCTGTTCCAGTGAGTTCATGTCTCTACTTTCAAGATATGATTGTAGAATCTGGAAAAACTAAAGATGTACATTCATTTTATTTTACAAGTAGAATAATGATGAATTAATATGCAACTAGAGTCAATTATTAAGTTACTTAAGAACTGTGAGAGGTAAAGAAATAAACAGATGCATTCTGTTTATGCAAATTAATAATATCCCAAATTTAGAGTAAGTCCCATTCATGCATAAATGACTAAACAGTTTCGATCAATAAACCAACAATGGGGTGAGATGTAGAACACTTACCAGAGCTCTGTTCTGTGGGTTGCTGAGAGATTTCCACTCCTCTATGTTTGCTGCAGGCACTGATATGACTGAGACGATGCACACTGTGATCACAGCAGCTGCTGTCTGGGAAATCAGTCTCATCCTAGTATGAAAAATCATTTAAAATAAAAACAAAACACGTATATTAGCAGGACACCAACAACCAGTGTACCGGTAAAAATAATCGTCACAACATTCATATATTGGACACCTAATCAAAAGCATCATCTCACATATCGTTCTTCAGTTCTGTTAATGTGAATGTAAAAAAGTATGTAATCTTCTGTGCTTTTCAGCCTTCATGGTGTTGTTTGGCTTTTATACAATCATGTTATCACTCCCTCCCTTTTACTGCCCCTCATCTGCCTGCTAATTGAAATAAACCTCCACACAGGACAAGGTGACATTACTCAAATATGTTATAAAAAATGCTGCAGTAATAATGTGGCCATTTAACAGCAGTTGGAGGACTGACATAGCCTACATCATGTGCTTTATGTAGGTTGCCAGGAGACCATTGAAGCATACTAGCCTTTACTATTCAATACCTCTAATGGTGTATTTTTGAATCAGCAGCATTTTTAAAAGATTCCTTTCCCTCATCAACCAGGTGTGATAATAGGAGGCCATACTTGGGTACATTTCAAATCTGTTAATCGGAAACAGTTGGACGCTTACGCACTTCCATTCAAAATCCCCCCAAACCTTTGCAAATATCTATTATATCATTAGATCAAAAAATCAAATCAGATTGAAATAACACTGGCAAAAAAAACTAAAATAATCTGTTTTTGGGTTAGATATTCAATAAAATAGGCAATTTATCATTTAGGCTTATTTTCATTTTTCACAGGACCACAGCTAATTCAGTTAGGCTGATAGCAATGACATCAGATGATTACCCGTGGTGCAGTTAAAACAATTAATGTAAAACTGTACCAGTGGGACCATCACCAGCGTTTGTAATTTATTACAATCACTCTTCCACGTTTCTGGTTGTAGTGTATGGCGACCACTATTGTATGTTCATTAAATCAACCTGGATTATGTACTGTAAAAACAAAGAGAAAAAACAGGCCATTCTCAATTCAGTATTAAATAACTCATTTCTTTATTTTATTACTCATAAAATATACAGCAATCTCAGGTACAGAAAGAATTCATGGATGTATCGAATTCACAGTCACAATTTCATATGTACATGCTAGTTTCATCCTTCTAAATGGAAAAAAAGGTTTGAACAACTTCTTGTTGTATTTTGACAAAGCTGGCCATATTGTACATATTTCCAGTTCAAACAATCTTTAGAGACCAAGAAGAGACGTTTTTAAAGAGGCAATCACAAAGGATTGAGTGGTTTCATTTTCCGAAGTTAAAGCAAGCAAAACCTGTCAAGATACATTGATTAATATATGATCAAAAGAAAAATATTTTTTTTTACAACTAATGAAAATCAAAAGCTGTCCTACCATTGGTTTACAGTGTTTCTCCTCTCAAAGTAAGGCAAGCGTAGCCTTATAATTCTTAATATAGTATCAGTGCTTTTCACAATGTTGTAGTACTTACTGTAGTGTGCATCATTGTTCTAGTCTTAGAGCTGCCCCTACACTCGTCTTCTCAGTCACTAATGAAGGCACAAAATGAATGACATAAATAGAACAGAAAAGAATACATGAATAACTTATTTCTAAAAGACTAGGTGGCAATGGACAGTTTACAAATGTCACGTTCATCAACTTAAAAAGACCTGCTGCACACACTCAAAATCAGTTTAAACTACTCATATCAGCAAATACTACGATCTTTTATTTATTTTTTAACTCTCCAGTCTAAGGAGTTTAAGACATGAGTCTATTAAAATGTTGTTCTTAAAAAATAAACGATTTCCCCCCCCACGTGTATTACAGACTGAGTCTTAGTGTGTTCTTCGTGTGCGAAAACTTCAGTTAGAACTCCCCACTAAAATCGGAATTATGAAACCTAGATATTGTTTTCAGATCAACCAAAAATGCTTCATCCAATGTCTACAGTCAATTTAGGTTTACAATGCTTCTGAATCTTTTGGTCCCTGTCTCTTTAGTACTCGGTGAAGTGCTACTATCCTTCCACTACATGTTATTGCCGTATAAGATTGTTGCTTGCCGCCCCCCCCGCATACTGCTTCTCCTGTTGAGGACCTAGCAGGCTAGTACAGCAGCAGTTACTCAGATCTAGAACCTGCTGGAAGGGCACCTTTGGATGAGGTCAGGATGAGTATGGGCCAGCCTGATGCAGCTCTTCCCTCCCTCCGTCCATCTGGGTCTCTTTAAGGCTCCTTGTGCAGCGTTTCACCTCCTCTGCCTTCCCAAGCTGGCTGTGGTGATTTAAGACACGGCGTGTGTGTGTGTGCGTGCGTGCGTGTGTGTTTGTATGCGTGTGAGAGTGCGCGCAAGTGCGCGGCCTCGTCCCACGACGCCGCCCGGTCGTCAGTACGTTTCCGAGTCGGAGTCGTTGAGCTCCTCGTCCTTGTAGAAGCCGTCGTGGCGCCCGACGCTGTTGAAGCTGCAGTAGGAGCTGCGGTCGGCGCGGAGCGCCGGCAGGCCGTCGAACGTCACGCTCTTGGAGGGGCTGGTGGTGGCGGTGTAGTGGTTGATGGCGCTGAAGGGCAGGCTGGGCGTGGGGGCGCAGGGGGACACGGGCATCATGGTGGCCAGGATGAGGGCCAGGCAGTCGGCCACGTCTTTGTTGGGGGCGCACGCCAAGGCAGGGGTGTAACCTGGGGGGTGGGGGGGGGGGGGAAACAGGAAGAGGTCAGCGCAGGCTGGAGACGCGTGGCGTCATCACGTGCTTACTGGTTTCGCCGTTTTGTACGCTCCGCGGCCGCAATCCTCGGCTCGGGTCCGTGTCACCCGGAGATTTCAAAGTCGCCGTGCGGTGCCGGCTGTGATCCTGGAACTTACCGTTCTCATCCACAGCCAGCACACTGGCACCCTTGGCCAGCAGCTCCTGCACGACCACAGTCAAACCATTTCGAGCTGCCACATGCAAGGGCCTGACCCCCCCCAAAAAAGAAACACACATTTAGAATGGGCATGTGTACATTTAATAGATGTCCTACTTGGAACAAGCTGCTACCACTTTCATTCCTTGAAGGTATCTGACGTAAGATATATCTGACTTTAGTTAAAAGGTAGGTGACCAACGTGACAGAGGGAGAAGAAAAAAAAGAGACGTACGTCTGTAAGGCTGCGTTCGTCGAGTTGATGAGGTTCCTGTCGGAGATCTTCTCCAATATCAACAAGGCACTGGTTTCATGCCCCTTTGAAAAGGGAGTGACATACATCAAACGGATTCAAAACGCTGAAACCACAAGCCGCCAGAAGACCGCCGCGTGTCTGCGGCGTGGATTGTGGCGCGCGTGTCTGAGGGGGGAGCCCACGAAGGCGCAGAAACGCCAAACGCGCTTTCCCGTTTTCTAAACGGCGAGTCTGCCCCAAAAATATAATATCATGTTCAAAGTCAACGTTGCTCACCTTACTGCAGGCGAGGTGCAAGGCGGTGTTCTTGACGGCATCCTGCAGGGTGAGGTCTGCTTTTGCACTGCTCACCAACACCTCTGCGGAAGGAAAACAAAAAACAAAACGGGTCACGGATCCTCGCGACGGACACAGCCGCACCTCAGAAACGGCTTGGACAACGTCGCCCTTGGCGGCGGGGCGAGGCGGGATGGCCCGTACCGACGGCGTTGGTCTGGCCGTTCTCGGCGGCCAACATGAGCGGGGTCTTGCCCGAGGCGTCGACGCTGTTGACCTGGGCGCTGTGGCTCAGCAGCAGCTGGAGACACTCCACGTGGTCGGTGAAGGCGGCCGCGTGCAAGGGGGTCCTGGGCGACGACAAGACACACCAGTCACTTCCCGTCGCCGACACTTCACGAGCGCCGTCGACGAGGCGCGACGAGGCCGTGCCCGAGTCGCCACGTCTGCTCCCACTACCCCAGTGTCTAGCCTGACCCTGTGAGCAGCAGCGCTGAATAGTGGAATGTTCATCTTACCTTTTTTTCGTGTCGGCAGAGTTGACAATGGCAGGACCCAGAGTGTCAATGAGCATCTCGGCCGCTCCTTCGTTGTCGTTGATCCTGGAGGAGAAAAGGAGACGTGCACTTAGCCGTTGCCGGGAAACCCGGCCGTCGCCATTACCATTTGCGCCCCCTGCAGACACGGAGGGGAGGTGCGCGGCTGCTCTGAGCGGGGCGCTTACACGGCACAGTGGAGGGGACTGAAGGCGTTGCCCTCCGTCTTCTGGAAGATCTCCTGCTCCAGCAGCACCTCCACACACGTGTCGTGGCCTGCGGGGGGAAGACACAAGCTCTCGTGAACCCCCCAAGCGCGACGCTCCAGAGCAGACGGACACGCTCGTCACGTCGTCGTGTGAATCATAGAGAGAGAGAGAGAGATAAACAGAGAGACAGAGAGAGACAGAGAGACAGAGAGAGAGACAGAGAGAGAGACAGAGAGAGAGACAGAGAGAGAGACAGAGAGAGAGACAGAGAGAGAGACAGAGAGAGAGACAGAGAGAGAGAGGAAAACACGCCCCAAACGGCCGAGGCCGGATTTGAACCCTCGAGGCGGCGCGCGCCAATCCGGCCGAGCGACCGCGGCGCTCCGCCTCGCCCTCCTACCGTTGTAGCAGGCCCAGTGCAGGGGCGTGTAGCCCTGGCTGTCGGTGATGACGGGGAGGGTGTCCACGCTCTGGGCGGCGTGCAGGAGCCCCCCCAGCACCCCGATATGGCCGCAGGCCGCCGCCAGGTGGACGGGGGTGCGCCCCTTGCAGTCCCGCATCAGGAAGCTGGCGCTGTGCTGCAGCAGGGCCTCCACACACTCCTCGTGGCCCGTCACCGCCTGGACACACACACACACGCCGTGTCATAGAGCTGAACACACACCACATTGCAAAGTGGTTTTTTTGTGAGCTTGCTTATGCTTAAGACAAGTGCGTTCCGCTGGCACTGCAGTAATAGCATTTCACGAGACAACTTAAAATAATGTCATTTACTTAAATGAAGCTCGAGCCACGTATACTACAAAACAAGTCCAACGAGACTGACAATCGAAAACTACGATTCACACTCGGACGTGTGGTTGTTGCGGGGCATTTTCCCGATGGACTCCTACTGTGCGTCTGCGTGTGTGTGTGTGTGTGTGTGTGTCTGTTCGACCAGCGAGACGTCCTCCTCACCCCCCTGTGCAGCGCGGTCCTCCCCCACTTGTCTTTGGCTTCTACGTCGGCTCCCTTGTTGAGCAGGGAGCACACGCAGTCCGTGTGCCCGCTCAGCACCGCCAGCATCAGAGGAGTCCTGGGTAGAACAGGAAAACAACGGTGAGCCCCCCAGAGACGCCCGGCGCGTTCGCAAAACGTCCCCGATTGCGAGCGCCTCCCTTACTGTCCGTTGCCGTCCTGGATGTCCACGGCGCTCTGGTGGTCGGCGTTTCCGATCAGCAGGCGTAAACACTCCGAATGGCCGTTGGTGGCTGAAGGAGGTGGGAGAGAGGGGCGCAGGTGTTGAGCATAGGACGGCTGAGCGACTGCCTCGGCACCAAACCTCGGGAGCAGGGGGGCATGGGAGTACGCCACCCCTGAGATGGGATCTTGGGGGATGCTCCGAGCTGGCCAGCCTGCTAAGCTCTGGAGGTCAGGAGGGGGGTCTACCTGCAGCATGGATGGGGGTCCTCTTCAGGGTGAAGTCCTTCACAAGGATGGAGGCCCCCTGGTTGATGAGGACGTCCACGCACTCGACGTGGCCCTTGAAGGCGGCCAGGTCCAGAGGCGTGCGCCCCTGGGCGTTCCTCACGTCCAGGTCCAGCAGCGACTGCACCAGCACCTCCATGGCGTGGTGGTGGCCGTGGTACGCCTGAACACAATACAAGGACCCAAACTATGACGCATGGAGAGAGAACTGACTGTTGACTTGGTGTTTTTTTTTTTTTTTTGGTAGAGCCTATAACCATTTCTTTTTTTGGGGGGGTATACATGTAATAAATGTACACTAGTCTGTTTTGTCTATACGTTACCACACAAGTCCATCTATCTGAAGAAGAACCTTCCGGCAGTACTCACAGCGAGGTGCAGTGGGCTGATGGGGGCTCGGACGTCAGAGTCATTCAGGATATCTGTCCCCGACGTTTCCATTAGCTGAGGAGCAGAGGTGGGAGGAGTCATCTTTCGAATCGCAGAAAATAGGCGACACCTCACATGGAAGAATGCGTCGGTTTCTATACACAACGCAGGCTAAAGGAGTGAGTGAACACGGCAAAATGACGTAACAACACCGCGGTGAGAAGAAGGACAACCGCTTCTCGGTGGGCACTCACCACATCGAGAGGCGTCTCACTCGCGATCTGCAAAGAGAAAAAGCCACACGCCACATTAACCCCCACGGTCGCAATCCCCGACCACTAGCCCGCATTCACCCGGGTCAACAAACGCGTGTGGGAACAGAGCGTCCGGCCCCGGGCCTCCCCCTCCCCGCAGTGTCGTCGTGTGTGCCTCACCAGCTCCAGGCACAGGCGGTGTCCGTATGCAGAGGCGTAGTGCACGGCGTTGTAGCCCTGACTGTCCCGGATCCCCGGGTTTGCATCGTTTCGCAGCAGGTATTCCAGGCACCTGGGAAACCAGCCCAAAACAAAAAGACTTAGCCGACGCTATGACACCTGTAATGACTGTGGAAAATACAGAACCCCCCCCCACACACACACACACACAACATAGACAAGTAAATGGACAAAATAACCCCCCACCAAAACGCCATACTTTCCGTCCGTGTCCGAGGCTGCGGCGTAGTGCAGCGGCGAGCAGCCCCTCTCGTCCAGGTCGTTGACGCTGGCCCCGGAGCCCACCAGGGCAAACAGGCACTGGTAGTTACAGTTAGCCGCGGCGTAGTGCAGGGGGGTCCTGGGGGACGCGGGAACACAGTGAGGCCTCGCGCCGCCGCCAACACCATTTGAGGACACTCGGACGCGCTCGTCGCCGAGGCATCGGTTTCACGACACGCGGGCGGGGCACAGCGTTTCGGGGAAACGCCAAATCGGTTCGGACGCTTATTCGGAAGTCAATGACATTTAATGGCTGCATCCAAACAGCTGCCCCACCCGCGTTTGAAAGCGAGCCCCCCCCCCCCCCCCCCGTTTGTCACATTCTTTTTTAAACTCTCGCCGCAGATGGAGGCGAGAGAGTGTGATGTTCCGCACCTTCCAAAGCTGTCTTTTCTGTTGAAGTCTGCCCCGGTGTTGAGCAGCAAATTCAGACATTCCAGGTTCCTGGGGGGGGGTAAAAAAAAAAAAAAAAAAAAAAAAAAGACCATTAAGAATCAAGTGGCGTCGGACAGCAGACACGTCAGGAGCTCCTCGGACCATGAAGGCTCCGGCCGGAGGAGGTGGTGGGACGAGGAGAGCTCGGGCTCTCCTACTCACCCTCCAGCTGCTGCAGCATGTAAACAGGTCCTTCCAAAGTCGTCCGGGGTGTCTATGTCAAAGCCTGCGTCAGAGGAGCAGATTAGGAGCGCTATACGACCCCTCCTGGTCTGGGTTCAGAGAACGTTTCCAGTTGGGAGTCTCGGCTACAACTACACTGACATTATCAAGTTCAGGCAACATCCACACACCATAATCTGTTTAATCCCTGCCCCGATAACCTTTAATATCCTTCAATATCCTTAAGAGTGGAATTAATAACACCAAAGGCCTTCTATTTATGGAGCGTAGTAAATAGCTTAAATGAAATGAAGTGTTATTTGAGGCGGGAACATGCAGGCCAGGAACACGGCGTCCCAGGTCGCCCACCCGAAGAGAGAAGCTTCCGGCAGCAGTCGGAGAATCCACTGAGGGCAGCCAGGTGCAGGGGGAACATTCCGTGGACTCCTCGTCTGCAAACGGGTACACAAAATCACAGACTCGTTATTCCCGTCGCGTTTACCCAGCATCCTTTGCACTCCACCCCTGCATGTCGCAATGAGCTGGCGGCTCGTCGAGCTAAACCCGTGGTTCCACGAGGTGATTCCATTTGACTAAGGTGCAGGTCATGTGACCCCCCAGAGGGCGTGTGCTGGCTTACTTTGCCGTGTCGGCGCCGTTGGTGATGAGGGTGTTGATGAGCAGCTCGTGGCCGTAGCGAGCGGCAATGTGCAGCGGCGTGTTTCCGTTCCTGTCTTCGCAGTCGATCTCGGCGCCTGCCAAAGTAACGCAACAGAGACTGCCGTCACTCGCCCGGACACGGACTGGGGCCCGCCGCGCGCCGACGTGAGGCGCAGACGGAGGACCGAACACGCGTCATTAAAGTGGATGTTGGATCTATGCTTGTTCTACGATGTGTAAAATATCAACTTTTTTTATTTTATTTTTTTACATGAAATATGCAATCAAATCGGTCATAAGGGCAGTATGTTTATTCATGTAACCTTGTATAAATATGCGCGTCCACAGAGCAGGGTCGCAACTGGGGCATCAACCTTGATCCCATCCCATCCCTCTCTCCCCCCATGTAACCGTATTAAAGGCTGTAAAAAAGGTGCTGCTGAGGTGGTTTTCTATTTCGGGGGTGGAAACCTGTGTCGGCCTCACGGAAGAAGCCATGGGAGTCTGGGGAGGGCGTGTTTGCCCTTCGCAGGGCCTCACCGTTCTGGATGACCGCTTGGGAGCGGGAGAAGCGCCCATGGATGGCCGTCATGTGGAGGGGGGTCTTTCCGTCTTTACTCTGTGGGTCAGAGGGGCGAGGGCACACGCTCAGTCTGGGCTCGGCCGGGCAGAAGCTACCCCCAGGCCCAGGACGGCTACCGCCAAACTCTAGAGCAGGGGTGTCCAAATCCGGCCCTCGAGGGCCGCCGTCCTGCATGTTTTTGATGTTTCCCTGCTCGGACACACCTGATTCAATTAAATGGATCGGAATAACGACCATTCATACGAATCAGGTGAGCTGGAGCAGCGAAACATCGAAGACACGCAGGAGAGCGGCCCTCGAGGACCGGATTTGGACACCCCCTGCTCTAGAGCGCTGTGTAACAGCTCGCCGGCGGCGACGGCGAGGCCCTCACCTTGATGTTGACGTCGGCGCCGTTGCCCACCAGCAGCTCCAGGCACAGCGCCCCGTGGCGCGAGGCGGCGGTGAAGTGGAGCGGGGCGAAGCCCTTCTCGTTCACCTGGTTGACGCTGGCGCCGCACTCGATCAGCTCGTTCACCACCACGTCCTGCCCGTTGTAGCACGCCACGTGCAGCGGGGTGTTGCCGTAGGCGTTGGGCTCGTTGATCTGGACACGGAGAGGGAGGGAGGGAGGGGGTGAGAGGGAGGGATGGAGGGGGTGAGAGGGAGGGATGGAGGGGGTGAGAGGGAGGGATGGAGGGGGTGGAGGGAGGGAGGGATGGATGGAGAGTGGTTGAAGAGAGGGAGGGAGGGATGGAGAGTGGTTGAAGAGAGGGTTGGAGGGGGTGAGAGGGAGGGATGGAGGGAGTGAGAGGGAGGGATGAGAGTGGTTGAAGAGAGGGAGGGATGGCGGGGGTGAGAGGGAGGGATGGAGGGGGTGAGAGGGAGGGATGGAGGGGGTGAGAGGGAGGGATGGAGGGAGTGAGAGGGAGGGATGAGAGTGGTTGAAGAGAGGGTTGGAGGGGGTGGAGGGAGGGAGGGATGGAGAGTGGTTGAGGAGAGGGATGGAGGGAGGGAAGGAGGGGGTGAGAGGGAGGGATGGAGGGAGTGATGGAGAGTGGTTGAAGAGAGGGTTGGAGGGAGTGAGAGGGAGGGAGGGATGGCAGGGGGTCGGATGAGCAGTGTCTCCATTGTCACGGGTTATTATAGATTAGAGACGTGAGAGACAGCCTGAGCAGACAGAGTTGACTGTCCAGAGCCCTCGGCTGCCTCCCTCCTCTGTATACGTCATGCAGGAAATCATTCCATATCCCATTAGGGCTTCAGTGCTGTTTTAGTCCAGTTGATGCAGTCTAATACAGTCAGAGGGGCCCATCGGTCAATAGCAGGCCGCTCAATAGGAACGCTGCGGCCTGAGCTCAAGTTGCAGGTTTATCTGCCATTTACACTGGGCACACTGGAATTCTTGGTATCGCTCCTTTCAACTGTTTCCTAGCAGTCTAACCTAATTACTATATGGTTCCAAATCTTGGCAAGCTAACACTTTCATAAACAACATATAATACCGCATTAACATCAAAGAATCCTCTAAAGTAGAGGTCTCTCACCCTGTTCCCAGAGAACCACCTAGTTCTACCTTGCTGGAGTTCAAACCCTAATCCAGCACAGCCGACCTAAGATTGGTTTGGCTGACGTATCGAATCAGGCTCGCTTCGACAGGGGTTGGAGCAAAGACCTTGGGGAAGGTAGATAGCTCTCCAGGACCCCCCCCCCCTGCTCCAAAGCCGGTGGGAGCCAGTAGAAACTCACGTCGGAGCCCAGGTCCAGGAGGTATTTGACCACGCTGATCATCCCGCTGGAGGCGGCAGCGTGCAGCGGCGTGTAGGCCTTCTTGTCCTTACAGGCCACCTCGGCGCCGTGGGACGCCAGCAGCTTCACCACCTCCATGTGCCCTGCGAGCCGCAGAAGAGAGAGGGGGGGGTCGAAGAGGGAGGACGATAAAAGAGAGGGGGAAAGCAACGTCAGCGAAAAAAAACGAAAGAGCGTTATCTTTTGTGTTCAAAAGATAACCCAGGTATGCAGAGCGGCAGTTAAGTTGTAACTGTCACATAAAAAAAAAATTGAATAATCATTACACAATACACCTGACCAGGTGTGCACAGCAAAGCTGATACAAACACACGGGCCCTCTCACGGGGGGGGAACAAAATGTACCGCCTAGATGTACACGTGTGCGGTGGTTACCCATGTATGCAGCCCAGTGGATGGCGCGGCGATCCTTCTTATCGAACGCGTTGATGTTGGCTCCTCGAGACAGCAGGATCCTCACCATCTGATGGGAACACAGGGTCAGACACAGGACGGCAACAGACGCATCCAATAGGAGACCAACAGAGCAGCGGAGGGTCGCGGTGAGAGGACGCACTCCCAACGCAAACCGGCGCTTGGTTGAACACAAACACGGCCTACGAGAAATAACGAAGCTACCGTCTCGGTCCCTATGGACAATCTATTGAAGTGCTGACGTCTATGTCGATATTTTTCTACTCCTATTTGACCCTCGGGTCGGTTACGTTCAGGTGGGTGTGTGGAGGGAGGGGGGGGCGGGGCGGGGCCCGGACTGACCTCCAGGTGACCGCTGAAGGCAGCGTGGTGCAGCGGCGTGCGCCCGGCCCGGTCCGACACGTTGACGTTGCTGAGCAGGGGCACCAGGGCCTCGGCGCAGCGGACGGCCTTGTTGGCGGCGGCGATGTGAAGCGGCGTCTGCCAGTTCTTGTCCCGGGCGTTGACGTCCGCCGAGTGCTTCAGCAGCACCTGGACCGCCTCCTGGGGAGAGGACGGGACGGGACGGGACGGGGGGGGGCGGTGAGCAGGAGACGTACGCAGACGGTGGAGGAACAGAGAGAGTGGAGAGGAAGAGAGTGGAGAGGAAGAGAGCGGAGGGGAAGAGAGCGGAGAGGAAGAGAGCGGAGAGGAAGAGAGCGGAGAGGAAGAGAGCGGAGAGGAAGAGAGCGGAGAGGAAGAGGAAGAGAGTGGAGAGGAAGAGAGCGGAGAGGAAGAGAGCAGAGAGGAAGAGGAAGAGAGCGGAGAGGAAGAGAGCGGAGAGGAAGAGAGCGGAGAGGAAGAGAGCGGAGAGGAAGAGAGCGGAGAGGAAGAGAGCGGAGAGGAAGAGAGCGGAGAGGAAGAGAGCGGAGAGGAAGAGAGCGGAGAGGAAGAGAGCGGAGAGGAAGAGAGCGGAGAGGAAGAGAGCGGAGAGGAAGAGAGCGACCGGCGATGGCCAAAGAGCAAGCGGAGAGTGCAAAAGAGAGACAGACGTGGAGAGAGAGCGAGAGCAGACGGAGCAAGGAGGGACTGATGGGGACCACCCCACGTACCTCACTGCACGATGCCACCGCCCGGTGGAGAGGGGTGAGCCACTTGTTGTCTTTGGCATTTACACGGGCTCCTTGAAGACAGGGAACACACAGTCCATTAGGGCCCTCGGTCTCTGGCAGGCTTATGAGTCATGTCACTCGATAATGCAACATATCAAAAGAGTGCCAGTGTACAAAACACACTTATGGGGCTATTTTAAGACACGGACATCCAGAGGGCACTGCGAGTCCTGTTCCTTTATATCTACCATCAGGGTATACATTAACGGGTCTCCGACAGAGATTAATGAGGAGGGGAAAAATATATGATACAAAAGACGATATTGCCTATAGGACAAAAAAAACGAGACATCTTCACTAAATATTCGGGGTCCATTTCCACACCAAAAAATGTGGTCACAAAAAGACATGCCCTAATGCAAACTTGACATGTCACGCATGATGTTGCATTAGAGCAGACTTTGGAAAAACAGGTCACCAAACGTCTAATGAGCCCCTTTCATGGACAACAACTCACCAGACAGAATCAGCAGTTCTATAATTTCGGCATCTCCAAGATAGGCTGCCGCGTGCAGAGGGGTTCGCTTCTCATTGTCCTGTAACGGTTTGGAGGGAGGGGGGAATTAGAGAAGCCCACTGCAGCTGTTTCCTCTACACTATTCTTAAAGATCCTTTGATGGAAACACAGTCTTAAACGGGGTGTTTATGATGCTATCCATTGGTGAACCACAAGATCTTATCGTCAAAATGTCGCAACCATTCGAAAAGTAGTCGAGTAATGGAGCAGAATAGAGGAGGAGGTGTCAGGGGATTGATTCGCTGGTCCCTGTTGGGCTTACCTGAACATTGACGTCTTCCTTCTTAAATATGAGAGAGCGCACTTCGTCTGGGTCCACATTGAAGATGGCTTTCAGCAGAGCAGGCTGGAAGGGAGAAGCAACTGAGTGAGTAACGGAGTACAATATCAGATTGGTAGCGGGGCTGGTCAGTACACACACGCTGGTCTTTGCAGAAAACAAAAATGCACTTTTGCCACGTGAAGGAAACCAGAAACACTGGGCCGAGCCTGTGGCGTGTTGACGCTCACCGCAGAGCAGCCTGCAGACTCCTGACAGGGCAGAGGTCCCGCGGACCTGACGAACTAGCCTCCAGCACACGACTCATCGGACTAGCAAGGACGGAGAAAGCTGAATTCCTACGATTCTGGGTTAAAGAAAATCCCCGAAGCACTTCCGCCTCAAACGTCAGTGAGGGAGTGGAATTTCACCTTCGCTACTGATCAAATTGAATATTTTTAGCACCGTATTGCTATTATCTGCCTCTTCAGGGATGTAACCTTGTGTCCCAGCTGCATCCACGACAAGAGGGTGGGAAAGCCAGAAGGAGGTCACTCTTGAACAGATAGAAGAGCTGAAAGCCCCTGCTGTAGAGACCTCTAGGTCATATATTTAACATCCCACCCTGCAAATTGTCAAATAATTCAGTGAAAAAACAACAACCGCAACCATCCTTTTCCTGTCATTGCATGCCCCTCACCAGACGCTTCCGCCAAAAATACCTACGAGTACAGTCCTTGTGCAACCTTTCCTCTGTAACAATGGAACACAAACCCTTTCCCTAGAATAAAGGTGAATCGTGATTTCCTTGTAAAAGGCCTGAAGCCTAATGCTCATTGCACTACTGACATGCTGACACCTTAGGATCGATGCCAGGACGCTCCAGGACATGCTAACTCACAACGCCGTGCTATGAGTCATCTCTGGCATATTTACTGGAACGCCACCCATGGAGAATTTGTGTCTGATCATGCTGCCATCTTTTTGGAGAGAAGACTGGCATAGATGATAAGTCTGCAGGTAGGGAACCCCATCTAGCCAGATGGAACACTGCCTTGCCACAAAACATGAATCTCACTATTAAGTCTGCATTCAACTTCTAATAAGCTGCCAGCAAGTTAGTCAACAGTCATGAAAAAAACTATCTCATAATTGCATTTGAATGCATGTAGTATTCAATACAGTGAGCAGGATTTGTTTTTCTTTCTACAAACTCGCATAAATGTGCAAACCACCTCGGGCATGTTTTCCTCAGGGCTGCATATCTCACTGAACAGCAGCCCAGCTAATTACACTAATGTAGCTGCTCCTACTGCTGTTTCAGCAACCTTCCACAAAGCCAAGCCCTCGAAGTGACGACCACATCTCCTGTGACTTGACAGGAAAACACACGAGGGAACAGCTATCGCCTACGATTTATTGACTGGGGAACTGCCTGAAGAAGAAAAAAGAAATGCTTGGCCATCTTAATCAGCAACTCAGAAATATCAAAAGATATACACAAGCCTAATATGACAATGCTCCTCAACTCTCGTCCGATTAAGGCCAGCCATGTTTTACTTCCCTTGCTGGACAGTTGTAAAACGGCCACTGTGAGCCTGTTACATGCTGAGCTTTATGATTTTGAAAGAAGCATTCACACACATCTGAGCCAACAGACGGCTTGCTTCCAATGACATGCTGAAGTGTTGTGAAACAAGCACACAGTGACCCAAGGCTTGGACAAAAAAAAATACAGCCAACTAAAAACTAGGCCAGTTATGTTTATATTTAACCTTCTGGTCAGACCTGTAGGGAAAGACTGTTCAAACATTTGTAATAATTGACAACAAATCTCTAACTTATTCTACACTATCCATACACATACACTTAGGAAATGGACATCCATTTATGCTTCCTTTATGAGGAAAGCTTGAGCTGTGAGGACCCTACGCATGACACACTACACAAACTTGGCTCAATACCATGTCAAATACCTAATACAAGGACTCAGGACTACAGATAAATGCAGCTTGATCTAAGAAAACTGTCCTCCAAACAATGGTTGACTAAAAATGCCTAATTCTGTTACCAAGATACACACATTTCTGCAGGGTACAATTGAGGTTCGAACTCTTAAAAAGCTGCTTCAGTGTAACAAGTAAGCGCTTGTTGTGCCGTAAGTCTTTCAATTAAAAATATCTGTATAGCCCTTTCAGATTAAGGCAATGCACACAAAGCTACATTTTGTTCATTTGAGGTCTAGCCCTGCATCAGTGTACAAGATTGTATTTGCCTTTTAGGCACGACCCTGTACCTCATAGTTAATACCATCACCATGGAGACATCTCTTTGGCAACTGCTGGGCCTCTGTCTGAACACATGATCATTCATGCATTAGATGGAGATGAGGCTAGATGAGGGTCAAACACAAAAGAATAGATACCCTCGTGTTGATATTTGTGTAACTTACAGCCTCATGGCACCATTGATAAATACAACGTATAAGGTAGCTAAAATAGTCTTCAGTGTGACCGTAACATTAAAAGGAGTGCCAACTAAGAGACTACTGAGGGTAGCTAATACAAATCCGTCACAAGTGCTTGTGAACTGACTAGAGTGCGTTGACAGTGCAATGGGCATTAGTAATCGACACTAGCTAGTTATAAAAGGTTGCCGAAGAAAAAGACTGTCAACAAGTACTCGTGTTCAGCAGTTTATTAGTTAGCAAGCTAGACTAGCAACATTCGGTTAATTTTTTAGCAATAATTGTGCACTGTCCCGTGCTATCAGTGCTAACTAGCTGATCCAGCTACTGAAACGTTGCTTGGAAGCTCAGGTCTGGCTAGATACCAGTTTCACATCTGGTTATGCTAGCCATTAGTTGCTAACTAGATATCCACTTATTTAATTTTTGCTTCGTAGCCACGCAATTACATGACCTGGTCTTGGCTTTTTAAAACTAGAGCAACTAGTTAGCTAGCTAGCTACTGACTGGGTCGTACCACTGGACAAGACAGGCTACCAAGTTAGCTACCGTAACCACATTGCCTTTCAGTTAGATACTTGGCTAGGCTACAGTAGCTAACACCATAAACGTTGTCTGCTAGCCCTGTACTGTAGGGTCATCCCTACACAGCCGTCGCACAATCATCCTCCTGTTGAAGTAGGCTATGCTAAGTAGCGAGCTTTTGGCACACTTGTAACTTACCTGGTCTCGTATTTTGAGAACCACCATATTTCAATGGTTTTAAATGATCTCATGCAGAGCAAATGGATGTTCGTCGTCTTTTCAATGTACGTTGATGCCCAAAACACTCTCTTCTTGTGAACAGTTAGCTACTGCGAGGCCTTTGCTAGCTAGCTGTGTGTTTTTCAACGATGAAGATGAAGCAGAGGAAACTCCATAACATTACCGCCACCGTACTCGACGTCCCAGAGAGACACAATTTCATTGGCTAAAGAATGGCAGGAACACAATAACACGATTAGCGAGTGGTTAATTCCGTGCTACCAACAACTGACAGCTCTGTCGTTGTGTGTTCAATTCAGAGCAGAGAGCACTGTCAAATCACATCTCACAACTACCCTACATGATGCAGAATTCATTCGAGGAGGGGTTCGATAGCGCACACACAACAAAAGCAACACAGATAAGCACATTGTAGTGCCTTCTGTAGCCTACATTGTGCAGAAAATAAATATACAGAATTCGATACATTGATTAGTCGATAGTAGTAGATACAGGTTAAAAGAAGAGAGAAAATGAGATAGGAATGTATCCTTGCTAAATTAGTAGTTTCATACGATTCTAAACTGTCAACGTTATTTTAAGTTAAGAAAAAAAAAAACTACATTTGGACACTAGATGGCAATACCGAGACTGACAAGCCATGTCATGATTTGTATCAAATGTGCTTTTTATTTTTTATTTTTTTTATTTTTCGTAAAACCATTTTTTAGACACAAACAACATCTCAAATACAGTTTAATTCACGGTGTCTAGAGGAGCAGTGGAATTCAGAGGAAACTTTTGTACAGTAGGCTTTTTTAGTAATGTTTTCTTCATAATGCCTAATTGTCCTGTATGCTGTTTAACATGGTGCTACTAACACATAAATAATAGTGAACAATCTCATATGGCAAGGTAAAAAAATATTTCAACTTGTGCCCCTTTTCAATCAAACTTTTAATTTACAAAGTTATTAGAGTACTTATTGGGCGCGGCGAATCTGTCACCTGCACACATCTACGTCAGAAAGTAAACACCACACACGCACGCGTACTGAAACACGAAGAGGACGATAACCCCTCCTTGCTAGCTAGTAGTAGCGAAGTAAAATGTAACACCGCCGGTTAAGTGTTATGCAAACAGTTTTGTAAAGTTGGCAGGTCAGAAGAGCCAATCGACACCTGTAGAACTTGAAAAATGAATACCAATGGCAATATTTATGCAAGTCGCAAGAGGAAAAAGCCACAGAAAAGGTGAAGTAACTAGGTTTCTTGCTACTGTCAAGTTCCTTGCTACAGTAGCCACGTCAATATCAATGAGTTGGTTTGCATTTTTGAGACATAATGTATTAATACATTATGGTTGTTAAAGCTAGCTATCTAGCAATATTATCATGATGGGCAACAACAAATCGAAGCACGGAGTAGTTAATAGTGGCAGTGGCAAGCTTTCTTACTGATTATTTTCCCCATTTCATGTCTGAGATATTCAGTAGAGAGCGATGTTATATTACAGTGTGACTGACGACGTTCTCTCCTTCTAGTGTTAAGCCAGCTCCTGAAGGCGCTTCAACTAATCCCTCTAAAAGACACCGGGATCGTTTAAATGGGGAGTTGGAGCGAATTGCCAACCTGCTACCTTTCCCTCGAGATGTCATATCCAAACTAGATAAACTGACTGTCCTAAGGCTCTGTGTCAGCTACCTGCGTGCAAAGAGTTTCTTTAATGGTAAGACAAGATAGTAGACAAACTATGGTGGTTGTTTTTTTTAGGAACCACAATAGATGTAACCTCCTGTTTGCAGTCTATGATTTCCTTATGGCCACTCTTTTCACGACTTAATTCTCTAATCTGTCCATTAGCATAATTACATAGTGATTGATTAATCTCACCGCTCTTAAATAGTGTGATCGTGATACCTTATTTCTTTCTGCAATTCAGTGTGTTTCTTTTTTCACCTATAACCCAGTTTGCAGTGCTACAGTGGGTTGACAATGGTCTATGCAAGGAAGAGGAGAGGAAACTCACTGAAATAACAGGATACCATTAGGGTGTGTGAAGTCCTGCGGAGAGTAGAATATAAATGTGTAATCTCTCTGATCTCTTTCTTAGCCGAAGCTTCAGACTACTCGGGCGAAACGTTTTTATGTAGAAAGTATTTGTTGTGGTTGAAGGCCAGCTTGTAGCCTGTAGGCTATATTACACTTGAAGGGGCACACATGTAAGGATTTGTTGTGTATGTGTTGTTCGTTTGATAATTGATGTTAGTATGTACGTAGTTAATTGGTTGTAATGGATACTGTGGTTATTCTGATATTGAGGGCCTCTACCAAGGGAAATTACATGGAGTACTCATGACTACATCCTCCCTTGCAGTTTATGGATCAATATTTATATGAAAAGTGCAGAAGACTTGCTTTCTAGTATCTGCTTTAGATAACTGTTCAAAGAGAACCCTCCTTCGTTACACATGAACTAATATTTACTCTCTACAATTGCGGGGGTTTGGAACTTAACACACATATTTGCATTGGGCTTGGCCTGAGTTTAGGCTGTTTCTGTGTTTCATGTGTTTTAGGAACTTTGCAGATTCCACATACTCCTTACGGGGGTGGGGGATGTTTGGATGGGCAAGGGGGGCTTGCTTGAGTAATCTAGAGCAGACTGGTTGAACTCTTGACTCTTGGAAAAGGCTTATGAAACAGTTTGATAGTTGTTGGCTCACACTGCAAACTTTGACCTGTTTATTGTGGCTTTTGGGGCTTTGCCAAGGGCTGATGTGAACCAGTTCTTTGGGGGGGGGGAAGAGGGGGGGAGAGAGGGGGAGATTCTTTGGACCACGATAGAGGTGTATTGCATGCAAGGAGTGCCAGGGGATTTGTAGCTATCAAACAGTTTTGCTAGTGCAGACTATTCAATATAGGCTTGTAGGATCAAGATTCTCATTCAACTTGTCTTGTAATGGTATACAGCCTTAATAATGCAATGAAAGCTTGACCAGTCCTCAAACAAATGCAACAAAACGTCTGCACTCCAGGCTCAAGACAGCTTAACTATCAATAGAGATGACAATGAACACTTTTGATGCCACCGTTTATCTTTGCACAACATTGTTCTTAAAAGCAAAGACAATATTATTTTTGCCTTAATATTCTCATTCTTGTTATGCTTTCAAGTGGCTTGTCTTTGTGACTGGTAACTGGTTTGTCTGCATTCTTTCATAGTCGTGAATTGTTGCGTGGTTCTGTAACCATGATCTAGATTGCATGCTATTGTGTTACAGCGACCCTAAAATCCACCACCAAAGAGGGTAATAGCCTGAAAAAGGTTGGACCAGAATTCCCAGAGGGAGAGCTTCTGTTGCAGGTTGGTAATATTTGCCTAGGTTCCAAACTGTGTTGGAATAGCAATGTTCCCAAATGTTGTCCTTCCTCTATTTAAACCAAGTTAAGTTTTAGATCATGGCTTCAGTTGACATATTTAGCTTTTCATTGACCAAGTTGGGTAATCCCCAAAGTAAATCATAAACTTTGAGTCTTCTCAGCTTCTCAAATGATCCGTGTCTGGAAAGTAGGACACCCACATATTGTAGCATTGTCGTTGAGAGAAAAGGGGATTCCAGATGAAGGCGATCAAAGATTTCTGTGATAAAAAAAGGTGTCCTACAGGTTCCTAACCCCGTAGACGTGTACCTGTGCTCCAGACCCATCTTCTCTGTCTCCCTCCCCAGGTGCTGAATGGGTTCATACTGGTCGTGACTGCGGGCGGAACCGTGTTCTATGTGTCCTCAAACATTCAGGATTACCTCGGCTTCAACCAGGTAAAGACCTTCCTTGTCCTCAGTTACCAAATGAGCTTGAGGTCACCTCCTCCACCACCACCACCACCACCACCACCACCCCCTCGCTCTCATTTGGTGGTATTATTCGCATTGTTTGTGTGACCCAACGTGTTGCGTGTGAAATCCGGGTCCCCTCGGACAAACGTGATTGCTGTGGTATTTCCTCAACATGAGCGGAAGCCAGAAACTAAACAGATGGCGAGTTTAATAGACTTGTTTGGGGCAATGTGACCAAACTAAGGTTGAACCCAGAAGGGCCAGTGCAAAGCACAGCAGGAGGCTATTCAAAGTAAACGTCGATATCGTATTTCCTACCACTATGTGGATGTGGTTTCACGTCCCATGTGTTTTTGTGTCCCCCCCCCCCCCCCCCTCCCCAGTCAGATGTCATCCACCAGAGTGCTTACGACCTCATCCACACTGAAGACAGGGGTGACTTTCAGAGACAGCTCCACTGGGCCCTAAACCCTACCGCCCCTCTAGACACTGGGCAACTAGTGACAGGTAAGGTCAAGTGTCCGGGCGAGTGACGGCTCCAGTTGATCTGCTTATGTTTGAACTGTACTCGACTTTGGTTCATGAACACAACGCAGTTGTTGACAGGATGGATGAGCGACTTTCGAGAAATACGAGGGGCAGCCAATGTGTCTGTGTGGGCACGTGAGGGGACGAAGCCATGCATGCTGATATAGCACAGGAAAAGGAACGCAGCCAAACAAGGTGTGGCAAGAAATGATGCATGTGTCAGCCAAAAGAGAGAAGTTTCTCACTCACGATCCACGCCCTTCTACCATTCGGTCGTTGAAACACGAACCTGTAAGCATTCTCCCGGCAAGGTTTTTTCACGTTTGTCGCGGAATCATTTGAAAACGCGATCAAAATAAAGCCTTGACATCAGATCACTGGCATCTAGACAGTCCTCTTTTCGGTGACACTCGAACCCGAACTCTCTGATGTCATCACGTGGAACTGTGGATCAACTTCCACTCTTTGGGTCGGAGCCCTTATTGAACCCAGGGCACCCCCACCCCCATGGGCTCACACCTTCCAGTATGAGCCCATGCCCGGCCCAGCCAAGCCCAGATCACCGTGCCTCACAGCTGGTGACAGGGAGAAGACATGAGCCAGTCTGCGGCCTGAGCAAGCTCATTTTTGTCCATCGCCACCATATCCACTTTCGCACAGGATCCAGTGGCTGTCTGACAGCCCCCTCGCACTGGGTGCGTGTGACAGCCGTGTACAGATGGTCAACATGCATGGCAATAATCAGCCTGGATGCAGAGGTCCAGCTTTTCAGTGGCCCCTTCTGTGGGATTAACTCCCAGTAGATCACACTTCGAATGGCTTCCTCGATCAGAATCGTTTACAAATGCAAACAAGATGAATGGTGATTCATAATCTTTGAACAGGACCTCCTTGTGGATGGGAATTTCTTGCCTTTCTTATAATAAAAGAAAGACTGACGTGCATACTTTTCCCCCCCATCTTTTAGCTTCTGACGAGTCAGCGCGTCCCCTGACGTACTACGACCCAGGCGTCCTTCCACCTGAGAACTCTGCCTTCTTGGAGCGCAGCTTCGTATGCAGGTTACGCTGTCTGCTGGACAACTCTTCAGGATTCATTGTAAGTTGGTGGAAAGAAACTTGTCCCAAACACGATGCCACGGCAGTGTAATCTAGTTTGAGTGGATTGACTCTCACTCTCCAGGTCTGGGATTAGTCAGTGTCGTCATGTTAGTGAGGAAGGGGTTACATTCTTGTTGCTGTGAGGAGAGGGATGTGGTGGGTTCATTTAGAGTCTTGGCTAATTCTCTTTGGGTTCAGGGAAGGGACACAGACTAAATCCAGATCTGGAAGATCATGGAGATAATGGATAGTGCAGACTGGGAGAACACAAAATCTTACTACTTTTCTGTTCCCTCACACAGTGAGTTAGAGAACCTAAATAATGATGGACTTGGACTTGGTCTTTCTTTTCCATAACCTCAGTATGTTCAGGTTGGCTAGACTGTTTTGCACACTTCAAGAAAGTTTAACAATCCTGGTTGACCGGGTTTTAAAATCTAATAATAGGAAATGAAATGAAGAAGTGTGCAATGTGCTCTGAATGGCTTTGAGTTTCCCCCGTTCAACCCTACTGGGGGGAAAAAAAGCACCATGTTGAATGACCGACATAAAACATGGTCTGCATAAAACAAAGTTAACTAATCAGACTGACACGTTCAAAATCTCATCCCTTGTTCGATTTGAATGAGATTCCCAATGTGAGCTTAGTTTAGCCATCATTGATTGTCTTTGTCTGCGAGCATACACTCAGCCCTGACCTTTCCGAATCCCCAGTGCCTGACTGCTTGACGGCTTTTGGTTTTACAGGCCCTCAACCTTCAGGGACATCTGAAGTTCCTGCATGGTCAGAACGAGAGGGCAAAGGATGGCACCCCCATTCCCCCCCAGCTTGCACTGTTTGCCCTGGCCACCCCCCTGCAGCCACCCTCCATCCTCGAAATCCGAACCAAAAACTTGATCTTCAGAACCAAACACAAGCTGGATTTCACCCCCACCGACTGCGATGCCAGGTGGGTAGCCGCCCAGCGGGCCACACTGCTGTTAGCCTGAAACCGACCAACCCATGCACGCACAACACGTCCGAGTGGAGGTCGAAACGAGTGCCGGATGTATACAGTTGCCGTGCGACGGTTCCGATGCGTGCTCGGTTGTGATGGGCTGTTGCGTGCTCGAATGTTATCCGTGAGGCAAGGGACACCTTTGTCTCTGGACCAGACGGTTTCAGCTCTGTTTGGTCCCCTCGCAGGGGCAAGATCGTGCTGGGCTACACCGAGGCCGAGCTGTGTGAACGCGGCTCGGGGTACCAGTTCATCCACGCGGCAGACATGCTGCACTGCGCCGAGAACCACATGCGAAGTAAGCTCGATGTTCTCCTCACGTTGTCATGCACCGGGCGGATCAGGCCCATTCAAGTCACGGCGCATATGCACATTGCTGCCCCCGTACTGAACGTTGAACACATTTGAACTGCTGTCAAAGCAAACAGCATCGACTCGAGTTTCAGGGACTCGAGGGGCATCCTCAAAGCGTGCTCTGCCGCATCCAAAAATGGTTGGTCATGAAGTTCATAAAGTTCACCTGTGTTATAGATTGAGCTGTTTTTGGGATGGACTGAATGTTTGTTTGTGTGTGTGTGTGTTTGGCTGTGTTTCCCCCCTCCCTGCACAGTGATGAAGACAGGGGAGAGTGGACTGACTGTGTTCAGGTTGCTGACCAAGAACAGTGGCTGGATGTGGGTTCAGGCCAACGCCCGGCTGGTCTACAAGAATGGCCAGCCAGACTGCATCATTGCTTCCCAGATAGTCCTTACGTACGTCACTGACTTCAGTGTAGCTTTGTGACACTTTTGATACACACAGTTAACCGCATAAAAAAATAAAATATATATATATATATTTTAAAAATATATATATTTACCTATACAAAAATACAGTAGGCAGTCCTGATTTGACTTGTAACCATGTCTGGTTTGTGATGTCAGGGAGGAGGAGGGGAAGGAGGAACTCCGAAAACGGTCCCTGGAACTTCCCTTCTGTTTCACCACCGGCGAGGCCGTGCTCTACGACACCACCTTCCCCAAGACCCTCAAGGACAGTCTCTCGGGGCACTGCGGCCCCCCACGGAGCGACGACCTCAACAGCCAGACCGCCAAACCACTCGATCCCGACTCTCTGCTGGGCTCTCTGTTGAAGCAGGACGAGTCCCTCTACGTGTGCGTCGCCACGGACGACCAGCCCGCGCCTGCTCCTTCTCCTCGGGAGGAACCCGCGGGCCCGCCCGAGGAGGACGGCGGGGGCATCTTCTCCAGCGGGTGGCAGGAGAGTGTCCTCTCCCTGCCCGAGATGGCTCTGTTCAAGCAGGAGCCCCCGGGCGTCCCGCCTGGGGACGGCATGGATGGGGAGCTCTGGAGGTTCATGAGCACCCTGGGCGTCGGCAGGGAGGACCTGGAGCTCTTCCAGCAGGACGACCTGTTCCTCAACGTGGACTTGGGAGGACGAGGCGGCTGTCCGGACGCCACGGATGAGATCCTGACCTACGTGCAGCAGTCTCTGGGGAGTCCGGGCCGCGGGTTGTCCCACGGCGCCAGGGGAGGGGATCTGGAGCCCGGCTTTGCGTGTCTGGAGCAGCAGATCCCCATGCAGCTCAACCAGCTGTCCGGGGAGCAGCCATCAGCCAAGCATCCACAGCCCTCCCCAGACCTCCAATGGAGGCCCCAAAAATCCCAGCCCCTTATGGTCCACCAACCTCTGGGCCGGTACCAACAGTACCAGGCACGGCCTCAGAAACTCAAATCCCCCCTGGACACACCCCACCAAGAACTCCGTCTCCCAGGGTCCGCTGAGTGTCTGAGCTCCCAGCCTATCCCTTCACAGCCGCTCGGTCACAGACTGATGCACATGCAGGTGAGCAAGGGCCATTCACAGAGCCAACAGGCAGCATCAGCCGCCCACAGCCTGGAGATTCCTCCGCTGTTCCAGCCGGGCCTGGAGATTCCTCCGCTGTTCCAGCCGGGCCTGGAGATTCCTCCGCTGTTCCAGCCGGGCCTGGAGATTCCTCCGCTGTTCCAGCCGGGCCTGCTGAGGCCCGGCCGGCCCCATCACCAGCACCTCTGCCTGGGGGAACCCACCACGGGCCTCCCCCTCAACAATCAACTGAACACGGTGTCAGTGAGCTGTCCTCCACAGCTGTCCGCCTGTGTGGCCCCAGGTGCCCAGAGGCAGGGGGCGGGGGACGTCTCTCCTCAGGACCTGGAGGAGCTGCTGAGCAGCCTGGACTCAGGGCAGCTTCTGGGACAGATTGGGGGAGAGGCATGCTGGGGTTTGGAGGCCAGGAGCGCGTACCAGCTCCACCTGACTGACCCCCGTCTCTCCAGGCTGGGCCCGGCTCCGCGCAGCCACCCTCAGGTGCTGGGTCTGGTCAGGGGCACAGAACAGCCCTTCCTTATGCAGGTGGGTAGCACACCTCTGTGAAATACCAGTCCAGCCTTATGAACGGGTATGACCTTGCTACAATCAGTGCATTTGTATTACTTGGACTTCAAGCAAGCATGTTTACGACGAGTTTGGATCCTGGGAAGTTAGACGTTGTGTCAAACTAAGATTCGGGGGGTCCTTTCTTTGGTTTCAGAATGGCAGCCGTGGGATCCTCCGGGAGACTAGCCCTGCGTCCCCAACAGAAGGAGACTGGACTGCCAGATCAGCCAAAGCACCAGGGCCCTGCTAACAGCTGGCCCTGCCCTGACCGCTCTCTGAGGGGATTCAGATGAGCCCGAGGCCCCCGGAGCCACATGAACAAAGACTAGATGCTCCACCCCCAGGGGCCCTGAGAAGAGGAGAGAGGCTGTGGAAACTGTCCCAAGGCCAGCTTATCACGACCAGGCTGAGCCGGGGCTGAGCCGGGGCAAGCCCCCCGGCCCCCCGCGGCTGCAAGCGGAACCAAGACCATCAGAGAAGCATAAAAGGCACTGGATTTTAGGAATTTATCGTGCCATCTCCTGGAATGTGATGTTATGTTAGATTATATGAAGGTGTTGTTTCAGTGATGAACTACTGTCCCGGACAATGAGATGTGAATACTAGACAATGCACTACCTTCCCTTGTGGTAATTAAGATGAGATGTTAAATGTTCTTTACCTTCTTGTAGCATTATGACCGCATACAATGAGGAAAGCCAAGTTTTGTATGTCACCAATATTAATTATGCTTTTTATGTCTTTTGAAGCACTTTAATGCAATTTAATGGAGATTGAATCTACAGAATGGAGGCTTAAACTACATTGGCCGCGTTAAGAAGATTCGCTAAGAAGCTCTTAGCGCTAAGAGCTTTTAGGGGCTTCTTAATGAATTTGGGAAACGCAACCATTATCAATCCAAATATATGATCTGGTATAGGATATTGCTACATGCCAGTTTGAAAAACAAATGATGTTTTAGGTTTTGTACAGTATTTGTAAGTTATCCATTTTCTCTGTTGTCTTCTAATGCTCAATTTCCCAAGTGCAACATTTTCAACATCATTAAGAAATGAATAATGTAATTTTTTTAAGCGATAATGGATTCACAGCTCGCACAGTACGAGGTCTTACAATTTCCGGAAGGCCTAAATTGAAAGCTTTACTCAACTGTACTCAAGTTACAGTTACCCTTTTTTTTTGTTGCAACGTATGCAACTTGCAGTGATGATAATTATTCCACCTAGAATAGTAAACATTGACCAAATAACGGGCTGAATGAGCTCAAATTGATGCACTGTTTTTTAAAACTGAGCCTATTTGTGCTACAAGTGCAATAATCAGTCAACTTTATGGTTAATTTCTTCTGTAAAAACGAATGTTATTGAGAGTTGTATAAATGTAATTATTGAACAATTTGGTTCATTGTTTGTCGATCCAATTTCAGTTGTGTGAAATTAGAAATTTAAAATGAAGTCTAACATCATACGAGAGAAAGTTCTCCGTTCTTTGACGATCTTACTGTAGCAACATTAGCTATCTAGATGTTCTAGCTCCTGAACATTCAATCGTGGCTCTATGTTTTGTACAGTATAGGCTACAAAGCCAAGTTTCAAGCACAGTTTGATGTACAGCTTAATTGTTTCCTTCTTTTGTTTGTCTTTATAGAACTGCTTTAGCAAATACATAGAATATCCATTACAGAAAATGTTTTACAGCCTCTAAGTAACTGTTAGTAATGAGATATAAGAAGCAACGTGACTTAGGAAGAGTAATAGACTGTGAGGTATGAGGTCAGACACAGGGGGTTAAGCCAAAGTCATCAATCATGTCTAGCCCATCTGACAGTCCAATAGGAACTCATCCTCGAAGACTCGACAGAGTTCCGCACAGCAACTTAGCAGTTCCACCTAACGGCAGCTTACTCAGCCCTCAACAGTAATCACCATCAGACTATTACACCTTGGTTACTGGAATCTCCTGATGCTGCTGCAAATGCTTCCCGCATAGTTCCCTGATTGGACAAGGTCAGAGGATGGCGTCTGTCTCAACAAGTTTTGTTAACAACAATTCATGAGATAGCTTTACCTCTAGATAAACCACAGTTCATTTGTCCTTTTGATAAAATGTCTCTTATCTCAGGAATTTGGTCAGGCTTTGGTCATGAATAAGTGATTGTCCGAGGTGTGAACAGGGCAACAAGTCCTATGCTCTTTTGCCCTCTCTAAAATCTGAACACCTGGAATGTTATATCCAGTAATAAGGATTAGACTAGATCTACTGTTTTCCATAGCCCATATGCAGTCATTGAGATTTTCGGCCTTACTTTTGGAAACTCTGAACTGTGCTGTTATACCGCCCCCTAGTGACTACTCCCTTGAAAAACAACTACAAAACAGTCCACCGATTAATTTTTAAGGCCCACATATATATTTCATTAACATTATGCATGGAGTAAGGTAATGTGGGTTATATATTTCCTTAGGTAACGTTGTGTAATGACTGAGCGGTTTCCTAAAACGTGTATTGTCATAGACAATTGTTCTTGTATATGTTCCTGTTGTTGATATAGTTGGGTTAGTTACTGTAAACCCGTCTTGTACAAAAACAGTTCTGACTCATTGCTTCCACAGAGATGTTTAAATGACACCGCAGAGAGAGAGGAAGCTAGGCTCTGTGGGATTCCAGATGGAAACAACTGGAAAGAAACACTTTTACCTCTCAAGTCAACAAACGTTCGTAAAACGTAAACAGTTTGTATGTGCTTACCACACACACAGTTCTGGAAAGGCCCAAAGTCCTTCACTGCTGAGCAGTGTCAGCACAGACATCTGTGTAAAACAATCCATATTGCCTCAGGGCTTTTAGTGAGTACAGCATGTTCGGTTGGTTTAGGATGATGTTGATTATGTTGATAAATAGGAGAGTTCAGGAGGATGACAGGGGTCTTAGGAGCAATGATAGTGTGGCTGTCTCCTGCCATGGAATGTGACTGACAACAGCTGATGATGCAGAGGAGTAATCTTCTCTGGATGGTGGAAATACCACAGACAGGACTGGCGGAGATGCCAGTGTGGAAGAGGGCCAGAGGCTCGCACACAAGACTGGAGTTCTGTGGCGCACACAATGGGATGGTTTCTCACAGGCAAACACAGTACATGGAGATTCCAGTGGTCGTGGCACATTCCAGGCATGGCCGAAAAATCCTGTCCCCAATAGTTGTTGGCTTATTTTTGTCCATGGGAAAAGAATTTTAAGGATATTTGATAATTGGGCAGTTTGTGATGTGCGGTTTTCTGTCATTTTCTTGTGGAAACAGCTGAATGGATGAAGCACTAATAGCTTTCTGGAAAGAATATTTTATGTTATAATAGACAGATATGTTGAAAATAGTTTGCGGAAAGACTGTTTTTCTGCAAACTCACAATCCTAATTAGCAGAAAAGGAAAAGACAATGACATGTTCTATCTAGTCACATTCCTCTGCAGTCCCATCGACGGGTCGTAATAGATACGGTCACATTTCTTCTCTCCTCAAACATCTGAACCATGAACAGCTACTGAAAATCTTGGACCCTGCAGTGGTGTTGACCCCAGGCTGTGTAGGAGGACTGAACAGAGACACCAGTGATTATCACTCTCTGGTAAATGAGCAACTGTTCCAGCAGAGTTTCAACAGAACTGCGGGGTAAGACAGGAAGATAGGATACCTTGTCAAAGAATGTGGATTATGGTCACCAGGTTCTCGTGTTTCAAGGCGAGGAGACAGGGAGGATGGGGCGAACGGTGTAACGCCAGCCCTGGTGTGCTGATGGTTTTGGGTGGGTGGGTCCCCTTTGCTGGAGGTAATCCTCCTGGATCTGTCCCTAAGCCTCCCCAAGGCCCCAGTAACTCCAGCTGGAATGCAGTCTCACT
Source organism: Hypomesus nipponensis (assembly GCF_054491055.1). NCBI lineage: Eukaryota > Metazoa > Chordata > Actinopteri > Osmeriformes > Osmeridae > Hypomesus > Hypomesus nipponensis. Next base: position 4,959,091 of record NC_140362.1, on the reverse strand, counting down.
GGGGCAGCTGGGTGGGAGGGGGGTTCCCACAAATTGAATTAAGAGGAGGAAAGTGGAGGGAGAGAGGAGTAAACACCTCAAGATGGAAAAAACAGATGCCCTCTCTCACCGCACCCATCTCCCCCTCCCCGCACCTCATGCTCTGCAAGAGCAGCCTGACCCTGTCTTTGCCCCCACCCCCACACTCCCCACCCTGGAAACTGTGCATGCTGACCTGCAGCACCTGTGCTTTCTACCAAGGAACTACCTATCTAACCTACCAAGGAGGCCTGGCCAGGATAGGTTATTTACGCTGCTAAAGCCACAGATTTGCAGGATTCATTCCGGAATGCCACGAGCGAACTGGAAACAGGTTGTTGTTGTTGTTGTGGAATGGAATAACAGTTTTTTTTTTTTTTCACAATACCACAATGATTTTTGATGATGTATTTTATCAGCAACTTTCATATGACAATGGTTTTTCAATTGGTCAACTTATCAGGAGGGTTCCATGACACTGTACACCGGCTGTAAAGCGGATTGACGGCTTTCTTCAGGGTGCTGCTTCCAAGTCTCAGCCATGCCGCTTCGTTTCCAGGTGCCAGCTGTGCTGTCCTGTGTGGCAACCATCGCCACAGTGACACGCACGCACACATTGCCACGCCTCTGTCTCTCAGGCAGTCAGAATGAGGAATGGCGAACAGCTGGCCAGAGGAGATCCCAGGATGAAAGCGGTGTGACCTGGTGGGTCATTCCCAGCTGTTGCAGGACAGTGGTAGAGAGTTGGAAAGAACAGGAGATGCAGTGGTTCATCGTCCCACACCTTCTCACCCGCTGCCAGTGGGCCAATCCCGTATAAATATTCCAGGTGTTAAACCTCCCATCTGCAGTGCTGTGCAGAGTTCTGTGTTGGGGCTGTTCCATCCATTTTGCCACGTCCTGAATGCAAGATTGATGTCTGAATTCTGATCAAGTTTTGAGCCAAAAGCTCCATTGAAATATATGTAAATGATTTGATGTCAAATGTTAGTATTTACAACAGAAGCAAATCAAGGAAGGAAGGCCCTTACTCCATTCTAACCCCAAAGACATTTGTCCACCGAGCCAAACAATAAACCAAGGGGAGACAGCAAAGAATGCTTTGAAGTGACAAATAAAAATGTGAGGTCCTAGACAGCTGTGGATTTATGACGATGACAAATCTGCATATAATCTGAACTAATCGTACATGCCTATGCTCCTGGGCGAGATAAAAGCATCTCTCCTTTCCAGCATTCTCACCGATGACCAGTGACGTCATCAGAAGAGTGGGAAAGTGTTTGGGCTGAAGGCTCACGGCTTCTTGTTCCCTCCTGTCTTTGAAGTGTGCTACCGGCTGTTACGACACACACCACCCAGTCTCCCAAGGGACAAGAGACCTCGGCACTGATACCTAGCACTAAAAACACAGGAGAAGAGAATAAACATCCCCATATGAAATGACATGACTTCAAAGGTTCAGTGGGAGAAAATCGAGACTTCAAAACTGTTTTGTTTCTCGACAGGATAGGGACATCTTTTGTGCAGCGTGCTGCAGTAGCTTCCGTTGTGGCAGGAGGTGGCACTGTTTCCTTTCGTTTCACTCCGAATGTGGACCCTAGTGGTGTAAAAAAAAAAAAGAAAGAGTTCTCAACAGTCTTCAACCCTGGTCCTCAGGGCCCGCTGTTCTATGTGTTCTAGATGTTTCCCTGCTCCACTTGATTCAAATGAATGGGTCATTATTAAGCACCGCAGAACCCCGGTAACGACCATTCATTTGAATCAGGTGTGTTGGAGCAGGGAAACATCTCAAACAAACAACACAGTGGGCCCTGAGAACTAAGGTTGAAGACCCCTGTGTTAGTGGCTCTTCTGAGAGCAAGATGTTATTATTATAGTCCCTTACCGACATATGATAGCTATAGATTTATGAATATCAAGCATCATTCTATTGTGTATGATGCATTACAGAAATGTTAGATGTCCTTTATTCTCCAACAACAGGTCAATTGTGTAAATAATTGCATTCAATGAAGTGTTCATTTCAAGCCTTCAGGTACTCTTAAATCTTCTTGAAATTATTTTGTTGACGCTGGAATAGGTCTACACGCATAAATACTAAGAATCTGTAAGTCAAGTCCATCCCTCATCATGGCCTCCTCTCCCCCGCGCTATGGGGACTCAACAGTAAAGTCTGGAAGGGGGGAGGGGATGGTCTTTTCAGTGACCCCGAGGCTAACCACAGCCTCCCAAGCCCAACCACAGCCTCCCCTGCCCCGATTCAATGTTCCGTCAACTGTTCCTGGCGGCAACGAAGAACACTTTCTCCTCCTCAAAGTGAACTACATTCGCAGAAATTGAGAGAGAGACTTGCATTGCAATTAATTCATTCACGAACCTCACATTGGACAAGAAATGCTTCCACTACAATACAATACTTAAACTACAATAAAGTTAAATGCATTGTCCAGTAAAATACAAGATTTGGCAGCAATTTAATACAGGTTACTTTAGAGTATACTGATCTGCCCAGTAGCCTACCTACGAAGCCTTCGTTTCTAATCGTTAAGAAAATGTAGCCTAACTGTGCGCATACACAATGAAACCGATTTAATAACTAGCTTACTGTTGCTAGGTCTGCCTGCACCTTGGTTATGGTGGCATCTCTCCAGCCCTCTATCCGAAGCTATTTATAGTACATTCGTCATCCCGCTTCAGACACTGATCGCATCCTCACTAGCTTCCATAAAAACACCGCGCCGGTGGCTGACGTTTACTCTGCCTTGAGCCCTACCAGTTCACTGCCGACGTTACTGGTCAATCGAGTTCACTTACAGCCTTGATTTATTTGACAGAAGGTAGGTAGCTTAGCTATTTGGAATGATGCGATGGCAATAATGAGAAACGTGGTTCACGCTAGTGGTTAAATAATGTTTCCAGTGCATTCGTCCTTTATTGTATGAACAATCGGCAGCCCACCATATCAACAAGTCAGTTGACTGACGTTGTTCTACTAAATCGCAATGTAACCTTATTTGCACACCCATTTCTCAAACTGCACGTAGACTACTCTAAAGAAGTGTTCTCACGATAATGAAACTGTCATATCGTATCCCACGGGATAGCAACTTGATAATATTTGCCTGCTTGATATCCCTGTTGTTTTACACTTGTGGACAGATTGAATTCAGTGTGCGGTGATTGAGGCTCCAAGCAATACCGCTGCCATCTAAAAATAGACTGTAGCCCACATGTATGATCTCACCAGACGTGACAGAAGTAACAATGAGCTGGGAGAGTTTCTTTCACTCCACAGATAGACATGGTATATAAGCAATACAGCACACAGTGGGTGCCCGTAGGTTTATGATTTCCATTCATTTGCTTCAACTTTAAGATTAAAAGATGTGCTGGCACGGATAAAGTTAGGCTATAGGTTATGCATTAGTAATAAATTAATAGATTAACCTAAAATATTCAATAATTAGCATTAGAGCAGTTGGAATTTTTTGGCTTCTGTAAGCCTGAGACTAATCTCACAGATGTATTATGTCTGTGTTTGCTTTTACAGTTGCGGTTCAAGCAAGTAAAACATCAGCATTGAAAACACATCCTGAAGCATCTGACAAAGGTAACAAACATTTAATCAAGTCAAAGTCAAAGAGTGGTTTATTATCATGTGTAGAGTGCAAAGGTTATTCTGGATAATGCAATTTTTGGTGACAAGGCAATCAACAACTACATAGTGGAATATAAATAAATACAACTATTCATTCAAAACACTATGAGCAAATGGGGCAGGAATAGCACTGAGCATTGGCTGAAAATACAACCTGTTCACTGAAATTGGATCTCCTGAACAATACGGATAGGATCACTCAAACTAATCAAACTAAAATATTGGAGGTAATCCATTGGCAATACTCTATCGCCTGGCTTTATAAGGAAAAGCCCCATTGATTACGCCTGCCAATGTTCTGTCCAGAGGTGTCAAATAGTGACACAGTTGACTATTACTACAGCGCTGTAATGGGGAAAAACAGGAAACTGCCAGTCTACAGCATGACATTTTCACGTTGACAGCAAAACAAGGGAAAATGCTTCATGTTTTGACATCAAAGCCCCTCGCGGCCATGTGCAGATAACCCCTTCTGTCCTCTTCCCACTTCAGAATATTTAGGATAGATTTGATTGATTAATTTTGGACATCAGACTTGTTGTTGGCAGGCCCTGGGCTCCCAGATGTCCACACACTGGTCAGATGGCTTGAGGGGGCAGGTGCCATCTGAGCAGTGTCAGGGACAGAGCGAGTCATTTCAACAGTTCCTTACACTTGTGTTTGACACGTCATTTCATAGTGCCAAATGTGTTGATTACTGTAGATAACATTGTGTTTGATAGCATTTATTTCACAAGTATGGTTAGTCATTGGTGAATTATTCATAGGCCCTTATTAGTAAGCGCTATTAGCCAGTAATTACATTCTATTTTGGTCATTTTAATGAGAATGCCTTAAATGAGATGCTCAAACACAATTTTAGACAGGTACACAATGTTGATGCTGAATTACTTACATTGTCAGTGGCGCTAACAGAAACTAGCAGTGACTTTGTGTTCAGTGATGCATTACATAAAATACTTCCCTTGACTGGACAAAAGGTGTCTTACATGCTGGAAGGAATATTCTGGACTGGACCAATAGTTCCTGGTTTCTGTTTCGTTTGACAGTGGATTATTTTATAAATGCAATGTTTTGCCAACAGTGAGGATATGGGGTAGGCGGTCATTCTGTGGTGTTATCCCTCATGGCCTCATGGGATTTGGAGAACAATCCATTATAGGAAGAAGGCCGAAGCATATAAGGAGTTTACTGTTGTTAGTTGGAGCAGCCCAATCCATTGTTGTTTCTAATCATAAAATACAAAAAGTGTTAAAGCACATGCTGTTGCTGTGTGGATTCGGTTCAAATGTTCTTGTTCCATTTCACACATTTGGGGTGTGAAGTAGGCAGACTATGTGCCACTCAGCAGAATGTGCCACTCAATTAAAACTATCAGTAGAGAAAACATTAGTATTGCCTGCCCAGACTGCTTGAGTTTGGTCAGAGAGAGAGTAAGAGATACAGTACGATTGGACCAATCGAGGCTCCTGACTGTGTTTATATTAAGACATTTTTTGTGTATTCTTAATGAATTGATTCCGCTAATAGAATAGTAGGGTATTATATCATCATTGTATTTTTCCTATTTATTGTATTTGGTCGTTTCCATTAATGTTACATTGACATTTGGGCATTTGGGTGTTTTTTCTTTTGCCTTCTACATGAGGAATGACAGTTGGAGTAGAACAGTCAGTGGTTCGAGATGACTGGATCTGACACCATGTTAGAGGAAAGAGGAAGTTAGTGTCATTCCACAGTGCATGGTCATGTAATGTAAAAGATGATTCACGTACATGCTGCTCTGAATTAATTCTCTTTCCACAACAGTTTGGAGAAATAAATTGCAAATGGAAATGATGTGAAAATAATCTTACATCTCTAGTGTGAAACAACACAACCCAATTGGCTAGTTGTATTTTTCACGCTGAGAAGCTGTGCTGTCAATTTATTATGTTAAGGTTAGGATTCAGATTTACAGTATCAATCTATGCTTGTACCAAAACCAAAGAGTAGGATTGTCAAATGTAAGACTGATCTCCATCAATGAATCCTTTAATCTCCTTTCTGAGTGGACTGCGTGATAAAATGTACGCAGGATAAAATCGCAAACCAGTGGATGTCGTTGTATGTCTATTCTTGGCTCTGGCTACAAGTGTTTAGTGTTCTATATCAAGATGAATCCTCAGCATGATATTATGTTACCAGGCAACAGAGTGCACCCAACTGCTTGGGTGTAATTTCCTTGTATTTAGTCATGAGGTTGAGTGGTAAGTGGTTATATAGCAGGAAACAAGAATAGCCTCCACAGAGAATAGTGGACACAGACCAAGAGGCTGAGAGAGGTCAGCTATCCAGCAGATCTGGTCTGGTCCTGTTTGTGGCTCGCCTCTGTCGGAACAAGGTTGTGGTGAGGGAGAGTGCACATGCCGGGCTGTAAGCACTCTTCTCCCGTTTCAAAATCGCTAGTTTGTTTTAGAAAAAAAAAAAAAAAAGGATTGAATGTGTTCATGTCACATGATAATTGGCCAAAGCATACTGTACTTCAAATGCATTAAAAAAAGGACTTCCTTCATTCAAAACATGGTGTCTGCTTGGTTAGTTACTTCACTAGATTTCCACTCTCCAATATTCCAGACTGATGAATGACTTGTGAAAACCTGTGTATGGTGCGTGTGCATTATATGTATTCCTATGCCCGCTATGCATTCTTACTTTTGGACTGTTGAGTGCTGAGGTGTTTTTAGGCCCATGTGTGTTTTTGGATGTTGAACAGAAGCATGTGGTGCCCCGTTCTGGAGTCCATCTCAGTGTTGCTGTCTTGAAAAAAAACGCCAGAGGCATGTTCACACCTTTACTTATTCTGCTGTTCTTGGCTGCTGGTATGGACGGGAGAGAGCTGGAGAGACTGTACAGACAATCTGAATATACCCCTGGTGCCACAAAACTATTCTGTTTGTTATATAAGCCTTTCTCCACTCTCACTGCGGTGGGTTTGGTTACAGACCCCTGACTCCATTAGACAGACCTCTGCTCAGGATTACAACATTTTGTCCAACAATGTAACAAAACACACACATCTAGACAGGCTTCATTTTTCCACCCCAATGGCGGAGGACATTTTGTGTAATGTTTAGCTCGTAGGTAATTCAGACCTCATTTCATTCCAAATCATTTTCCTCTCCACTCAATTTCTCTACTGCACAACTTAAAAAGGGGCCATTGCCGTTACTTTGGCTTTTTCTTAAAAGATATGAGTGGGCAGTACAGTGCGTTTGAGTAATAAGGGGCTTGAGCCTCCCGGTTGTACGTACTTTGAGGAGTTACAACTGAGGAGGCTCCAAGGGGCTGCTGGTTCCTGTGGCGGCTGATCTGAGCAGAGCCTGGTGGGATGAACCTGGACCTCTGAGGCTGGGGTTCCCTGGCTGTCCATCCAGGCCCACAGTGGACTCCACAGCCCTGAGGGGAGGGCGGGGGGGTGTGCTGTCTCCATTTGTTTCCACTTCACGTCCAAGTGCAGGCTGGGCCATGAATCATTCATGTCTCGGAGAGGCCTCCAGTGTGGATGAAAAATTGCAAAATTAAAGTGGCTGTCGTGAGTATTTAAGTTAGATTAATGTGCTTTTTGGGGGGGTTGGGAAAGTGCAGTTTTTGGTCTCAATTTACTGTTAAAACATTGAGATAAACACGTTACCAATATGCTGTTTTCCGTTTGGATCCTCCGCCCTTCTACTAGCCTTCATACTTATTGGGCTGCCTGTCACTCAGCCGGCCTATTGACAGGATGTGACGCTGAAGAACAGCCTTGCCCCAGATGGCATAGTAAACACAGCCAGCCTGATGGATGAGCTGAGCTTCAGTCTGACGGCCAAGCTGTCTCCGAGGTGTCAATAGGTGGAGCTCAACCTTCTTCCCTGATGGCAGAAACAGACCCTCACTTCACAGACACACAAGGTGTCACTCCGTCCTATCCCATCATCCTCTGGGGCCCGGGCTGTCGTGCTCCGTGTCCAAACGGCTCTTTGTTGTGGCCTTTCATGTGCAGGGTACCTGCCTCCTCGCTCGGCCCATCCTGTGAGTTATGGGGCAGTGGGAGGGCATGGCCGTGCTCCCCTCCCCACCTGGCGTGAAATGTGCAGAACAAACGTGCCCGGGAATTACACAGGGATTGGACACACTGGCTGGAGATCCAAGGACAGGGCTCTTGTAAAGGCCTCTGTGTGCTCAGATAGGTGTGAAAGGGGCTACCGTCCCATCTGCTTCTCAAACAAAAACCGCGGCCGCCTTTGAGGTGACAATCTCGGAGCATACTCGGAATTCGGCCCCCTTTTAGCTCGGCCCGTTTGCGCGCTCCTCCTCTGGGGAGAGACACTGACAGGACGGAAGTTTTGGGAGGAGCGGGGGACGGGGGGGGACGGGGGGGGTGGAGGAATGGCACATCGTGTTCACATTAAGGCAAAGCAAAATGTCAATCAATCACACTGGAGAAGGGGGAGCTTTGTTTATAGCCCTCGGAAATAACTGGAAAGGACAGAAGAAAGGTTTACGCAAACAGCAAGTATGCAGTGCGTTTCAACATCAGTTAACATCAGCAAGCAGACCCGAAACATGATAAGACTAAAAGGCCCTTTTGATGTCTTGCCTTTTTCTTGGTGTCTGACTTTTTCGGAGCTATTTTGAGAGCTTTAAAGGTTCCCTGTTCTTTCTGCCGTTGCAGAGCTCCAATATTTGCTCACATCTTTTTTTGATGCTCTTGTTCCCACAGGTTTTTTGTGTGTTGCATTCGCCTGGACTGGTAGAAGCAGAATGCTAAATCGTCTGACTAAAAGCTGCTGTCACATCTCGGGGAGAAGGCGGTAGTGGCTCTCTCTGCTGGGAGTGTTCTTGTTTTGTAAGGAGGGCTGTCTCGAGCTTGTTAGCCGCTGTGTTATAGGTGGGGCAGGTCAGAGAAGTATCTGTGGACACTGGATCTCAGATGAAAGGAGAGGTCAGGAACGCTACAGCCACTCCCAGACACTGCATGGGCTCTGTCTGTCTGTCTGTCTGTGTGTGTATGCGTGTGTGATTTGCTGTGTATGGTTTTGTAATGGTGTACATTATACCATTGTCTCTAACTGCTGTATAGAATGATATATATCAAATGAATGCAAATGATTCATGATTAGTACATGTTAATATGTCCCTACAAGCAGGCCCAACGACGTCTGTACCGCTTGTCACCACTAGTATTGATATTTGAGAAGTCTGCTTCATCCTCATAGAATGTTGCTCATGTTAACTGCAGTGTGCATCCCTCCCTGCCAAGAGGTGCACTGCAAGGTTTAGGAGGCCGGCCAAATCTGCCTCTAGGGTGCACTGTTGCAAAGGTATCAATCAGGGTTTTCACCCCATTTGGACAGTGTCCAAAGAGAGAGAGATAGAGAGAGAGAGGGAGTGAGAGAGAGAGAGAGAGAGAGAGAGAGAGAGAGAGAGAGAGAGAGAGAGAGAGGGAGTGAGAGAGAGAGAGAGAGAGAGAGAGGGAGTGAGAGAGAGAGAAAGAGAGAGAGAGAGAGAGAGAGAGAGAGAGAGAGAGAGAGAGAGAGAGAGAGAGAGAGAGAGGGAGTGAGAGAGAGAGAGAGAGAGAGAGAGAGAGGGAGAGAGAGAGAGAGAGAGAGAGAGAGAGAGAGGGAGTGAGAGAGAGAGAGAGAGAGAGAGAGAGAGAGAGAGGGAGAGAGAGAGAGGGAGTTAGAGAGAGAGAGAGAGAGAGAGAGGGAGAGAGAGAGAGAGAGGGAGAGAGAGAGAGAGAGAGAGAGAGAGAGAGAGAGGGAGTGAGAGAGAGAGAGAGAGAGAGAGAGAGAGAGAGAGAGAGAGAGAGAGGGAGTGAGAGAGAGAGAGAGAGAGAGAGAGAGAGAGAGAGAGAGAGAGAGGGAGTGAGAGAGAGAGAGAGAGAGAGAGAGAGAGAGGGAGTGAGAGAGAAAGAGAGAGAGAGAGAGAGAGAGAGAGAGAGAGAGAGAGAGAGAGAGAGAGGGAGGGAGTGAGAGAGAGAGAGAGAGAGAGAGTGAGAGAGAGAATGTGCTTTTGAGAGGAGAGTGAATGAACACCAGGGACTCATCAGTGTTGAATGTTCTGTAGGAGCTGCAGTTGTTTTTCTACCAAACAAGTGGGATGACCTCTGAACTCTTTCTCTCAGCCTCTTGGGAGAGAGGAAAGTTACAAGCACAGTACATGCTCTTTATATGGATGGTCAGGCACCCTTGTAGAAGGAAGCTTTCCAGGCAGTTCTCAGAAAGACCATTTACTTTAAGTTTAAAATTTCTGTCTGGATGTCTTTGTGTGTGGTAAAGTAAACATCGACAAAGTCACCCTTGTAGGATCCTTTATGAAATGAGTTTGAAATCCCTCCAGGTTTTCATTTTCATTTTTTTATGTCAACGTTATTGCATAGTAGGGGTGAGAATCTTTTGGTACCTCTCGATTCAAATTGATTCTTGAGGTCACTATTCGATTAAAAATCGATTCACGATTATTTCGATTCACAATCTTTTCGATTCACGATTTGTTCGATTTGTAATCAAATTTTGATTCAATATATGCTTACATTTCCAGATTCCAGTTTGCTGTTTTGCTGTGGGGTGGGTGGTATACCGGTATTAACGCGAACACCGGTATTGCGTTGAGCCATGATATGGATTTTGCCATATCATGGATATCACGATATATGAATAAATGTATTAGTAAAGTGTTTCTGTTTGGTATAAAATATGAGTCAAGTGATACTGCCTAATGGGTTAGTTCAAATTTGTCATCATCTTTTACAACAAAACAACATGCAGCATGGATGCTGCCACATTGTGCCAGCCAATGAAAGTCAACAAACAAGCTAGCAACTCCAGAGGAAGCAAACAGTCATATGAGTAAACTGCTTTTATTGGCAAGTGTAAGCAAGCATTAATGATGTTTGAAAATAACACCAGTGGGGTTGATTTGCCGGAAAAAGAAAATAATTGGTAAAAACAAATGGAGGCTCTTCTGTCGTTTGGAAATGATTTGGTTTTAAGTTATCCAACATTGACCAACAAACAGTAGCCTACTCTGTAAATTGTGTCATCAAATTGTGCTAGCCAAAGGTGGAAACACTAGCAATCTCTTTCACCATCTGAAAGCCATGCATGTGCGCGAAAATGAATCTACCAGAATGTGTTTGACAAATCCAATGACAGGTTGGTTAGAATTATGAAATGTTTATTGTAGGCCAACATAATAGAGTATTCAGCCATGTCATAATTTCTTATAGCTAGAGCTAAATCACTACAAATATTTAACAGTTTTCTTGCGATCCCATAAATGTAGGCTACTGTTGAACACATAGGCTACTGAGAAGTCGCTCTTCCATGGCAATTAAACAAAATTTGGAAAATTCAACTCATGTGACAGTGACACACCGAAGTTACCCAATCAAAATCTGTCAGAGTGCGGTAGAATAGCCGCTGCAGTGCGGATTGCATTGTCATAACATTTTAAGAATAACTAATAAATCGTGATAAATACCGATACCGTCAGTGCTTACGAATTATATCGTGATAAATATTTTAGGACATACCGCCCAGCCCTACTGTAATAGGCAGTTAAGTGTTGAAGAAAAAAAATCCCACTGCATCAAAACCTTGGACATTTATAGTTTTTCTTGCAGTTTAGTAAACTCATTGTAAAAAAAAAAAAAGAAATTGAAATTTGAAATTTGTGAATTGATATGAATCGCTAGAACACTGAATCGCAATTAAAATACAAATCGTTCCCCCCCCCCCCCCCACCCCTATTGCATACTATATGAAGCCAGACCGACTCCTGTAATATTGCTACTGTGACGTGTGTGAGGTCTGACATCTCCTGTTGTTTTGGTCATCAGAGGAAGAGATGTTTTTTCAATGTATTGTTGTGTCTCAGACCTTTGAGAGACGGCCGCAGGAGAACACACTTAGCGTGGACAACAAAAGAAAGTGTGGCGTAGGTGGAAGTGGCCAGGACAATGACTGTCAGCCTGCCCTTCCTAAAGTAAACCTCATTTCCTGCTCCACTTTTGTCAGTTGACCTTTGAATTCCTTGAATGGAATCTTTTCAAACACACTGGTTAGTCAAACCCCGTCAAGAGTAAGCAGGAGAGGTGACGTTCCGTTGACTAAACCATTTTCCATGAGCCACATACTGCAGAGATCTCATAAAAATAGATTCCCATCATCAAGTGATCTGATTGTTCAGATCAGGGCTTAGGTAATATTCTCAGGGTAAGAAGGGGATATTGAGATTATCCTCTGATAACTGGGCCAGATTACCGTCCGGAACTAGATATTCGGACTTTGCTCGTGAAATGAAACCTGTGTCAATAATCCCTCCAAGGTTTAACTGGGGTCTGTCCTGACCCGATCGAGGTCACGTATCTGTCTTTCACTCTTACAGTTGGGTCAGGGGCTTCCAACTTTCATTCTCGCCTTCCGTGGTGTCAGTGTAATCAGTATCCCAGTTATATGTCTGTCTTGCTGGGAGCGCTGCACAGACTGGGTTACAGTTCTTTCTTAGTTGCTGACATCATAGGTCCACTGCCTCAACATGGTGTTCACGGGGATGCTGTAGCATGAGTCGGGATCAGAGAGTTGTCGAGGCAGTGGATATTGGAGCGTGAATTTAGGCTGTCTGTTGCACAACGGCACGGTCAATTTGATAGAAAAACCAGGAGATCGATGGTTTCCAACAGAGATGAGCGCATTGATCAGTTTGGATTTGGAGAACGCTCCTCTGTTTCCAGTGTCCCTTTTGTGCTCCGCTTCTATTTTTAGTTTGCCTGTGCAGCCTGTGCAGCAGATGAAAGCACGGCACAAGGGGCCTATTCAAAGCTAGAAGACTGACCCTCAAGGTCATTGATACAATGCAAGAGGCTTTTCTCACAGGTTTATTATTTCTCCAACCTGGGTTTTACTGCCCAGCCAAAGAAGGAGGTATCCTTCATAAGTCAAGTCAGCTACCTAAAAAGGCTATACTTTTCTTTTCAACTCAACTTTCAATCTCTCTCTCTCTCTCTCTCTCTCTCTCTCTCTCTCTCTCTCTCTCTCTCTCTCTATCTCTCGCTCTCCCTCGCTCTTTCTCTGAGTCTATTACTTTTTGCCTCTTTCTCATTCCATCTCCCTGCCTCACACACTCAGCAACAAAGCAAAACAAACACCCGCAAGTGTTAGTTCTTCTACAGGTCTACATCCCAAGGGCTGTCTTTATTGGATTGCTATTAGCTGCTTTGCACAAACATTGTTTTAGATTTAAGAACAAAACATTACAGCCTTCAAAAGCTTTTTGTCCGTTATTGGATCCAACCTGTAAAGTGCACTCAGTATCACCCAGAAAGCCCAACAGGAAATACCACAGGACGCCAGACAGGGTAACCTAATAAAAGCCTGAGCGCCCAAATCATTAGTGGGGAAACTCACTCTCATAACGCGTCCAGATGTACACGCTAATTGGATTTTGACATTAGATCAACAGTTCTAATGCCTTTTACGAGACTGACCGCGACATCCAAGGAGTTGTTTTTTGAAGTGACACAATCTGAGGCATGCTCCACAGCAGGGAGTCCAGCCGGTGACAGCAGAGCCGAGCGGATCGCAGCCCGGCCTCAACGAGCCGGACGCTGGCAGCTGAGAGCCAGGCTTCCAGTCTGCAAATTGGACTGCGAGAACTCTTCAAGGGCTCACCACGGTGAGTCATCGGGGCTGATGTAAGGTGGTGGATGCAGAGGTAATTGCTGTACAGAGGTAATTTCCCCCATGGGTGGGGGCTTCACTCTGAGCTGAGAAGGCCCAGTGGGGCGGTCTCCTGCGGGGGGCGCTGACGTCACCGGCTCGTGTTACCAGGCACCTCAGCTCTGGGACATCCCCAACTGAGTGGAGAAATCAGTACCTGACAATATTTACATCCGCTCTCCGTTCCCAGGACAGTAGCATGATGAAACACTCAATCCATCTCTGTAGACAGGGAAGTACAGGGACATTGATGCAGACCTTTAACTACAGAAAGACAGATGTGAGACACATCGACGGGAAATAAGAACTAGTTGGGAATTCACTAACACGTGCAGGCTGGCACACTTGCACACACCATTTCTCGACTTTTTTCTGTAGTTGCCTGAAAGATGCACATCGATCCAGATGATGGTGGAGCACTCCTCGTGATCGATTTATCCAGCTTTAGACAAGGTTTGCCTTGAGATAAGCAAAAGGTCTTTCAAGTACAGAGAAAAACAGGGAACATGAAAGTGTTGACTCATCCTCCTCCCTCGCATGGATCATCTGCTATTAAAGGTAACAAAACATTTTCAAATCGGACCGAATTACTTAAGGAGTAATGTTAGTCCACCTCTCACGTCTATTGCAACACTTGGTTATTCTCCCTTGCACAGACAGACTCCCTGCTGGCTTACGTCATGCCTTGTGTGTCAGAGAGCAGCAGGGTAATGGTGATTAAGCCCACAGAAGCAGGGAGTGATTTTCTAACTGGCAATTGCACAGTTACAGTGTATCTTGAGTGGCCTCATTTGGGGAGGAGGGGGTTCGCTCTTTTTAACGGAACTAAATGAACACAAGCACCTTGGCTGAGGTAGTTGTTTCCTCATGTTGTTTTGAGAGAACGACACAGCAGATGTTGGATGTGCCACAGGACCTGCAGGTGTGTGATGTGTGACTATATGCGTGCGTGTGTTTGTGTGGTGACCTTTCTCATCTCACACCCCCTGCTCTTTGAGACAGTCTATAATGGCCTTTTTATTTAAATTTGGAAAACGCTCTGGGCTGTTCATTGGCCTGGCCCACTTGTTTCCCTCTCACCCCACTTCATCCATCCTAGATGGCCTCTCCAGCGCCGAACCTTCAACACGCACACACACATCCACACCCGAGCACACCCACACACCCACGCACACAAACACTCTCACACACAAAAAACACACAAATACTGGTACACACACACTCTTTCAAACACACAAACACTCTCACGCACACACACACACACAAATACTGGTACACACACACTCTTTCAAACACACAAACACTCTCACGCACACACACACACACACACACCCCTCTCTTTCTCGAGCAGACGCACACTCACACACACCCAGTTTGTGGTTGATGTGAGGGAGGTGACAGGCACCATGGCCCCAGCCCATGGAGAGCTGAGCGGAGTGGCTCTATAGCCGGCGCGCTGACGTTCACACTTAAATGCTTTAATAGGACTAAAGCAGACAAAGGCTGCTGGTGACGCAGAAGGAGCTAAAACGGGCTTGCCACATCGTAGGTTTACTGGCCCCTGACCATCAGCCACAGCTATTTCCAATCCCTCATTGGACACAGGAAACTAGTTATAAATACAAAGTGTAGGTTAATCTCTGTTAACTCGACCACATTTATTGTCTCTGTTATTTCGGTATGGGGACTAGTGGGGTAGAGTGTCAGGTGTTGTTCAGGGGGATGCTGCAGGAAGAAGAGCTAGCAACAGGCTGGATTGAAATGAAACTGGAACCCTTTTCTTGACTTGTGATCAGGTCAATGGGACATTCATTCTGAAGAAAGTCTGAATGTGTCTGAATTCTGGCAAATACATTTGCCAGAATTGCTATTTGTATATTTAACCCATATTGCAACAGACTCGAATTGTGAAACGTCATTGAAAATAAACGCTGCAATTTCAGTCAGGTTTTCCCATCAATGTGACAAGATTGCGTTGTCAGAATTGGAATTGCACTGTCATAGTCCCTTTCAGACTTCGGTCCTGTTTTCGCGTCATCTCCATACCTTCTGTGGTCTGCAGGTCACTCTACAGAATCAGTGCTGGCCTGGCTGACACAGTGCCAGATGGTTGAGTTCAGAAGGGTCTTTAGCTGTCATTACCTTGGGCTCGGATCCCTCTTTAGATGGGCAGCGGAACAACCTCTTCAACACGCCAGCCAAAGCCACCTCAGATAGATCGCCCACTTCCCTAACCCCATTTAAGTAGGATTTAAGTCGCCTAGTGGAGATTAAAATTGTCCCTGATTGTTGCGTTTTCCATGATGCACTTTAGATTCGATAAATAGCCGTCTTTTTAAAGATGATCTAACTATATTTATTCTGCGAACCAAGCATCTAATGTGATTATCTATCACATCAAATTGAACCGTTGTCCATAGATGCTTATCCAATAGGATGTGTTGCATTGATCTTTTCTTTGTAATGATACAGTCTAGCTCAAATACAATGTCAACTCTTGCAAATGGAACATAACAGACAAATGAACTGCATGTGATTTATGTGGTACCATAAAATAACAGTGCAATTGTGTTAATGACACATGAAGCCTATGAGCTGTGTGTTTCCTATGTGGCATTCTTGTTGTGCTGTGATAAAAGGGTTGAGGGGTTAAATGTTTGTCCAGCTAAAACAACACAGTAAAAATACATCTTAAAATCTCTATTTCTCTCTCTCTCTCTCTCTCTCTCTCTCTCTCTCTCTCTCTCTCTCTCTCTCTCTCTCTCTCTCTATCTCTCTCTCTCTCTCTCTCTCTCTCTCTCTCACACTCTCTCCTTTCTTTCTTTCTCTCTGTCTCTCTCTCTTTCTCTCTCCTCTCTTTTTGTCTCTTTCTTTCTCACACTCTATCTCCTCTCTCTCTTGCACAAACCCCCTCTCTCTCTCTCTCTCTCTCTCTCTCTCTCTCTCTCTCTCTCTCTCTCTCTCTCTCTGTCTCGCTCACCCCCCTCTCTCTCATTCTCTACCTCTTTTCTTTCTTTCTCTTTTTCTTTTTCTTTCTAGCTGTCTCTCTCTTTTCTCTCTTCCTCTCTCTCTTCCTCTCTCTCTCTCCACCCTAGAGTTGTCAGAGCTTGGTGCCTAAAAATAGCTTTGCTGGCTCCCCGCCCCTGGCTGGGGACAGGTCAAATTATGAAGGAAGATGAAAAATTTAAAGGCACAGCCTGCCTGTCCAGAAGGTCTACCGTGCATCAGTGGTCAGAGGGAACACTTTACCTGACGTTTTAATTCCAAATGATTATTTTAACCTTCCACAAAAAATATATCAAAAATATACCAAAAGATAGCTTCACTGTTCTAACGTTTCGTTTGACAAACCTAGCAATGTAGGACTCCTGTGATAGAATTGTTAATGTCTTAGTAAAACATGGACTACAGTAGATAGTGGTACATTGTCTACTCCATCATGATAGGAGAGATACTTTACGGTCACAGGCTATTCAGGCTGTCCCCACATTATGACGCTCTAACTTTGTATAATATTGGGAAACAAACCGTTAATTCATCATCCTGCCTTAGAGAGGAGTGTTGGTGGCCTGGATACACAGTGATCTCTGCTCTCTAATGCTGAGTTAAGGCCTGGGGCTGGGTGGGGCTGCGTGGGGCTGGGTGGGGCTGCGTGGGGCTGCGTGGGGCTGCGTGGGGCTGGGTGGGGCTGGTGCCGGGGCACTGCATCAGGGTGTTCATGGGACACCGTTTACATAGTCAGGGGGTCCAAGGGGACCTGGCACATTTCACGTGTTGGTGGATGTTGTCAACGGTAGACCGTTGTGATCAGCTTTGTGATCCGTTATTGTACCTACAAGATGGGTAATGTTCCCTGAAGACAGTTTTTTTCCAGCTTTTGAGAAAGCAGGCTTTGCTATGAGATTAATGTGTTGTCGCTCCTAGAAACGAGAGATGTGTTACGTTTGGATGTTATCGCCAGACCTTTGGAGATAGATAGAATCATTTGTCAGGGGAGAATCATGAGGAGGATAAAATGAGCTCGATGCCAAGACTGTGTACTGAGCAACAGACGCAATGAGTTAAAGATCGTAAAGCTATATATACATAACTATCCTTTTTCTCTTTTTTTTGCTTCTATATCTAATTATACACAGCATATACACACACAAAATATATATATATATATATGTATATATATAAATACATGTATATGTGTGAGTGCCGAGAGATAAATAGACAAAGAGAGAAAGTATCCTTTTTCTCTTTTTTTTTGCTTCTATATCTAAATATACACAGCATACACACACAAACTGTACATATATATATATATATATATATATATATATATATATATATATATATATATATATATACATATATACATATATATATATATATATATATATGTATATATGTATATATGTATATATATGTATATATATAAATACATGTATATGTGTGAGTGCCTTAAGAGAGATAAATAGACAAAGAGAGAAAGGGAGGAAATCAAGCCTCCATCTGCAGAGAAGCAGTCAGGAGACAAGCCTTCTGGCTGGAGCAGAAGAAGACAGCTGTGTTTGGTGTGGTATTTTTAAACGCATCAATGCTGCTCCAATCCCCTCGCCTCGCCTGACCTATTTTTAGCCAGGGCCGGCCATTGTTCTATTTCTGTCACCTGTGGGGCACACTGTTGTTGATTCACATGCAAATGAAGCCTGCACCCTCCCTGGCTAGCATTACTGCTTGGCGAAGTGTTCGACACACAACACTTGGCTCTCCTAGCAACCCAACTCTACATTTTCTACAGGAACACAGGCTCTACGCTCTGACATTTTACTGAGAGAGTAAGAGACGGCAGGCGCGAGAGAGAGAGAGAGCGAGAGAGAGAGATAAGGCACATAGGAGGGTAGTAGCTCAGTGTTACAAGGCAAGTATCAGGCAGGCAGGACTTGTCATTTCTCCACTAACCCAGTCAGAGTAGGTACTAGCCTGAGTCAAGGCACAGAAAGAGGGGGGGAAGCCTTGCAGAGCAGAGGGAGTGTGTGGTTAGTGCGCTGCATCGAGAGCTCTGTCTCAGAGGAGAAGTCAGAGGAAGGGAGAGCTTCGGTCTTTCCCCTGAGTGGCTGAGGGTTGGCTCTTGGTGACAGGAAGCACTGGGCTTGCGATGAGACCCGAGCGCTGACTGGAGTATGCTGCAGACGATTTACGAGGGCGAGTCGAGTTTCTCCACAACAGAAGGACTCGTTGGACCACAGCAGCTGCTCGGCCAGAGCAAGATGCACAACGTGAACAACTCAGGTGACCAGACTACCCGGTGTCTCTACTTCTAACGGATTTATCTCTCTCTCTTTTACGCGTCCATTTCGCATCTCTCGTTTCCTCCGTCTCCCTTTCCAGTATCTCCTCATCTCCCTGTCTCCTTCTCCCTTTTTTCCCACCCTCTCTGACTCTTTCTGGCACTCGTTCTCGCTCTGTTTCGTAGTCTCAACTCTCCACTCTGGCAGTCTGTCTCTCTACCCCTCTGTGAAAAGAGAGCTCCAAACTTCTCAGCTCAGCAACGCCGTATGATCAGGCACTGCTTTCTGTATCCAGGTATTTAATCATTCGATGGGCTGCATGATTTTACAGTGAATGATCTTAATCTTGTCAGTGTCTCAGTTTTAGTGGGTTATGGATGATGTCAAACAGTTATGCCTTCACTGGTTCAGTAGAAAAAGTCAGAATTTTGATTTACGCAGCTTTATTCATCTGTCTGCTCGGGACTGTTTCATTGTCAGCTGAGGAATAACAATGTAATTCTCATGATTATTTATTTAAATTGTTACATTGATACGAAGGGAAGCATTAAAGGGATGTTGTGTTTGCATGCTTCCAGTTCCACGCCTGTCTGGTAACAGGAAATACCATGACAAAAATATAAAGTGAACATCAAACAGGTTATCTCTGTGTTTACCGGGGACAATGAGGCTTCTATTTTAACCCCAGAATTTAATTGGAGAGAATGCGAAAGCTGACATCAGTGTGAGTAATGCCTGTTGACTGTATAATCTGAGTCACTCGAATGTTCTTTTAATTGTTCCACCTGTGCTTGTTCAATATGCACTTGTCCCCCTCCCTAAAACTGGTCCTAGGCTGTAGAAAGGTGTTGTGGGAAGGTATTGAAATGCCATTATGTATGGTGGGAAGTGTGTTTAAAGGACAAGAAGGCTGTTTGAGTCATGCACTCTGTGTTGTCAGTGGGGGTGTCACAAGCACTCCTTCTGATGAAGGTTTTCTCAATGATCCTTCTTCCACCTCTGGCAAACACCAGAGATACGCTTGAGTCATTTACACTCAGCCTTAAATTCATCTCTAAGACACAGTGCTAGTTATGAAATTTAGAATAGCAGTATTTCTGTATTTTATGTAACGTTCCAGTATTTGTTGGGCTGGATATTTTGCTAATGCTAATCATGTATTGTGAATTACATCCTATGACCACGAAACATTTACTGCTGTAAGATTTCAGACTAGACATGGCCAGTGTAAATCCTAATTGGAGAAAAGGGCTGAGCCCGAGTAGAAATGTGTTCTCTGCCAATTCTCCAGGTCAATAAATGAACAAGAATATTGGGTTTCAACACCGGCTTTTCTTCCAGCCGCATAACCTAATCTGCCAAACAACAGATATTTTAAGTGCTCAAATTCAGGCTTCTTGTTTATTCTGTGGGTCAGCTATTCTTAGGTGGGTTATTTTCAGCTTATGGCATTAGTCTGCTAAGATTAGGCAGCTCGACGTTATCATTCCACCTCAGCACTCTCAGTATAACAGTGCTTAGGTCTATACATGAATGCTGCTGTAAACCTCTTTTAGCGGTTCTCAGTTTCTCCTTACACTATGACTTGTTGATCATATTGTCCGTCTAAATATTCTGTTGTTACACGCTTCTATGGTGTTACTGTGGAAGCATGGGAGACGCATCACTGTTGCTCCTTTCGGTTTAGACCGAATGACGATATGTTTGACCAATCATTTGGTCACAAATATGAACCCCCACATCACTGTCTACCCACTTGTGCGTCTTGACAAAGATAAAGGATATTCAGTGGTCCAGTGCTGTAAGTGGTGCTTATGGACAATATTCATAAAGTCTCGTTCAATCGCCCCTCTTACG
Source organism: Hypomesus nipponensis (assembly GCF_054491055.1). Taxonomy (NCBI): domain Eukaryota; kingdom Metazoa; phylum Chordata; class Actinopteri; order Osmeriformes; family Osmeridae; genus Hypomesus; species Hypomesus nipponensis. The sequence goes on along the minus strand of NC_140362.1, from coordinate 4,938,536 downwards.
CTGAGCCTTTATCTAATGCCCTTCTCCCTGGCTTTCATGTTTCAACAGACCGAGCTCACACTGCGGAGAGAACATCTCATTTTTATATTTTTGATGAGGTAGCGTAGGTAGCAGGAATCTCTCAAAGGGTAGGGAGTAACAAAGAGCCAGGGCTCTTGCTGCCTCATTCACAGGCACCACTAATCAGACAGCGGCATGCGATGTCAGATGTTTTCAAGAGGGAACATTGCAGAAGAACAAAGACAAACAATGCTGCGTCTCTCATGTCCGCCTTTCATCACTCCCTGTTCTCTCTCTCTCTCTCTCTCCCCCCCCCCTCCCCCCCCTTCTCTCTCTCTCTCTCTCTCTCTCTCTCTGCTTCAGCCATAATTGTGTCCTATTCAGTGTCTGTGTGGTCAATAGACCGACAATGACATGTTACATTTACATTGTTACTGAGTAATTTGAATTTAATTGTCCCATTAAGTAGGTACTACTATGTGTTTACAACAAAATGACATATTGCTATGCGGCATTCGAGGGGTCGATTTGGTTTTCATGCCTTGGCGCTCCCTTATGTTTGCCGGCCACTAGGTTTTCTTAGATGTCTTTATCATATGGAAGTTGTGTTTAGCGTGGTCATGACTAATCCCCCATGTTGCTGTTCTGCTCTTTAACTCGAGTCCTTCCTGTCACTATGGAAAACCAGGAGGACAGAAAGGAGGCTTCAGAGTGTTTTGTTTAGAGATGAGTTCTTTTTTCCTTTTTTTCCCTAGTTGATTACAGTCTTTCAGTGAAAATGATTGACTCTCATCGCAAAGTATGTGGTTTTGACGTTTCATGCCTTCTTAAGACTGAATAGTCAAATGACCATACACCCTGTGATATTATGTCTGTGCGCAGCCAGACACTGCCCTCCATCTTGGCAATGACTTTCTATCTGTTGTTACAGAGCTGTGTGTTAATGTCTGTCAGGGAGGTGGCGGGCCTAAGACTGGATAGGAAGGTATCAGTCAAGCTTCCCCTGTGGAATGGCCCGTGGTGTTTCGTGGGCCCCGCTCTCTTTGTTAGCAGATAGCCTGCAGCCCCCAGCTCTGGCTTAGCTACAAGGACGAGCCTGAGACTTAAAATAAAGGCCCGTTTCCTGCTTTAGACATACCAGCTGCCCAAAATAACAAGGCACTTAATGAGAGATCCAGCGCCACATTGCAGGCCGAAGCGAAGTCTATTTTTGCCCTGAAACATCTTCTGCAACTCTCCGTTTCTATTTATGCTACTTGGAAAAGGGAGTTGAAAAATACTTCTGATTAGTCTGTTTGCTGTTGTTAGGTTGTTTTGTAACGTCAGCCGACACTGGTATTTGATACCAGTAATGTTGCTAATAACAACATTTCATGTAGCTACTGTAAGCTAAATACCATGAAACGACAGTACCTTAAGGATTACATGTGTTTTGATGTTGAGGGCTGTATTCCGACTGGCATACTTATATAATCTGTGCTGTGCAAATTACACAAGACAGCAGTCAGATATCTAACTGCAGAATCTAACTTGGCACAAGTGTCACAGCCTTCCCGACTGTTATTATTAGAATAGATGGGAAGAAGTCCAAGTCCGACACATATCAGTCTCGTCACATGTAACACTCCTCTAGTTGGTGATGTCGTTCTATTCTCTCCTTCGTGTGGGAAGGCGCTAATGTGGCCAGAGGGGTAAAAAAAGACAGCCATCCAACATCTCAAATTAAGGGGCTGTGATCGTCTCCCTAACCGCCGTGATGGCTAATGAGAGACGAATCTGCTATAGAAATAAACCCCCTTCAAGGAGAGCAGCAGCGTGGCCACACGGGACAGTATGAGTGCTCCCCGTCCATGCGTCACCCTAACCCCCCTTGGCCAGTACTCCGTGATGGAGGAATTCAGGCATGGGACAGGGTGCTTGTCACTCCCTGGTGCTAAAAACAAATTGGGACCTGTCATTCATAAATCTCCTATTTACCAGAGCCCCGTGACACCTCAAGCTAGCGCTCCGCCAATCGGAGGAACTCTCACTTTCCCTCTAGGAAACGCGAACTGGCAGGTTTAACAGTGTGTTGTAGTGAGACTGGGCCGGTTGGAACAGACGACTGTGTTGCCACATCGTGCGTTTGTTTCAAAAGCCCCCCCCCCCCCCCCGTTACGTAAATGCAGCACAGGGCTTTTCTTTTTTACCCTTGTTAAATCGAGCAGGCGGCCTCACTGGTGTGACACTCTTTCTCACATTGTCTATATTAAGACCTTGCTCTGAAAAGCTTAAATTATATTTAGCTGGTTACTGGTGGTTCCGTATTCTCCTCAGCCTCAGCTGGTGGTGGTACACACATCAACAGAAGATCTTAGTTTTGGTTCTCATCGTGCAAGAGTTGATGAATCCTAAAATTAGTGACATGGCCTATTTTAATGACAACATGTGATGTTGCTCTTTAAATGGATGCATGCTGATCTGTCTTTTAGTTATTTACTCTTCATGGCATTTTGATGACTTGTCGGTGAATCGGATCCAGTCCATGATCTCGCAAACAATCTAGACACACGCAACAAAGAACACAACGTCCGAAAGGCCAGCAAAGCAGGGTTGCAGGGAGAATGTTCTTTGAAGCCGAAAAACAATGTCTACCCTCATTACCTTTCAGAAGTGGGACATGGTCTGCTCGCAGTCATGTGACGATGGAATGGGGAAAAGAACCTGCACAACAGGCCGTTCTGCCTCCCTCAAGGGTCATTTCCTCCACCCTGGGGCCGCAAAAGGTCTGGCCGCGCTCTCCTCCCCCTTAAGTTCGGAGGCAGACATTCCACATTCTCTACTCGTCACGACGTTCTGATTGGAGCCCCAGCTTGATCCTTTAGATGAAAGTGGAGCGTCTTAATGCCAGTCACAGCGAGGGATTCAGAATGAAATATGAGATTAATTAGACATGGCAGTGGCGGTCCCTCCCAACCAGCAGGTGTTTTTGATGCTATATGTAGCTCCATTAGAGCAGCGTTGGGCCTGTCTGACTCACAGAGCCTTCGCCGGTTCACAGGTTCAACGTTGCTCCTGGAACTGTGCCTGAGTGCTACAAAAGAGTCCTTTGTCAAGTACTTACAAGCCAAGATTAATATTCCCTGTCACTAGAGGAAGGTCTGTGCTACAGGTGGCTGCACTCGCTGCCTCACTCCTCTGTCATTTAACCAAGGCTTTTTTTAGAACAGGAGGAGAGAGAGAGACAGAGATGAGAGAGAGAGAGAGAGAGAGAGAGAGAGAGAGAGAGAGAGAGAGAGAGAGAGAGAGAGAGGGAGAGAGAGAGAGAGAGAGAGAGAGAGAGAGAGAGAGAGAGAGAGAGAGAGAGAGAAAGAGGGAGGGAGGGAGGGAGAGAGAGGGGCAGAGAGGAAGAGGTGGGGACAGAGAGAAAGAAGGAGAGGGAGAAAGACAGACAGAGGGAGACAGAAAGAGGGGCGGAGAGAGAGAGAATGACAAAAAGGGAAAGAGACAGGGACAAAGAGAGAAAGGAGGAGCAGGAGAAAGAAAGAGAGCGGCAGAGTGAGGGAGAGACAGAGGGAGAGAGAAGACAGAGAGGGACGGAAAGGGAGAGAATGCTCCGCTATGCGTGGATTTCCCCTGCTGTCTTCCCTCTTTGCACAAGACATTAAATCACCTCTCCTCTGTATAGCCAGCTTCCTTTTTTATTGCAGGTGTTTTTTTGTTGTTGTTGTTGCATAAATGTTTGATGAGGCTTTTCTTTCTGTTGATCAACTCCTGGTTGTCTTACATAAGGAGACACCAAAGGATGATATAATACCCACCATGTCACCAAGCTTCAGCAGGAAGGAAGACAACACGCAGAGAGACTCAATATCTGCGAGAAGGGAGACATAATTATGTCGCCAGCGTTACCATGGCAGCAGCAAGTTAGGGTGGTGGATAGGGTGTGGGGGTTGTCATAGCCCAGGATTGCACCACTTGCTTTTATGTTGCTATTTATAATCATCACTGCTGTGCGCACACACACACACACACACACACACAGACGGTACGGTGGCAATTAAAAGCAGCCTGCTTCTCGAAAAACAAAACGGGCGGCAATATGTTTCACATTATCAGAGTGCGGGGAAAGGTATGTTGTTAATTGATAAGCAGGCTATTTGTTATGCTAGGTTTAATCTCTGACCAGGCATTTTAAGGGGCCAGCTTTATGGGGTTTACAAATGTGAGGGGCCGAGGCCCACCAAATGCTGTGTCCCTGGTGTCAACATGCTGAGAGTCACATACTGTGTCGGGAATCCTCTCAGGCTCTCTGTGAACAGGTGCTGCTCTAACACTGCCTGTGTTTGTGCTCCCAAATGTGACCCCTGAGGAGATTAAGGCAATGAATGCCCTCAATAAATCTCTCCTCCGCCGCTGGCATTTTAAGTAGGTTTGAATATTTGTCTTTCAGACTAAATATGGACGAGACATAAATGTCCGTACAATTTGTACCATTTTCTCCCGGCGTTACGTCACATTGTTTGAGACCCAAACCGTGTTCCGAGGATGAAAACCACGACAGCGGGTATATGTTTTATCGGAGCACAGCACCTCTTGTTATTGCTCCAGTGTAAAGGAAGAGAGATGAGCCGCTGTAATAGAAAGCTTGTTGTCATTTATAGCCCCTGGTGAGGGAGCATTGAAGCAGTATTGCTAACCCTCCTCTCTGGGATTGAAAGATGGAGTAGCCTTGTCCTCTATCGTCTAAAGTGTCTATTGATTTCCTCTATGGAATAGGCTATATTTAGGGCCAGCAGACCAAGGGAATGCCTTGTCTCTTTGTACCAAGCTATTACTTATAATCGGGTGCAGGTCAGAGAAGACTAAGGCAATCTTCCCTGATGTAGCCCTGGAGAAGTCTGGAACACTCGAGCAGGAACACACAAACAAACACCGGGTCGAAAAAACACACACACAAATTCTCCTTGAATGTTTTATGGAAGACATTGTGATGTCTACACGATGTCAAGGTGAACCGCAGCTCGGAAAGCCTGTTATTTATTTACAGTACAGGGAACAGACGGGGCATTTTATGTAAATACTTGAAACGACCGCTCAAACGACATGCCGTGAGAAGCTTCCATCGGGCTCCCCCAGGGGGCAGCAAGCAGGGATTTGATCTTCCGTTTGTTTATAGAAGCTAATATGATGGAGGGCTTGGTGAGGATCACGAGAGGAAAGAGGGCAGTGTTTCTCCGCTCCTCTCCCCTGCTTCCTGCCCCTCCTCCCCTCAGCCCTTCCCTCTCTCCGCTGGCAGGGTTCCTAACGTTGTCCTCCTTTAGAGCATCTCTCCGGTTCCCCCAGCCCTAAACAACATCATACCCAGTCATGTGTAAAGTACTACTCTGAATATTATAAACTGTAGTCATAAACGGTTACATAATACAGATCAAAAGGCCATCACTGGAAATTCTTATAACATTGGCCTTCAACACCCTCCCTCCCTCCCTCCCTCCCTCCCTCCCTCCCTCCCTCCCTCCCTCCCTCCCTCCCTCCCTCCCTCCCTCCCTCCCTCCCTCCCTCCCTCCCTCCCTCCCTCCCTCCCTCCCTCCCTCCCTCCCTCCCTCCCTCCCTCCCTCCCTCCCTCCCCCCTTTCTCTCTCTCTGTCCGTCTCACAGTGGATATCAAGCCTGAGGTACCGTCGGCTGTCGAACCCGTGTCCCCGTTGGACCTGCGCACAGACCTGAGGATGCTGGGGCCAGGCTCGGACCCGGGCCTGTGGGAGAGGCAGCTGCAGCAGGAGCTGCTGCTCATTCAGAAGCAGCAGCAGATCCAGAAACAGCTGCTCATCAGCGAGTTCCAGAAGCAGCATGAGAACCTGACCCGTCAGCACCAGGCCCAGCTCCAGGAGCACCTCAAGGTCAGGACGGCACGCAGCGCTCGCCGGCCGCACATAACGACCGCACACCCCCACCACAGCGCAGTCACACATGCCGGGCTCCAGTCCAGTCCAGTCGACAGAAAAGGGTGTCGACGTTAGAACGTTGCTGCCTGTGCTGGCCAGCTGGGCTATCCTAAGTGGCCTCTGTGTTGACGGTGTATACGTGTGCGTGCCTTGGACGTGTGTGTGTGTGTGTTTGCCTGTGTGCATACGTGTGTGTGTTTCTGGATGCGTGTTTGTGTCCATACGTGTATGTGTGTGCGCGTGTGTGTATGCGTGTATATTTACGTGTATGTAAATGTGTGCGTGTGCGTGTGTGTGTAGCTCCAGCAGGAGCTGCAGGTCATGAAGCAGCAGCAGGAGCTGGTGGAGAAGGAGCGCCGACTAGAGCAGCAGCAGCAGCAGCAGAGCCAGCAGGAGAAGGAGCTGGAGAGACACAGGAGGGAGCAGCACGTCCTCAGCCTCAGCCTGAGAGGCAAGGAGCGCACCCGAGAGAGTAAGAGCTCACCACCGCCGTGCCACCGCCGCCCTGCCACGTCACGTGGCGCCGCCCCGAACTGGGGCCCGGCGAAACCGGGCCGTCTCGCGGCCAGACCTCGCTGCTTAAGCCGACGTCTGGTAGATACTGAAATGTCGATTGGAAGGAGACTCTCGGAAGGCTCAAATTGCCACTCATGGGTCAATCCTTCCTGTTTTCTTAACTTTACAATTTCACACTTCCGAGTTTATGGCTGCTCCAATGCAGTGTTCTGTCTGGCCACCAGAGGGGGATGTTTCTATAATATAGACACTCATTGACATGAAGTCTTGTGAAAATAAATAGACTTATACTTACTTACCTTCCATGTTTATATTGGGTGTGAGTTATGGCGTGGCTTATCATCGAGTAATGTTTCACAACAATATAAAAAAAGACCGATAATCCATGTGGATGTATCAGATTTAGGCTTCTGATGTCACCTGAGCCCTAGGGTAACCCCAATCCCTGTGGCTCCGACCTCTGGTCTCACAGGTGCAGTGGCCAGTACCGAGGTCAAGCAGAAACTCCAAGAGTTTCTGTTGAGCAAATCAGCGAAGGATCCTTCCAGCAACGGCACGGCACACGCTGCCATTCACCACGCCAAGCTCTGGTACACGTAAGTACTGAGCTGGGAATACACGTTGGGGATGTTAGTCATGGGAGGAAGCCAGCGTCCATTTAAACTGTAGTTACCGTGTGGTCGACTGGCCACTCGGAAATGATCTCTGTGAATCGTGAAAACAATCTGTTGTTGTGTCGTTAACTGGCTACTGGCCACTACTACTAGGAATTGGGAAACATTTGGAGGGCAATCCTGTGTGTGTTTTCAATGACCTGGTGTGTGTGTGTGTGTGTGTGCTGTGTCCAGCTCCTCCCACCACACTTCTCTGGACCAGAGTTCATCTCCGCTGGGAAGGACATCCCCCACCTGCCAGTACACCCTGCCCTTCCCCCAAGACGACTTCCCCCTCAGGAAGACAGGTACTTCAGCTACCCTCCTCAAACACCCAAAACACACACTCGTACACACACACGCACACACATAAAGTCCCTCAAAGTTATCTGCTCATGTTCTGTATACACACACTCACACACACACAAACGAGAACCCACACAGCTATGTATACATCCAACTATTCACACACATAGACAAACACACACACACACATAATCACTATGGCCTGGAGATTGTTGCAATTAGCATGAATGGGTTATTAATACAATGAATGCGGCATGACCTATGTCAATCAAGAGGTCTGCATATCCATGGAGAGTTTCCTGAGGTTGCTGATGACCTGCTAATGACATCAGCTAGGCTCATCCTGACCCTTGACCCGGGCCATCCTGACCCCTGATCCTGGCCTGCCCCCCTGTACCCCTTTAGGGCACCTCCAGGATGCCAAAGCAGAAACAGCATTCAGAATTGTAACCTCTCATTTCACCCTCAAGCACTAAACTAGACTTACATAAAAAGCTACTATTACTCCTATAATTCCTGATCAGATTAATGTGAAATATTCCTTGTATGAAAAAAGAAGTCTAGCTATTGTTTAACAAAGTCTTGAACTCTTTTTCTGACTTCTAAGACAAAAGTAGGGCCCTACAAACTTTAACGGTTTAATAGTAAATGGAAGAATTAAAGGGGTTTAATTTGTCTTGAGTTATAGGCCTCACAAACTGTTTGGAAAACACACAACTTCTCACCAAAAAGCTGCTCAGGTTTGTTAGTTTAGAGTTTGTGGTGACCTCCTGGGAGGCCTGGATAAACACACAGTTTTACCTCCCTCTTGGTTCTCTCTGGGACAAGTGCTTGCCAAACTAAAACTGTTCATAATTCTGCTGTGAAGTCATAGAATGTCATTTTTTTCCCCCTTCCAAGTTAAGACTAATTGAATTACAGTGGTAAACATTGATGAGACACGGTTAATGACTTTACTTCAGGGCTGGCTTGCTATGTATATAGATTTTTTTAATTTTTTTGATCAGGCAGCAGGAAGTACATCTTTATGTTGTCAGAACTTCAGATGATGGAAAGATCATTTCTCTCTTGTAAAATTAACTATTGCTTAACTGGCGTATGAAAGTAGACAGGTTCTGATCACTCTTTTGAGCATTTGCCTCAGCACAGAGCAATATCCCTCTCTTTCCCAAGTTTCTTTCTCTCGCTCTCCAGCTTTCTTTCTCTTTCAAGCTATGTCTTTTTCTTTCTAGCGCTCGTTCTCTCTTTTTTCTTGTCTGGAAAGCTGCCTATGAACCCAGGAGGTAAGGAGTGGCCGCAGTCCAAATAACCAGTTTGTAATTCAATGGTCCTTCCAAAATAAGAGGGTTTACCAAATCAAACCTACATTTATGTTAGGAGGCAGACTATTACCGGCACGTTTAGGACAAGTTTGTCTTCTGCAAGATCAAAGACATTGCAAGTATAAAGCAAGCCCCGACCAACATTTGACAGCAATGATAATTAATGTTCCTATTGATCTTACTTTAATCACTGCATATAATCACCCAATCTCTGGCAGCAAGTCTTGCAGTATGCATTGATAAAAAAAAGAAGAAAACAGTATAAAAACATTTCCTGGCCTTTGGATTCCAGAATCTATATGTGGTCATTTCCTGTGCAAGGCCCCCGTCTCCCACTTCCTGTCTGTCTTCATTAAAGTGCTCCAACGGTTGGCACGCGAAGGGGACTCACAAAGCTGCTGTTGTTCCTGGACCCACGCTCTGTCTCTGATAGCTGATTGGCAGGTGTTGCAGAGTTAGAGGAGTGGAGCAGGCAGGATAAACTAAGACAGTATTGTTTGCTTAAACACAGATATCCCTAAAGAAGTGCAGATGACTTTGCATTCTGCAGACTGAGGCGCACTCAATCTGGCTAGAGCAACTGACACTTTTTTGGGGGGAGGGGGGGTGGGTGGGATTACAATCGAGCACACAAAACTTGAGGCAATTTCTTTTAGGATGCGCTTTCAATCTTGGTCATATTTGCTGTGTTTGACCCAGAGGTGTAGATTTGTTGAATAAAACCATCCCCACCTACAAAACAACACTGATTCAGTAAAAAACCCTTACTTTGTATTTTTAAAACAGCATGTGTTATGCATGTCCTTGAAAGCAACATTCGGGTCTTTGATTTAGACATTTTGAGCGCCATTTCCTGAACCATTAATTATGGATTTTGTTTTGCTCTGGGAAATAAGACAAAGCAGAGAGCATGCAGCAACGTTAGCGCCGCTTGTAAAGCTGGGGAATTCATTGTCGTTTCTTGGCCACAGTTTTATATCAATGTACTGTATATATCTATCTAGAAAAACCGATGATACAGATATATCCACCCAACAAACAACCACAGTGTGTCCTCTCTGAATCCTCAGAGAACAGAGAACCCAACTATATTTATCTTTTATAATACTTCATTTATCCTCATTGAATCACATGATTGTGGAGATGCCCTTTACTTTGCTCCATCCAAAGAAAGACTTTCACGTGATAAACTTGTTTACTTGCCATGTATCCTCTTTGTACCATGTCCAACAACTAGAATAGAGTGGACCTAAAGCATGTGATAGCCAGCGGCAAGAATAGACCCTGCTTAGCCGCATAGAGGTGCGACACCCTCCCTAGTCTTGACCCAGTTACCAAACGGCTTGCAGCCAGCAGGTGCAGTGATGGATTTTAAAGCTGTTTTAAAACAAGAATATTTGATAAACCTCAGGCTAGGTCGCTCTCTTTTTGAACCCCCCTGTGGTGGTGATATAAAATGTGCTTATTTCAATCGTAATAGAATATAAGAGATTGAGTACTGTAAGTCTTGCAGCTTGCAGGCCCGGAGGATAGAAATAGCCCGTGAATCCGGAAGGACAGGGCTTTTGCAAAGCTGGGCCTAAGCCAGATCACGCTGTCTCCAACTTTAGGTCTCTCTAAAAAACGAAACATTTCTTCCCAGAAATGATAAGCCCAATGCAGGTCTTACTAAGTAAAGACACAACGCTGGTACCGCAACTTAAGGGAACGTAGGATAAGCGTCGTTCTGGCAGGCCCACAGTACAGCACAACGTGTTTTCGAGCTGCATATCTTCTTTGAGAGCCCCCCACGACTTCCCTGATGGACAGGAGCGCTCACGTAGGTAGCAGAGTTCAAGCGGCGATGGCCCTAGTATGGGGTGTGCAAAAGCCCCGCCGTGCTTCTTTAAAAAACAACGGAGTGATCGATTTATGAACTTGTTACAAAGCCACGGCTCATTACACTATTCTGCGTGTGTTAGCTTCAACGACGAGCCTCGGAAGACTGTGAATGAAATGACCCGCGCGATTGAACACGTAGGCTGTGCTTACATACATTTAGTAGACGCTCTTATCCACGCACGGCGGGGAATCGATCCGGCAACCTTTTGATTGCCAGCCCGACTCCCTCACCGCTCAGCCATCTGACTCACTGTGCTTAGTCTGAGATAGCTCCCGTGCCCTCCTGTCGCGCTCAGGGTAGAATACATTCTCCGTGGAGACCCAGCGCCAAAGTCCCCCGGTCTCCCGCGATGCTGTCTAGCGTTCCCGTGGCGACCGACGGGGATGCGGATCGCGGCGGTTGGTGGCAGCAGCGGGTAAAAATAGAAAGCAATCAGGGCAGCGGGGCGTGAAGCGGATTCATACGACTCCCTGCAGCGCTTCCTCCATCTATCTCTCCCCTCCACCTTTCTTCCTCTCCCTCTACCCCCATCCCCCCCCCCCCCCCCCCCGTCGGGATTAGAGGTCCGTGTCACGTCAATGCTGGGAAGAGGCACTGCTGCAGTTGACAAGGGGCTGGAAATAGCATCCCCCTTCCCCCTCCACCCTGTCTCACCACATTGGTGTGATGTCCGCCCTGTAAACATCGCCACAGCCCCACTCCCCTACTGTGCTGTGCTGCAGAGGGCCCTTTCCCGATTTCCTTCCTGATAGGATGAAATGTAAGTGTGGTGTTTCCGTTTGAGCTGGAAGGTTTCCCTGACTTGAGGGTCGAGCCGTGGGCCTCCGCGTTCCTCCGAGTGGAGCAGGATCTGCCTTGCCAAGCTCTCTGTCTGGGTGTGAGTTGTGGGAGGGGATGGGGAGTGTTAGCAGGGTTCCCTGGCCTGGTGACTCAGTATCTGTCCTCAGGCCTTTGTACCATCACGCCTCCACACCCAGACACAACAACGAGCGTTAGTCACGAACACACACTGCGCAAAGTGATGGCCCTGATTCGTTTGACGTTCTTTTCAACTCATTAAAGGCGCGAGTGCAGCACAACACTGTAGGATGTCGGGGATATGCCGTGACTTAATTCGATACTATTTATCCATCCTGAAAAACCTTTGACAGCATGCAAATATATGAGGCAGTGTGTGTGTGTTGTGTGTGTGTGTGTGTGTGTGTGTGGAGTGAGCTGGGAGTCTGGGTATCTCTGTTTTGCATTAGGAGTGTGGAGAGAGGGGAGCGGCTGAAACATCTGCCATGTTTTTGTGTGAGTTTAACGGCTGCTACTGTATCAGGCTGTGGTCACCAGGGTGCCAGGTAGCGGACCTTTTCACTTAGAGCCTGTGTGTTGCTCGACCTAATTTACTCCAGATGAGGTGGAAATGGGCCCAATACTGACTCATTTAATCTCTGCAAACAGACTTGATTTTCTTTTCCCAGAGAATTGATGCCGCGTCATCGCAAAGTACAAAAATCATGCCGTATTCCTAAATGAACGCACAGAATCGTGATTCGATTTTTTTTTTTTTTACTTTGGCTCCGTGGGTCACAGACGGGTGCACAACTATGTTCAGCACTTTGTTCAGCATTGGTTGTTTTAAAATACGCAATATCAATAAGATTTACTCGACTGGGTCTTAATTATGTACCAGTGTACAGCATTGCGGTTGGGACTGTTTCTTGTGGAAATGTCCCCTCAGTTCACCAGTCTATCTCCTCTCCTGTCCTGTCCTCAGCGTCAGAGCCCAACCTGAAGGTGAGGTCCAGGCTGAAGCAGAAGGTGGCAGAGAGGAGGAGCAGCCCCCTGCTGAAGAGGAAGGACAGCAACATCATGACCCCCTACAAGAAACGGGCCCTGGAGCTCATGGGTACGGACAACTATAGGAAGGATTTGGAATTGTCCTGGAATGGGTTCATTTTCAGTCACTTTTGTGATCGGTTGTCTGTCACTGTAACTCTCTGTGGATTGAGGTCGTTTCATGACGTGACCGAACAAATGTTTCGTTATAGGGTAGAATTGTATTTTTAACGACCTGTTCGACGACATGTGAAGTGGTCACGGTTTTTGAGAGATGAATGCATCTAAAAAAAAAAAACATATAAAAACCGACTGGTGTCCAATGATCTGGTTGCATCTCTGCAAGGCTGCCATCAGCTAATGATGATGGCCGTTTAAAACTGCTAGAACCATAATTACACACACTACAGTGTTTTGGGCCTGCTGCTGCCTGTGTCTGTGTGTACACGTGTGTGTCTGTGTGTATATATGTGTGTGTGTGTAATCGTTTATTTCTAACTCCTCTGTGTTCCGTAGATTCTACGCCCACCAGTAGTGCCCCTGGCTCTGGCCCCAGCTCCCCAATCGGGGCCTCCAGCGCCCTGGGGGCTGAAAACGGACCCTCCTCTCTTCCCACCACCACCAAAACTGAGGTAAAGACCCAAACCCAGTCATCCAGCCCCACTCTCCCCGAAGCACTCCTACACCTCAGAGAATGCTGGAATAACGCAACAACAAAAAAAGATGGCCTGTTTGTTTGCCTGCCTGCCTGCCTGCCTGCCTGCCTGCCTGCCAGCCTTCCTGCCCGGCTGGCTGTGTGCAGCTATGAAAACAGACAGCTGTCCCCTCTCTGCCTATAACCATTCTGTCTGACACGGGCCAGTGGAAACGACTCCCCACACTGACGTTTAAGAGCTCCGTCTCTGCCCATATGTCTTCCGTACAAACCCGCCTCAACACACACCACCACAAAACACCACCAGTATCACTCGGGCATAAGATAACACAGGAGAAAGTGCTATACATTGGTTCAAATAGTTTTTCACAACAATATGTGTGTGACGATTAGTTCTCAATGTTTTCCCAAAGCACAAAAAACACCTTTAGATGAGTTGCTAAAATACCCATAGATTATATTTCTGACACCCCTTGAGTCTATTGTCTGCCAACAAACACACTTCTCACTCCGGCAAACTCTCTTGTGTAGCTTATTTGAATTGTCTCGAGAATTTCCGAGACGCAAAGAATAATCTTGCGTTTGGCTCGAGCCCTTCTCCTGGCTCGTGTTTGTTTGGCTGTGCTGGCGCCGGGCATTTTGTGGCTCTGAGGCGTTTCTCCGTGTGCTCATGACTGAGGCACTGACTGAGGCACTGACCGGCGGCTCTTCAGGAGCCCTGTCAGAGCTAGCCGGTCGGGGGGAGGGGGGGGGAGATATGACACCATCTCACCAGAGCAGCTGTGTTTCCCCCTGACCATCCCTGTTAACTCCCCCAGTGACCCCCAGTGACGTGGAGAGGGAGGGACGGGTCTGACGTTTGTGGGCGAAGGTTGGGACCTGGGGAGGGGGGGGAGGCGGGGACCGTGCAGCTTAATTGATATCCCAGGCGCTGGTAGCCTAAGACACCCACATGCTAGCAACGTAAACACACAGGGCCGCTGTTGCATCGGTCCGAGCTGAGACTCTCGTGAACCTTGCTGGCGGATCGAGGGGCTGCCTATAGACCTCATGCCTGTTGGAAAAGCAAGTTGTGTTTGTGCGCCGTTACATTAGGTATCCTTTTTCAGAGGGAACTGGTCCCTTGGGTCAAATATGGGCCGGATATCCACATACAGGTCACTGAGAGCTGGTGGGGGCTGGGAGGATAAACATGGCTCTTCCAGAACCACATGCTGGGTTCCGAACCACATGCTGCTCTGCTGGGTACAGGAAGTATGCCCCAGTGCTGATGCGCTCTGGGAGGGGAGCCTGAAGGTAGAGCCTGAGAACTGGGGGAACAAGGGGGGCAGGGAGACTGGAGGGCCGAGGGGAAACTAGCGGATAGCGTCGTCGTCCGAGGTGCCGTTCGACGAGGATCCTGATAACCTTGAACGCCGCTTCTGTTTCACGGCATGTCATAAACCCCCCCAGGCCTAAGCTCTGCTGGGAACCGGGACGTCATCCTTCAGACCGCATTAAAGTTTATTGCGCAACTCCTGGTGCTTTTTGAAATGGTCCACAGTGGGATTTCATAGTGGGATTTTCTCTCTCTCTCTCTCTCTCTCTCTCGCCCCCCGCTCCCCCCCTTTTCCCACTTTCTTTTTCCCTCTCTTTCTCTGTCTCTTTCTTCCTCTCTCTCCCTCTCCGCTCTCCCTCTCGCCCTCTCTCTCACTTTCTCTTCTTTCACTCTCCTTTCTCTTGCTCTCTATTCTCTCTCCCTCCCTCTATCCCTCTATCCCTCTCTCTCTATCTCTCTCTCTCTCTCTCTCTCTCTCTCTCTCTCTCTCTCTCTCTCTCTCTCTCTCTCTCTCTCTCTCTCTCTCTCTCTCTCTCTCTCTCTCTCTCTCTCTCTCTCTCTCTCTCTCTCTCTCTCTCTCTCTCTCTCTCTCTCCCTCTCTCTCTCTCTCTCCCTCCCTCTCTCTCTCTCCTGTCTTGTCTGTGATGCAGCGCTGGCCCTCCCAGCCAAGGTTATTCCAGCCGGAGGGCTCGCTGTCGATGCTGAGCCTCTACACGTCCCCCTCCCTCCCCAACATCACCTTGGGACTCAACGGCGCATCCTCTCCCATCAGCGTGAGTACAACACACGCGCGCGCAGGTCACCCACCGACACATTCGGATTTGCACGTTACGTGAACTCATACGTCGCGAAAGGGAAACGTTGTCCTGAGGTTGTCTCGGCTCCGAGGCAGCTCGTTGAAAGAGCTGCCGTCAGTGGCTGTCTGGTAATATGTACGACCACAGGCCACTCACCCCTGACCCCACATGATTTTATACCCCTAAGATAAATATTGTGTTTAAGTGTCCGGTGTCAGGCAGACTCTTATCTACCTCTATTACCTCATTCATCACGGCGTTTTAAAACGTCCGAGCCGTGTGCCCCGCTCAAGTTTAGCTCCTGATAACACGGCCGCGCGTGATGGATCCTTTTTAGCCGAACCGACACATTCCGATGAGGCACGGGTCTCTCAGCTGTTCAAACCACGAAACCACCGCATCACTCCCCACCATGAACGTTTTGATGACTTTGACGGAATGCACAGCGAGATTCTCGGAACTCTGGCTAAGGGCTCTGGCTGCATGTTCTGAGATGGTGCTGGTTCCTTCCTCAGGCTGCCCTCGGGCTGAAGGAGAAGGCTGGGGAGAGGATGGGGATCCGACACGGGCTCCCGGGACAGCTCCTGGGCCCTGTGCCCCTGCAGACGGGGATGGAGACCAAGGTCAGCCCCAGCCACCAGGCTCTCCTCCAGCACCTCCTCCAGAAGGAGCAGATGAGGCAGCAGAAGATACTATCCTCTGGTGAGTCATCCTCCACGCTAGGCCCCGCTAGGGCATTCTGGGAACGGATGCAGGGAGCACGACCCGTTGAACTCGTGCAAAGTCCAAAAGTCATAGCGTGCCGTATTAGAGAATTGAAGGTGTTATTAAAAGTTATTTTAAATAAGGGTAATATTATGAGAAGATATTATGACTCTGAGATTTCAATACTTCCTTGTTCCTTTTGTGTTCCAGGGCAAGGGTCCATGCCCTCCCTCCCTCACTCCCCTCTGGCCATGAAAGATCGCCCTTCCTCCAACGGTCGGCCCAAACTGCCCAAGCACCGGCCTTTGAACCGGACCCAGTCTGCGCCTCTTCCCCAGAGCACCCTGGCCCAGCTAGTCATCCAGCAGCAACACCAGCACTTCCTGGAGAAACAGAAACAATACCAGCAGCAGATCCACATCAATAAGGTACTGTTCTGGCCCAACAACACTCTCCACACCCAGATCACCAGGGATGTTTCTGACTGCCAGATTCCGTTTCTAACCCAGCTCTATCCCTCACGGGGGCTCAGACAGATTATGTTGATGTGAGATTTGGCCACAGGGAGTCTGATTTAATCGTTTTCTACACACAAATGCAGACCTATTTTTAGCCTTTGGTAAAAGTATATTCACGGTAGCTTAAGTTTACAAAGCCAGTCCCGGTCTGTTCCTCTTTGGAATTCCGGGGCTATTTTTTG
This sequence comes from Hypomesus nipponensis, assembly GCF_054491055.1. Lineage (NCBI taxonomy): Eukaryota > Metazoa > Chordata > Actinopteri > Osmeriformes > Osmeridae > Hypomesus > Hypomesus nipponensis. The sequence goes on along the minus strand of NC_140362.1, from coordinate 4,921,932 downwards.
CTAAGCAAAGAACTTCTGCCTGACTTCAAATGAGAGAGAAACGCTTCCCCTGCACTAATTCTGTTATCGTAGCTCAAGGCATCAGTGGTGTTCGCATGCGAACCCTGTGAAATTCAATTCAGCCAAGTTCAAATGAAGGGAAAAAGTGGCCAGAATTCGTGCTTTTGTTCCTCTGTGGCAATATTTGTGTTTCTGAGAGCTGGCCGAGGTGACCTCGCCATCCGCGGAGTGTAATTATTCTGCTGAGGAGAGTGTGTGAGGTGGTGCAAGGAGTGAAAGGCGGCATTGTGTGAGCCTCCATACTGATCTGTCCCAATGCACTGGCCTTGCATAAGCCATGGGAAACCAAGCTTCTGCAAGTGCAACTTTCACTTATAAACCATTAATGCTCCCCCCCCCCCTCCCTCCCTCCCTCCCCAAAAAGAGTCAACTTGAGTCCAGAGTAGATTTTTTTTTTTTTTTACTGCAATATTTGCGATATTTGACACATCATTTCCTTACAGTTCCCATTTTGAGATTCCCACAAACAGTTTGAAACCTTGGGCTAAACGGGTGTTCGTTGTCAGTGGGGTTTTTACAGTCAACACTACACTTCGAGTGTTCTTTGACTTGGCAGAGTATTTTGAGGCAAGGAGAGGTTATTGGATCTTTATTTAAACCACTTCAGCCTTCCCCGCTGTGAGCACTCAAGCCAATGAGACTGCAAAGAGACGCACTCAACATGGAGGTTATTAATGGGCTCTAATCACGGATGAGCTCTCCTTGTTTACTGAGAAGGATGTCTGAATCATTGCCCCAATTACTTTACTAGGGTGACAGCAGAGGGAGTCGGGGGGGTGGGGAGGGTGGGGTGGAGGTGGAACCGTGTTTTGCAAGGCCCTACCTGCAACAACCTGCAACAATAATAAGGGGCGCTAATGGAAATGAACAAGAGCTTAGCGGCTTTAAAGGGAGGTACAAAAAGAGGTTAGTAATACAAAGCTAAACAGGCTTATTCTCAGTTGAAGAGAATATTTATAACAAGCCTACTTTTCTAAGCCAGTGTGGTTGGGCGTACGTTATCATCTGCCACGGTGTTTATCATAGTCTTCCATGTTTTCTTATGGGGCTAAACTACAAAACAAGTAAACACGAACATTCGATGCACAGCATATGAGTAAAGTCGAAGGAGGAGTGTTGCGGTGTCTCATCGACCTTTCGCACATGCGTTGATGTTTGATTGTATTTTATTAGGAATGAACTATGAGCACAGATTGCATGTCAAGGAGACCTGTGTCATCTTTCCACTCGCGATTGACATCGAAAACAGAACTGTGCTTTTTTGTTGTTGTTGTATGTATACATTTGTTGTTCTTCCGATTGCCACAGAACTCGGTCTCAAATGTTTAGTTGAATGAATTGTGGAGGAAAAAGCATGTGACTTGCGAGCACCGGGGATAAATGTGCTGGTGATGTGTCTGCAGCTGCTGTCCAAGTCCATCGAGCAGTTACGTCAGCCCAACGCACACCTGCAGGAGTCCGAGGAGGAGGAGGAGCACCGGGACGAGCGGATGCAGGAGGACAGGCTGCCTCCCGGTGGCGTGATCCGGAAGCACACCCTGAGCAGCAGCAGCAGTGGCGGATCCAATGGGGAGCTCTCCGACACCCACCACGGGGTCATCAAGGTCAAGGAGGAGCCGGTGGACAGCGAGGACGATCAGAGCCTGGAGATGGAGCAGAGAGCCTATCTCCACCAGGTCAAAGGGAGACTGGTGATAAGAGCCCTGATCTGAGAGGTGGGGGAGGGGGACGAGATCACACACTCAAACATTCGCAGACGCAAACACACACACGCACACACACACGGGCTGCAGCCGTTGTACAGAGTAGGCCTTCCCTCCTGCCCTGAGCAGTTACCCCCAGCACTGCAGCCTCACCCATCAGCCCCGGACTCCGTTTGTGAACTTTGTGAAGTGATCTCTGTAAAGTATGTTTAAACGTTGTGTACATAATATGATGAGAATTTAGAATGGTGATTCTTTTAAATCTAAGGAACTGCTTTGGTTGTTACAAGTCTGCTAGTGTGACAAATGTAAACGGTGAATTTAGCTCCAGGGAAGGTTCCAGAGCGTTGGAAAACTTCAACAGTTGTACAGTTATGAAAGCCATTTAATGTTGCTGTCTTGTACATTTTCTTTTGCCATTAATTCACTTTGAATGCAGACTGTTTTAAAGCTGACGGTTTTCATTCTGCGATGATTTGAGATGTTTTGAATTGTCACGTTCTCTGTTGTTCTTCAAGAAGCTGTGATGTTCTGTGTCCCGTGATCGCTAAACCGAACTAATGAGCATGCTCATGTCTATCTGAGAGAGAATGTATTCCTTTAACCTGAACAGATAACTCACCCTTAGGACATACTTTATACAGCGAGTGACAATACTTTGAATACTAAAATCACACTTTGTACGGAATCGCAGTTTGGAGGGATACAACAACGAAATAAATCTCTATTTGTTGGGTGTGCGGGCCAGATCCCAGGCCTTCCAGTCCCAGAACTGGGCTCTGTCTTAGGCCCAGATCTCCTTTTCCCTCTCTCCCTCCGGGTCCAAATCAAAGCTCAGCCACGTTCCTGCCCAACTTTCAGCAGAGGAGTCACTGAGAAAGGGCCGGGCAGGAAATGCCTCGGAGAAGCCAGGAGTCGGAGTGATTCATGTGTGGAGGAATGTTGGGAGAGGAGAACCCGGGGTTGTAGGAGTCCAAGGGGCCAGGCTTGAGAATTGATTTACTGTCAAGGCGAATTACAAAGTGAGTGGGGATATGGTTAAGGGAGTCCTTTTTTTTAAAGGGAATCGCTTCCTTCGTATTCCCCGGTGACACGCTTACCTCGACACGCAGGTTTGATGTTGCTTCGATAAAAAAAAGAAAAAAAACTGGATGGGACCTCGCAATTTTTTTTGTTTGGGGGGGGGAGAAGGTTTCTTTCCTCCCCTCGACCCCCTGAAAGTGCCCAATGTAACATGTTAAACTGTCTTAAAGTGGTCGATCAATGTATTGTATAGCTGTAAACCTTGTTTCTTTTGTACTGTCGGTTGTGTTAGTGTTGGGCTCTGCGTTCCTGTGAGAGACAAAAAACCTCCATCTGTTTGTTTTAGACTGTACACTCAAATCATCCAGTTAGAATGTTTTAGTGTAAAAATCACCACAGTCTGAACAATGTGGGTCTTGTTCTCCTGCTCGTTTGATTCAGTTGTAATGAGAACCCCTTCACTGCCGTGGAGGGGGCCGTTGAGCTGTTCATAGCTGTTTGCAGCTTTTTTTTCTTTCTTCTCTTTTCTGCCTTGTGTGACAAAACCTTTTGTTTTTTAAATAAAGTTCATTCCCCTGCAATGTATGTAGCCGTGGCCATCTTTATTGTTCATTCATCACTACACACCATACACATCCATTGGAAATTCTTACTCGGAAGGTATTGGGTTTTGGCGCGCTTTTTAAGCGGCGTATCTTGGGGTCGCGACGTTTAGGACTACGATTTTGTATCAACGTCTCGTTTGCAGGGCCTCAACCATTACCCTGCTTTTCCCACAGTAGGCCATTTGAGCCAGCTCTTCATTTCCACAGGCTCTGTGTAGCTCTTTAAAGGGAGGCTTAAGAGGCTTTATAAACACATCTTTGATGTGAGCATGAGAGGCTCCTGGTGGCAGCATTAGAACAGTCCAGATAACGTTCGTTCCTGAGCGGGCGATATATGACTTGCGCTGATACTTTCAAAGTAAGATTAGGCAATTTCACAGCTATCTTAACTTGCTGGAGAAAGATTTACCTTAGGGTACATGGAGCGTTACTCGCAAAATAGCACAAATACGCTTGCGGATACCTCACTTTGAGAGGGCACACAGTTCTACATAAGGGCCTCGTGGCAGATAAAATTGGTCCTCTTAGACATTGCAGAATAAAATGCTTTGGCATGACACCACTAGTCTATTAAGATGTTAGGACATAAACAATCCTTCATGAGACGTCTTCAAAAAGGTGTAATGTTACCACACATTAGGAAGTATTTGAGTCAAATTAGACTCTGACTCTTTTTTAAGTAGATGCCATCTGTCTTGGGCCTCAAGCCCTTGTGATTTTAAATGAGCTGTTACAAAGACCGAAAAAATAATAGAAGCCACATCCATCTGCACCCAGCCCCCCCTAACTGCTCTGAGACCCAGTTGTAAAAGCAAACAAGCATTTTTAAAAGGTGGCCAAGCAGAGGAGGAAGTTAGAAAACATACCTATTTCCTCTCTGTGGAGTTAAATTGTGCTTTGGGGTCTTCGTGAGGTGAGCATATATATATGTATATATATATATATATGTATATATATATACATATGAACAGTTGGTATTTGTGAGTGTGTGTATGTGTTTGTGTGTGAGTGTATGTGTGTGTTTGCAATGTGTTTGTGTGTGTGTGGGTGGGTACGGTATGTATGTGTGTGTGAGAACAAGGATGATGACACACTTCCTGTCAATGAATCTCCTACAGATTAGCCAGGGGTAAAGACTCCAACATCTCAGGTTACTGGCTGTTTATGCAGTTAGGCATACACTTCTAGGGTGGAACCACTTTCAGAAAAACCTTCCAGACTCTGGGCGGAATCCTACAACTCTCCAACAACTACGAAACGATCCTAACAGTGTACAAAACATGACATAACGAGAACCCCTGGAAGGAATCAAATAAAAATCGCTTTTGAAGTAAAGAACAAGAATGAGGCTGTCGCTCTTCTCAGTCAGATTGAGTCCGTCCGTCCCTGTAGCTTCCTGCTTGTCTCCTGCAGCTGAGGTGTACCTTTGCCTGTTCCCTGTCCTGGCTGAGGTGTACCTTTGCCTGTTCCCTGTCCTGGCTGAGGTGTACCTTTGCCTGTTCCCTGTCCTGGCTGAGGTGTACCTTTGCCTGTTCCCTGTCCTGGCTGAGGTGTACCTTTGCCTGTTCCCTGTCCTGGCTGAGGTGTACCTTTGCCTGTTCCCTGTCCTGGCTGAGGTGTACCTTTGCCTGTTCCCTGTCCTGGCTGAGGTGTACCTTTGCCTGTTCCCTGTCCTGGCTGAGGTGTACCTTTGCCTGTTCCCTGTCCTGGCTGAGGTGTACCTTTGCCTGTTCCCTGTCCTGGCTGAGGTGTACCTTTGCCTGTTCCCTGTCCTGGCTGAGGTGTATCTTTGCCTGTTCCCTGTCCTGGCTGAGGTGTACCTTTGCCTGTTCCCTGTCCTGGCTGAGGTGTACCTTTGCCTGTTCCCTGTCCTGGCTGAGGTGTACCTTTGCCTGTTCCCTGTCCTGGCTGAGGTCAGTTATGAGCTGGAGGGGTCCTCTAATGATCCCTGCCTTCTGGCCCTGTGGAGGCAGGATATGGGACGCCTGGGTCTGAAGAAGTGCAGTCTGGGTTAGACCCCTTTCTTAGCCGCAGGTTCAGACGTCTGGCGGATGGTCCAGACAAAATATGACACTAAACCGTCTCTCCGCCCCCCTTGTTAGTGCCCTCAAGTTATTGATAGTGGATATCATATTTGCACTCGCTCTCCTTTGGGTGTTCCTGTTGCATTTGGTGGTTAGTCTGTTCTTTGGTTGATGCAGGGTTCAGAAGGTTTGCGCTACAGTCAAACTGTCAGCTTCACTTGTAGTCACACTACCACAATGCCTTGGCTTGACAAGTTGACTGTGTACAAGGCCCGTGTTAACTGATGTTAAAGTAAACATCTGTATATTTGAAGAAATCCCCCCAAAGCGGCGTGTTATTCTAATTTGTTTGATCGTACCCATTGCCATTTCACAGCTGCTTGCAAGGCTGAATTGGAGATGACAGTGGGGTAATGCTACAAGCACAGAGGTGAGATTTTCCAGCATTTTCTGCTTGCATGTCAGGATTTTTGGGACGCTGGCATCCTCATGAAGGAGTCATACAACAGTGTGTTTTTCTTTCCGTGTGCCGTAACCACGCTGGAGGTGTGGGACAGTGCAGTAGAGACAGGGCTGGCAGCGGATGAAGGACACTGTTTTTGTGCGCTCGCGTCTGCAGGACCACCCCTTGCTTTGGCAGGCGGGCGACCATTGCAGGCTCATTTATGTTGGAGTCTTATGTGTGCCCAGTTCCCCGAGGCTGGGGCTGAGGTTATTTTCACAGACTGTCAAACCAAATGTACACTCAGTACCGTCCAATTGTTGAAGCGTTCCAATTTGTTTGAGAATGATCGCCTGTCTCTGAGACAGGGTTTTGTTTGGTCGAGGGCTGTAGGCATGACATCAATGGAGAAAAACTGTCACTTGATATATTTTTGTCATGGAATACTGGGGAAGGTCGAAAAATAAGAGAAATCCCAGTCGAAAGTGCCTTTGAAATCATGTTACACACAGACTGACACAGTGGTAATAATGTGATGAGCAACTTTTCCATTTCAAAAAACAATGAGGGACTACTCTATTCGTCCCAGAAGCACTGCCATTGTCGGGGCCTCCTTTCACGAGAGAGACAGGAGAGGACATATTCCCTCCATCACCCTGTCTCTCCTGAGATGAATCACCTGGTTCCAGGGCAGAGCGGATGAAGAGCAGTACACCAGGTTTATACTGCTGTCATTCCTCTTGACCGGTGTCATCCACTCTGTTATCTTAGTCCTCACCAGTCTTTCTAGGATTGAATATTCCTTTTCAAGTTTAATGAGATAAGAGACCTGGGGGAGGCCTCGTACCCCTGCCATGTTCAAAGGCCAGTCAGCCTCTCAGGAACTGCTTTATCTCAGGCCCTGATTGGCCCGGCTGATAGGTGAGACTGAGGAGCCCCATGGCCCAGGGAAGTGGCCTCTCCTCTGGGGGAGCAGCGGCAGGCCTCTCCTGTCTCCGAGAGCTCCGTCCCTGGAGCTCAGGCATCTCTGGGATGCCGTCCCCCCCCCCGTCCCCCCTTTGATTCCTGTGGCCCGGGCACTTTTACGTGCCCGCCTCCCTCACACCACCACGTTCCACAGCCCATAAAGCAAGTCCTCCGCTCTCCAGCGAGTTGGACAGGACGTGTTTGTAAGTGTTGCCTGAATGCACCGCCAGGCGAAATAACACCCTCCGGGCTCGTAAGACTTGGGATTTCTTCTCTCGAGCCCATGCCAAGAAACCGTTTCTTGTTCCAGATGAGTTGCTCCAGTCGTTTGTGGCCTATGTGATCACGGAGCATCAGGACCTGTCTCATGGTCTACATGGCATGGTAAATGATATGTGTTAACGAAGGCTTCAGCCAACAGGGAACAGAGTAAACTCGTATAATGCCCTGACAAAATCTCCTTCATCAAATGACACGCTGTTTCATGATTAAATAGCAATCCTTCTCCAAAGGATTACCGTGTTCTCAAATATCTCTCTGGCCGAGCTCAAGTTTCAGGTTGAAAATAGTCCTTTTTCTAAAAAGAACATAAAACCAGTGCTTCATCTTACACAACTCTTGAGTCGTCACTCGTGCCAGACTGATTTCTTTAAATAATTCATGGCTTTCCGTAGGATACAAGTATTTTAAAACTATCCTGGAGGTTTGAGGTTGGTTCAGTGTAGTGTCCAACGTGGTATGGAGCAGGGGGACCTACAACCAGCGGCAGTGAGACTCTGGAGGCATATTTTTCAAGGGAGGTTGAAGGACTCTCTCATTATCACTATATATTGAGAGAATGAAGCAAAAGACCAGGGAGAGATCCCTGAGGCATCTGCGTGCAGGGGAGTTGATTGTCCTTCATGCTACACACCACTATATCATCCAATGGCCAATCTCAAAGGAAAACATCTGTGTGTGGAAACGTAAGGCCAACGTGTTGGTGCAACGGCACACAGCAGTTCGGAGACAGTGGGGGGGAAAGAGGGCTCCAACCACAGCGAATGTCCCCAACGCCATGTTTATTCATCTGCGCAGCGTTTTAACGATGTCATCCTTCAAACACATTACCGAGAAGCTACGCTCAATAGCTCATCTTGGATTCCGTGCGACCATATATCAGGTGCGAGACATGCCCATGAGAACGCATGTTCCGACACTTCATAGTGTAACCTTCGGTCTTCGATACTTCACCCCGTGTGGATAGATCTAGGAAGTTGTCAGAAGTCAGGATGTCTTGAAAAGGAGACTTAGCGTCAGACTCCTCGAGCTGCCGAGAGTACACTCAATCCCTTCATTGAGCCAGAGCAAGGGGATCTTTCGTGTTATTATACGATTATATCATCGTATATGTTTGTAGAGCACGAATGTTTAAATAGTTAACCTTGGAGAGGTCTCTCGATTTTCCTAATAGTAAAATAATACTCAGATAAAAAGGAAGATATCGGTTTTTCAATCTCTGAGAAAATTAAAACAAACAAACAAATTAGGGGAAATGTTTGCTTGAAAAATGTCTGTTTGTCCTTCACATTGTTTTCATTTGCCAAGTGAAGAGGCCCACATCAAACCTAGCACTGTGGAATGCTGATGTGCCTAACTCAATATCTAACACAAACAGCTTGTAGCGAGGCCTTCTAGACAACATGACGATTAAGGTTGTGATCTTCTGTTAGAAGACAACATTAGATGTTGTGCCAAGTCACTAGTCCTCATATACTCTAGAGAATCCCCCTCTAAGCTTTTCAGTCTTCAGACAGGAATTGTGCTCCCAAATTCTCTTGTCTGTGTGCCTTTTCTGAAAGCAGTAGTTACATTTTAGATTGTGATTGGTTCAGAGATGGCCAAGTTCCAGCATGCACCATACTCCACATGTCCTGTTTAGTGTGAACGATGACTGAGTACTGTGGGCCCAACATTCATTTTGCATGCCGGTAAGGTGTTGACTTTTGCAAATTTACTGAGGTGAAATTCTACTTTTCAGCCTGCCAAAAATGAGCTCAACATTGTGCAGCTGCAGAAGGTATTTTAATGGATGAATGTTAAATCATCATTATAAATGTTCTATTCCTGTTCAGGGTGAGAAAGACGCCTCTAAAAGCAGTCTTCTGGCCGTGAACCCGAGTCACTTCATGAATCCAGCACCAGGGTGAAGATGGCAAATGTTTCTGTTTTCATGTGCGTGAGCTCGAGTTCAACTCTATCCAAGAGGATCTGGATTCTGCTGGATTAGTGGATGCATGGACATCCAAGCCCATAATTGACATAATACTGTAAATGTCAAGATCAAATTAGTGGTTTGCATTAAAAACCAACGGTTTACATTTTGCTGTCGAATTCCATGACCAGGAAACGACACTACTTCAGACCAACACTGAGGCTGCTACTTGTGGGCACAGCCACTGAGTGGACATAAGCCTCACCCTGGTTCTTCGCCCTGGCTGCTGTTTCAGCCCAGTGTCTACTTTGAGAACGTGGAACCACGACCAGGCAGGAAGGCATGCCTACTCCGGCGCACTCTACGAGCTCTGGCGTTGTTTTTGGACAAACCGGGGGGAGGGGGGAACCACTACGGGGATCATGTGATTTAAATGCACAGGATGCCGCAGATTGTGGCGTGCTGAAGCTAGCACCGGTTACACACATGAAGCTCAGCTGGCACTGCCACCTCTTCCTGGCTGGTGGTAATCCGGCATGAACAAGCATGCTTTGTGCCAAGCGCATAGTGGAAGTGACGGGGCAACAGGTGGTCGCTACTGGTCTTTATTCCTCTGCTCAGCATTGGTGGAGAGCTGGATTTGAGACGTGGACTGAACTGCTTCAAATTCCTCTAGAGGGAACTTCCTCTTCAATCTGTATGACATCATTGTAAGGGCTGCATATGCATGTGCTTGGTTTGGAGTTGGATTGGATTTGGAAAGTGACTTTGTTATGAGGTGGGATTATTGCGTTATGCAGGTGGTTGTTTCGATGAGCATGAGAAACATGAGAACACATTTTGATTTGAGTACATGTGAACTAAATACAGGTACTTTGATCTGTTGGTCGACTTGAGCTGGGAAAGAGTCTTGAATAAATCTCCTTCACGTTTATGTCTGAGAGATAACAGAAGGTTCTCTTTTGTAAGGATATCGTCATCATCAGCCTTCAAAAGGCTCTTGTCCACATTTGTTATCGTTTATAGATTGGCAGGAGACGAGAATGCAGCTCCTTGGCTTGAAGGAAATTGGTAACAGATTGCCTGCAAACCTTTCTCTGGCATGAAGGAGGAGGGTTCTAAACACCTCACCATTTCAGGTTTCTTTCCAAAGTTGATATAAACACGAAAAGCTCAAGTTCCTTGTGATTTGAAAAAAAAGGGCATTTGCTCTCTTGCTGTGCAAAGCTTCTTGGTTTGTCTTCAGATAACAACCTGATGAAAACAGGAAATGATGTTTGGGTCTACGTGGGGTGGAACCCACTGTGAGCAACAGGTTTCTATTTCTCACATCCAATTCTCTCATTTCTTTGAAAAATCTAACCCTGTGGTTCACAAAGCACCTCTGAGCTCGTTTTTTAAGGATTTGACACCATTAATAAAGTGTGTGAACACAGACGTTCTGGGTACCCTATGCTGCCCTGGGTTTATTGTGATCTCTCCTCCTGTTCCTGATCTCAGAATGGGAGACTGTCAGGTGTCAGTCAGCAACAGCCCAACACCCTGGGGAGTCACGGGGGCTCCTGGGCCTCTGGTGCTGGACTTGGAAGCAGATGAAAGGGTCTGGAGGAGAAGTATAGGTCTGCTTTCCATAAAGACCTGGCATCCTATAAGACAGATCCACTTCATATTCATAAATTGTTTCGTCGGGGAGTTGGACAGTCAGTGTACAGCATTTTTCAAAATAACTGTCTCTGAACGTCAGAGATGAAAAGGTCAAATTTGGCCTATGGAAGTTCTCACGAAAGGGAACAAAACTGTTCTCATAAATGTTGACGATGCAGTGTTTTTCTAAGCATCATAAAATACTTTTTTATTGTTTTGTATTGTCTCCATGCTGTAAAAGAGGGCATACATCGATTCATGGAGGCTTACGGCATCTACAGTTTAAACAGTCAAAGATCATAAAAACATGCTGAGACCGACCAGAGAGGGACTGTTCTGTTCACCCACCATGCTGAATATGAGCAGTCATGATTTGGACAGTAAAAGCGATAGGCCCACTTGTTCACCTCTGGTCTGGGCACGGGGCAGAGCTGAGGTCCCCAGGCCCTCGCTGGCTGGTGCTGCGTCCGGCCCCAGCCCAGGCGTGTAATACTGTTTGTAATGAGAAATCTAAACAGGGAACAGCAGTGAGGCATGACAGGAATGTGTTTCCATTGGAGGGAGCTCCGTGCAAGAAAAAGAGAAGGGGGAAGAAAAAAAAACACAAGTAAAGTTGAGGCAGAGTTGTGTCCAGAAGGAGCTCTCAGCTGGGCCAAGGCGGAAGACTAATGTTATTGTACATTGGCTGTCACTCTGCCAGCCCTCTCTCACCAATTGGTTCCTCACCTCCCCCCTCCCACCCCCAACAACCCCCACCCCCCTTCCTCCCTCCTTTCCTCCCCCACCACCTCCTCCCTGGTTCCCTGAACCTCTGTTTGCTCAGGTGGGCAGTGACACGTTTCAGAGTGAGCCCCAGTCGTCGGACTCTGCACGCATGGCTGTAGCCTGTGTCATCGACTGGGTGTCCGGAGGGGCCTGCAGAGAGCGAGAAGGTAGGGCTCCAACCTGAGATCGCTGTGGGTGGGAGCAGGGCAGGAAGCTTGAGCACAAACACAGGGAGGAACGAGGGAGGGACGGACAGGGTGGAAACGAACGAATGAAGGGTGGGTGGACATGTGGGGAGAAGGCAAGGGTGAAAGAGAGAGCGGGAGAGAGAGCGACAGCTAGAAGAGAAAGAGTGGAAAGGAACAGAATGACACGGAGGAAAAAAAAGTTGACCACCCGTTCTGAAAATTAGCAAGGAGTGGTTATGGTCTATGGTCCATGGAGGATGTCTTGGTTTATGGTCTGCGGAGGTTGTCTTGAAACAGTGCAGTTCTGAGTTTATTTTATCATGCCATGCCGTCTCAGAACCTCTGTCAGGAATTCACATTCTGCAAAGACTAATTACAGTATAAACACTACATTAAAGTCACCCAGGCCACTCCACTGTAATATTTACCTTTTCCTCCAAACAATCCTGACATCCCTGTAAAGATTGATTTGGTACAAAGAAACCTCTTTTTCCTGTTGTATATTTGTTTTGAAAAGCAAATAGTCTGGTGTACCTAGATTGAAACTAACATGTCAAACAGGCCGAAAGAGATGAGGTTAGTTTTCATTGAGTGCGTAAATACCTTCCCTTCTTGGACAACAATAGTTAAAAACCTTCAGGGTCATTTCATTATCACCGGCGTAAGAATACACTTTTGCGAAATTGAGAAAATCCATTGGCCCAGTCATGAATTTGGAATAGTAGGCTTTTTTTCATCCACAGACTCAATTTCAAGTGTAGGATCAAAGGCTAAAGTAAAGCGTTGACTCAATGAGGGAATCATTGATGAGAAAAGCGCATTAGCTCAGCATGATGGTCCGGCACTCCTGACCCCGCGACAGGACGTCACACTCCTACTCTAACGGTAAATCGGGGTCTCAACCATTCCTAGCTTCATTAGCCCTAGCGTGAGCACAGGAGTGGTCACCCAGCATCAGTCACCTGCGTGGTCCGCCCTCACAGCCTAATCACTACCACATGAGCAGGGGGGCCGGAAGGGAATGCTTTCAAGGCAGCCGGAGAGTTATAGCCTCCCAGATCATTTAACATATGAAATAAACCAGAGAGCTGCTACTGCGCGCATGTGTGTGAGTGCGTGCGTGCGTGTATGGGTGTGTGTGTGTGAGAGTCATTCAATAAAACATATTTGGGGAATTTCCTTTTCAATTTAAACTCTTTCAGTAGTGAATCAAGGCCACCAAGTGTCTATCTAGAATTCTTCACACGCTCCACAGTTGAACATCTCAAGACAAGAATTGAATGTCGTTCTATATGTTGTTCTGTTCTTACATTGTCACCTGAGGAAGCTTGGTGTTGATGTGCAGACTGGGCTTGTCTGCCCTGCAGCTCCCTTGGAGGTGTAATAGGTTGTCTTACAAAGCACAGACAGGAAATGAACCCTGGTATCGAGCTTAAATCAGCTACATCTGGACTCAATTATTCGTCTTAGCTGATTTTGGCAAGTGATAAATGATTCGGTCACACCAGTGACACCATTTTCTAAAAGACAAATAAAACATCAATAAATCCTCGAGTTGAATGACGATCTCCTGCAGTTTGCAGACACGCTAAACTTGGGAGTGGTGAGTTTCTCCAATGCATTGACTAACCGGACTGTCAAAGCTATCCAAATACCTCCAGCATAACGTATTAGAAACCCACCTGCATACTCGGAGCTGTAAAAATGGGATTGTTCCGACGACCATTCAGAGTAAAAAGGCTTTGGCGTGTAAAAAAGGCTTTGCTGCGTAAGCGTGTGATTTAAAAACTCTCCAAAGCCAAAATATCGGGTTTCTTCACTGGAACTTCATCTCCAGCATTTGTGTTGTTCACATGTTCCACATGCATAATTAACTATGTCTGTCTTAATCTCAACAAGGTGGCCTGATGTTTACCCTGATAGGAGTATTTTGTTGCACTTGTGCTGGAGGGTTTGAGAGAGCAAAAACATTTAAACAACATCTCGGTCCAAATCAAACATGGGCATTTATGTTGAGGCCAAAGGAGGAAGTTTAATAGCTCCTTAGAGGTTATGAACTGTTGACAGTTAATAAGTCATAAACTTTCCCTTGAAGAGGATGCTAGATTCCATCTGCAGGGCGCCCAGTACAAAGAACCGGAAAGTAAATATGGTGAACTGCAATCTCTCAATGGCTGCTCGTGTGAAGTCTCTAGAGCATATCCTCCAAGCTTTCCTGATTTCCAGAGACAGTGAAAAAAATGACCACATTATTGAGCAATTTACCCTTAAATAGAGCTTTGGCTCTTTTGGAATGGCTGTGGACTGGAAGGAGAAGGCACATTGCTGCCAACTGACCTTGGTGATTCCACCTCATATGATTGTGCTTGTCATTTGTTTTCCTTGGCCCGTGGGACGATTGCCATGGTAGCGGCACACAGCGGGGCACCCTGCTGTCCTTTGCATTTCCCAGTGTGGTCGTGATGAAGGGAGGTTTCTGTCCCAGGGACCCCCAGCCCCTGATGAGGTAGGTTCTCAATTTCAGCTCCGGGTCCTGGGGCCCCATGCCCCCAACCCCCTCCTCTGCCACCACCAGACCCATCTTGCTCCCAGGGCATCCCCTCCTTGATTAGGCCTTGGATTTTCTAAACTTAGAGACGGCGCAGCCAAATTGCGCCCGATTACAAAAATTGGCCCAACTCCACCTCTCATGTGTCCCAAGAACAAGTGCAGGGTGAGTTTCTGGGTCCATCAGTGGCAGGCTTGGAGCACCACTTGACATTCTGTTTGAAGATGCTTGCCAGAAAGCATGAGCGCCGCATGTTATTTCTGGGCTGGTGTTTCCCGGTCCCCCTGTGTGGAAGCTACGTGGGTGAGGCCTGCAGAGTGAACGCTGCTTGAACAGGTGGCCGGGCTTCAACACCAAGCCTTTCCAGGATGCAGGGCATGAGGCTCTGGGCCTGAAGACTGGTAGACATTATCCAAACGCATTGAAATCAGAGACCTGCAGAGACCAACCCCAGCAAAATCGATTTGTAAAAAAAAAATGTATATCAATTTTTTAAATATATAACAGTTTTGTATTTCATTTCACAATATAATGAAAGGAAATTGAATTGTATAAATTATTATTTAATAAAAGGAGATTTAATGATACAAAGGCAACCTGATGTTTGTTTATTTATAATTGAAAATGTTTCTATCTTTACCCAATGAGTTTAAATCATCAAATAAGCAACAGATTTAAAAAACTTGATGAACAAATACATGGCAAAAAAAAGGAAGAAAGAAGCCAAAACCGTACAGAAAAAACAACATATTGAGCCTAAAAATTGGCTCTCTTTGTGTCCTGGGGGGTTGAAAGGAGGTAAACTGTTTACAAAAGCATGAAAATATTTTATCACTAGAGGCAGGGGCAGGAGTGTTTTAATGACCTAGTCTGCAGGCCTCTGGCTAGCTGCAGGCTCTCTGCGACTGCAGAGAAACCAGCCGCACGGCCTGCCAACCCTCGGGTCAGCGTTGAGATGAAACAGATAAGATAATTGGCTCTAATGAAATCCAGAGGGCTCGGTCCGGTTAGGACTGGCCTGGGTCCTTTCTCTGCTTTCCTCTATTTTTCCATATTGATCTTGAATCTGAAGAGAGACTGTGAACGTTGCGTTCTCTAATTGGAACCAGGGCCTCTGCGCCGGGCCTAGCAGTACGGTAGTCAGATACCGTTTGAAGTTCTGCGAGCGTTCACGGCACCGCTGGCCTGCTGGGCTTGGTTGCCATGACAGCCCTAATTACCTTGCTTTACTGCTGAATTTACAACACAGGAAAGGAGCCATTATATGTTCTATGTGCGTTTGCCTCTCTCAAGGGCAAGTGTTAAGGGTCAGGCAAGGGAACCCCAAATGATTTCACTTTGAGACACACCAATATCATAACAACAACACGATACTATTGAAAGGTTGTGTGTGAAGAAAGAGAATTACTTGGAAGCAGTTGAAAAGCTGACATGTGGTACATGCCATTGAACCAGTACCCTCCACTTATCTGAAAAGTGCTTATTATGCAACATGAAAATTAGACCTTTATAATAACAATCACACAATCACCTTCTTTGATTGTCAGGTTTATTTTGGTTACAGCATGGATTTGCACTTGACATTACATCCAAATGGCCAAATTATAATGAAAAATAAATACCACATGGTTCAACATTAGGTGAAACAACATACAAGACTAAATACCCATTTCTAATAACAGCCATCTCAACTGTCATCAAAGCCTAAAGGTGAAAGGATTAAACAATGACATACTGAACTGACATTACTGTATTGTAATCGTAAGATTAAGGTTAGCTACTCAACCATCCTGCAGATACGACTACTCTTTTCTTCTCATAGGACGTAGTTGCTTTGGGTCTAAATCCACAGAGAGTTAATGTTGTGTGACATTAGAACAAGACCTAATTGCATGGCTCTTTCTGCTCTTGTGTAATGACTGTGTCACGCTGTGCCGCAGACCACACTTTGCGTGAAGGTCCACTTCTCTCCACAAGCTAATCTACAGAATCAGTACTACCAGACCGTTTGCTTTGAAAACAGCCGAACATTTGACCCTGGTTGCAGGCTGATTCTTTTTCCCACAGTAGGGGGACCCAAGCTTCGGCCAATGGCATTGTTCAAAGACCTTCAAAGGATTCACAGACATGATGGGTTAGCATTTAACATTATAGCGAGTAAACCATTCAGCAGTGTGCTTCTCCAAAAAGTTTAACGTTGGAATATTTATCAGAAAGGTGTTTTGGTCACATACCAGTTGCTTTAACCCTTTTCATACTTACATTTCTTGAAACTCAAGCCACTCATAAACCCTTAATCCAAGGTGACACTAAGGTCAGTGGAATTAATAAAGGCCAGAACAACGTGTTTATCCAGGGGAGTGTGGAGCCTTGAGGGACTCAGGCCCTTTAGGAATCTAGCTGTTCATGGTTACTGTTTCATACAGTACAACACGCCTCTAATGTCATTGATGTCATTTACTGGAATCAGGGCCGTTATTTCAACGTGATATTTTGCCAAAGCAAAATCTTTTTTTTTTTTTTCAATAAACCAAACACCCTTTATGGGAATTAAACGTCTATGCAACTAAAAACGATTATTAGATTAACTCCACAGTTAGACTGAAAGTCATGTGGACCTGGACAGTTAGCACCTTGATCTTATCAGATGGAACTTCAGCGGTGTACACTCGCACCTCACTTGGTGTACCCCCTGGTGGGGCCCTGGCTGTGCTTGGAGTCAGAGGGGGAGCCCGGAGGTTGACCAAACACACTGTCCCCCCATGGCTCCGATGTAAGGAGATACCAGCCAACGACGGCCTGCTTTGAACTTGATTTACCACTGAGGTCACAAACAGCCAGGCCCTCCTATCCTGCAGCACGGAGCCTGCACCCTGGTGACACAGTGATTGAGAAGGGAGATAAGTCAAGCTTTACGTCGTCTTTACATGCGAGGAGGGAGATAGCAGGTCCTCTTAACGGAGCTTCCCGCAGGGATCAGGGTACAAAAAGACATAGGAGTCTGTGGTATTATGTCTAACGTTCTGGACTGTTTAACAGGAATGCACACTTCCAGCTTTCCACTCTTGACCCCGTGAATTTACTCGACAAACATTCTGATCTAATAGATACCTTGGCTGTTCTCTCATTTTCTATAAACTCGTATTTTAAGCTGTGGTTAGGACTGTCATGTTATTAATTTTATTACAGTAGGTGCCTCTTTTAGATGCTAATGATTTATTTATTTTTGCTATTCATAAGTTGTTCTCCAAAATCCCCATCAGATGTATTTTTGGTTTCTTGGTCCTGTTTGATGGTTGTTCCTGTGGCTTGGGTCACCTGACCAGGTCCCAACGTAGATAGAGGGCCCCCTTCCTGCCATGGGTGATGAGTCATCAGCCTGAGCCACCCACCAAAGCCCTGCTGGGAAGTGATTGAACATGATGAGTCATAGTTAGCACATTACAGTAAAGACTGAGCGCTGCCGCAGATCACTTCTTTACCTATAATTACTGGATCAATTAAAATCAAGACAAAATAGTCAGAGAATGAATTTTGGACTCCCCAAGAAACAACACAACTTGCACCATAAATCATATTGTAATACATTATAAATAATAATAATATAAATTCCTGAATAAAAATATTCAGGAAGAATGTGCCTCTGTACCTCATCCCTAATGGTAAAGTAAAAAAAAAACACAATGTACTTTGAATGATTAGTACTAGTTGGTCTTTTGCATTGCATTTACCAGCTGGTGCATTCGGAGAAACCATACATCATTCTCATACTGGCAATTGTAGTCAATTGCTTACACTTTTAGCCTCCAAATGTTGCTGTATAAAATCAAGATGTTCCTGTGTGTGGCAGCCCACTTTTCTCTGCTTCCTCGTATACCCCCATAAGCAGAGATTGGTTCAAATTCTCTCAAATTAAAGCTTCTGACACACTGAGGAAGGAAGAAGGAGATCATTGTGACGCTAGGTAACAACACATCAATTATCAGAGTGACACGAGTGTCAGAGTGGGCAGTGTTGGGGTGGCCGGTGGGCCAGCAGGTTAATGAAGGTAGGGGATTAACACCCAGGGAGCCCGGAGCCCCAAGGGGCCCAGCAGCAGAGCCGCGGCCGAGCCAGAGCTGCTGTCATTATACCCGGAGCCCCAGGGCTAAAGACAAGGGGCCCGCCAATTTGAACACATATAGGAACAAATTGTGTCCTGCCACAGTCAGAGATCTCTTTTCCTAAAAAGGATATGTTTCGGTTGGTTTGTCATAGGATATATATTGTTCTATTGTACCAGTGTATTAGTTGTTCGGTGAGGGAAAAGCATTCAACGCATCACTACACTAACTTTCGGTGACGAGCTGAAATTGCAGATTTGATTACACAGCAAAAGGAGAAACCAAAGAGAGCCAAACAGTTTACGTACAACTGTAAGGTGTTCCTTTTCTTTACTTCTTCAGAAAATAATCTTTCTTCTTTCATGCCGAAACTATGACTTAAACTATGGCTAAATATATGTATTCCAACATGATTGAACATAAACAGTAACATTTAGAATCATTGTGCTTTGGACTGAAACCGCCTTTCCCTTCATCTGTGTGTTTATACTTCCTGTGAGTGGCCCTCTATTTATGGATAACCGGAGAACACAAATAATCATCGCCCTGAAGTGAAAAATCTGCTTTTATTATCCATGAAGCTTTGCTATGCCATTGTGTACTCTCATGCTGACTCCTGATTGCCTGTTTATTATTCCAGAGTGACTTTTGAGCCAATGGCGGCCTAGCTAACTCCAAAAGGTGCCAAGTCATCCCCTGCCATTTCCTGTCTGTGACATCATTGTGTATTCTCCAGAAACACCTTGATCCATGTCTGGTCTGGAGCCTGGGTGGCACTCATCACACAAATCTTGAACACAAGGGCTAGCAGTCACTCGCTTGTCCCTTGGGACATGTATGCGAGGGCCCTGTTAGATCTGCATTTTGTTTCAATCGTAGACTATGTTTCAATCACTGTGTCACTTTTGATTACAAATGTGCCATTCCTTGTGATGGAACACAGACATAATAGGGGTTTCTCTCTGGGTGATTTTTTTTGTTTGTTTAAAGCTGTAATTTTGCAAACTTAAACACGCTTACAGTGTGTCCACAGGCTTCGGGGCCGATTCAAATGACCGTTCATTTGGAATGGTCTTCAACCACTGAAAGTATGCAAACCATTCTCTGTAACAATCTCAAGAACTGGACTGCTAGTTCAGTTCTGTAGCTAAAATGCACTTCCTCCATGTCAATATTCAACACTGAATTTGCTACACGGCATTTCATTTGTCATTTGAAACCTACTAAAAGGACAAACATGTCAAATCTGTTGCAATGTATCTCTCTCTATCTTAAAATATCCATTAACGCTCTATAAAAGAAAACAATCTGATAAGGTTGAAAATGGTGTTGTAATGTGGTGTAAGCTACCTTATATTGCACTGCTCTCTCACCAACCCTCTTTGGATGAAAAAAAACCCCCAACACTGATTCACAAATCGGGGAGCAAACCTAATGAAAACCAGTCTTCCTCTAGACTAACAAGATATATAGTATCAAAAATATTCTCAGTTAGACTGTAAGATAGAAAGGAGACCTGTAAATCAAAGAAGAAAGGTCTTGGAAAATATCTGTGCATGTTTTGTTTTGTTGGTCCTCTAGCCAGGTGCTGTGGGAAGACAATCAGCCCACCTCTGGATGAGGGCTGGTTTGTGGTATATATAGCATGTGTAAGCATCTTTTTCATGTTACTGTTCATTCGGGTACCGTCTCAACAGACCAAGAGCTAAATGACAGTGAATTACAGTGTGCAATGATGCTGTGTGTTCACTTGTCTGCTTACAGAGAAAGACTTCTATTGTGAATTCTAGTTTCACAAATGTCTCAGTTTTTAACAGTGTTTTACACATCCACCAAAAACATTCCCCACATTGTTGTGTTTCGAAGTGTGACATAAACTGGTGTGGTTGGAAAATAAATGTGAAATTCTGCTTGTGGCTCTACACTGAAGTACTTCAGCAACTATTAGCAGAAGTAGCCGTCTCTACGTTGTGTGCACACCGCCTTCAGCAGACACACTTTTTCAGCAAGAGCAAAGCCCAATGGATCCAACAGTAACTTAGTGGCTGCCCCTCCCCCTCGACTTCATACTGCAGAACCAAGCTTTAGGAGGGAAAGGGAGGCTTTACTATTCATTTCTGCTGGATGAGACTCTGACTCTTTTGTAATAAGCATGGCCTGCCTCTTAGCCCAGTTTCTAGGTTCCTGACCCACCTTAAACTAAGACGGTAAGAGTTGAAATAAACTTCATGCACCAAAACAATTTCAGGGTAAGGCTTGTCAGAACCTTTTTTCGAAAAAGATTGCTTTCAGCTGATTCTGGTAGTCCCAGCAAAAATGATTGTATTTAGAACACTCTGCAGCTGCATTTCAACTTAAACCAAGGTAGTTTTCATTCAACTCTGTGGAAAGCCCAAGCATTTCACATGCGTGCCAAATATGCTGGCTTTTTCACTGATATGTGTGCATGAATTATTTATAGGCTTTTTAGATATTCAGACAACAGACTCTGCTTTCCTGCTGGATGCTCAAGGCTTGTTGTGAGTTTGTCCGTCCCTGGGTCTACATGAATTATGCCCTGTCTAGGTTACAATGTCCCTGTACATACTGTAAGTCGCTCTGGATAAGAGCGTCTGCTAAATGTAAATGTATTCTACAATACAATTACTACTGCCTTCTCCAGCTCTGCTCTCTCTTCCTGCACATGATCATGCATTTATTGGCATTATACCTGTTATGTACATTACATGGCTTAACAATCTCAATCGCTCATTAAGTCAGATCTCATCAGGCTAACTCGCAAAGGTGCTGCTTCATTCTTCAGTTTGCTTTGCACCTGCTGCCATCTTGCTCCCACATTTGACAAAGTTACAAGAACAATGGCCTATATTCATTTGGCAGACTAAATGCAATGTACAGTCCAGTGGAATATTTGAACCTGTGACCTCTTGCAGTCAAATGCTTTAGCGCTAAGCTCTACCTATCCCCATGAATGTGTTTTAAAACGTGTTTTAATACTAATTTACTAATCCAATGAACAAAGTTTCGATATGTGTATGAAAAGGCCTACTGCATTTTAATTAATGATAATCCTTTAGGATACATATCGAGAAGAAAACACCTGTTGAACACCTTGGCGATCCCCCAAAATGTGTTTTTCTAAATATAGCCTAATTATGCTAGTGCAGGACTAATAATACTAACAAGAATATTTTTTCCACCAACAACAATGCAAACAATAAAACCTATAACAATAATAGTAAAACAAATGACGTAGCCTAAATAACATCGCTAACAATATTGTTAAAGGCCCAACAACAATTGTAGAATAGGCCTACGTTGTAAACAGTTCCATCTAGTTTAAAGCATAATATTCTTGAATACCATAGCCTACAGGACAGACGTTTCCGGGTAATGTAAGTGATTTAAAAAGAAATCTTCACGGATGAGCTTTTTTATCAACTGGTTATTTGTCAGCATTCTTTTGCTAACAAGAAGGGATATCGCGATTGACAGATTTTTCGGTGTTTTCCCACTAAAATGTTAGCAGCACAATGTTTTTTTTAATCAGGGAAAGTCAGTGAAAGTAGCTTAGATGATAATTTTTTCCGGTTCAAATATTTCTGTCATGCTTACTGCATACCCTGCTAATGCCTTTTACGTAATAATTCGAGGGCTACTTGGAGGTTGACGGTGCAATTTCTTTTTTAGTGTCTTGATTTATGATTCCAGTGTGATATGTCTGTGGTCGACTGCACAACATTTGACGTATAGTGGTAGCTCGATGCCTTGAACTCACAGACTCAATAATAATAATAATAATAATAATAATAATAATAATATACATGAACACTAATAAAGGTAAACATTGTATAATAACCTATACCGTTTACATCTCAAACGTGAGACATTTTCTTACCTTAAGGTCCAGGAAACTCCTGCGCAGCTTAACTGTTACATTTCATTGTTTTCCTACGGGAGATGGGCCTAGTGCCCGTCGCAGGTAGGGCCCTTTTAATCCATATTCTTAGATTTTCATCGGTTTCAATGTTGTGCTGTACAGAACCACAGTGCCTGCTCCGAACTTATTTCTAAGTCTTTCTGACGAGCAATTCACTGAAAGGCGAACCTCATTCCATCTGAACATCTGTTCATTTCACGTGACTTTTTTAAAATACTAACATCTGTTCTAAATAGGTTTCATTCGGTGCCTCTGCATCGCGTCAGTTGCCAACTCTCTCTGTGAAAAGGAACTCATATTCAATCATATTGTTTTATGTTGCATAACACAGTTTATGCCTTGGTTTCGAGATACACAGTATTTTTTGTATTAACGATAAGTCGATTATTCTTTACCTACCTGCACTTCTCGTCGAATCTTTTTCCTGAGGGAACTTTCTACATGGAGAATTTAGGCTTCAGGTATAGGCCTATATAACTTGACCATATACAGTATTTCTGTCCCACTGCGATTCCAATCCATATCAAACCCTTTTGTGATTTTAAAGTAAGCTGGCTCAGCAACATGTGTACAAGACACTTTAACCTATATTCCACCTTCGACAGGCCTTCCCAAGGCGCCTTAAATTTCATAGACATCTGGGAATTCCATACATGCTTCGCAAGCCAATTACACACCTTCAAACGGACACGTGCTTTGATGCAACGACTTCAGGAGGACTATGAGTTTTAAACACTTTCCCAGGATTGCAAATTGACGGATCAAATTTTAAAATACAACTTTTTCGATCAACCGTTAAATATACAGTCGGTCTTGTGACTTACATTCACAAAGCTTAATATGCGTAGGCCTGTTTGTTTGGCTTATAGACTATTTTGGTTGTTAGTTAATTGGTAATAGACACTCATACTGTATGTACAGACCATTATAATAGTGCCTGCAGACCATAACAGTGCTAGTGCTAATAAGCAAGGGATTTTGCGAAATACTTAGCCAACCATTCAACATCACAAGAGGATCAAGTTGCATGATCAACAATTGACCAATATCATATTCCATAATATTAGGAATAACATTGTCTTCCTCTCACAACTGCTTGGCCCATACTGCAACTGCTATTACAAATAATGATGATAATAACAACAATAATCAATACAATTTCAAAGTGACCTAAAACTACTTCTGACAATACTTTCAACTTCGGCTGCAACACTCAAGATAGGCCTACTAAATCGTCTTACAATGGCAATGATATTAACAAATGAGATGGTGATACTAATATTTCGACAGATATTATTAAAAAGAACAGGACGAAAGAGAAGCAAGAAAAGGAAGCTACGATGTCAAATAGACCTTTGGATCAGTAGGCTAATTATTGTTATTATTTTATTTAATCGTGGAACAATGAAATGTTTTGTACAAAAACATTTTTTTCAAGGATTTAGTTGTGGCCTTATTACATTTAAAAAATCGTAAATGAACAAGATAAATCAAGCAAAGAGTAAATTATTTCAACATCATTGTCTTTATTGTGAAAAATATACAACTATTTACAACGATAATAAAAAGGAATGCATTTCAGAAATATGATCCAAGTCCTCGTGTAACAGGTGTCCTCAATAAATAAATAGTTGAATTCTGAAAACAATAACCTACATTATCTGCACAGGATTGATCCACATGTCAACCAATACGGGCTGCCGTCCAATACTGACAGTCTCACAAAAAAACTGAGACAGTTGCTTGGATGCACTTTGACTTCCACAGAAAATAACGCACGGCAGAGCCCAGAGGCATGTATAAAAACATACATTTCCAACATTCGTCGTCAACAATAAAGAAACACATCAGAATGTAGTGTAGTAGGCTCGCACTCGATTGCAGGTCCTTCGTGGGCCTTTTTTTCTAGAAAAAAAGATCCTCTCGCGATGTCCTCTTTGGTTTAAATAGCTGTCTCCCATATAACGGAGCTTTGTATATATCCAGCAGTGGACTCCAGATTTGTCCCGTCAAGTTGATGAGGAGAATCAGCTGTCACCTGCAGATCAGAAAATTGCATTAATTGTTGTTGCACACCAACAAAAGTTGGACAAAAATGTATTTGCTTTTATATGCAATGAGTTGGAGAAGAATCAAGTGATGGAAGTTCAGCCATAGGCCCGTTTGTAATTTTTGCACAATTGAAACTGAAAATAATCTATACCTTGTCAAAAAATAAATGTATGCACTCTAGGTTTCTTTGGACATATAGTCAATTTATCATTCAGTTATCGTAAAATTATGTAGATGACTTGCTTCTATTGTTGAGACATTATTAGACTAGATTGACATGTTTGGCACCTTTGGTCTTAAATGACAATGAGTTGGAAAACAGAGCATACCATTTTGTATTACAGCTCTTCAGACGCTAGTGAGATGCTGACATGGACCAAGCGCCCTCCATCCTCCATACAGAGAACGCATAGCTTAACCTCTCATGAGCCACATAACTACAACTTGCCATTTTGGAGTCCAACTCATCGCTCTGCAGAACTTGGTAGAGGAAATCGATGTACCTGGCCGCAAGTTTAAGAGTTTGTATTTTGCTAAGTTTATCTGAGGGCAAAGTGGGAATAATTTTCCGCAAAGCAGCGAAAGCTTCGTTGAGTGATTGAGTCCTCTGTCGCTCGCGCACGTTAGCCATGACTCGTTGCGTCTGTAGGTCTTCGAAAGACTGTGGACTGCTGCTGCTGGACTTTTTCCCTCTTTTCCCAGGGGTCGGGCTATCTGAATCCTCCCCGTTTTTCCTGCTTGATCTCCTTTTCCTCCCACATCTCTTCGGTTGCCTTTCCAGCTCTCCTTCGCTGTTGCTGAGACTGTCCACTGGAGACACCGGGGAGCTCGACTCTTCCCCCATCATTTCCTCAGACATCACCCTCTCTTATATGACGAGCGAATGTCCGAAACGTTGCTTGCATTAAATTAAGCGATAATCCCAGCTGTGAATCTCGCCGTCTTTGATAATACTAGAGAATCCATACATGAGATCCCGAGGCAAGAATGTTTTCTGATACTTGAGAAACTAACTGACTTCTTATAGTCTGCATGGCGTAAAGATTTTGGAAAGAGAGAGGATTGGCCAAGAAAATGAATTACGTGCAAAGAGGGGTGGGCGCAGCCAAGGAACTATCAGAATCTTCTCTCCTTGGTCCTCTGAAAACAAAGTCAGAGACAGTGTTGAATGAGCATTCTTTTTCAACAGTTGAGGTTCAGTAAAATATTTTCATGGTATTTTAAAAGTATTACCTTTTGCTCGCATCTAAAGTAACCTCACATTAGGTGGGACAATTACTGTGTAGCCTATTTAGAAAAATAAAATGCAATGGGCAATTGGACATTAATTGAATGTTAAGTGAAATAAATCGATAGGCTTCCTAACAATTAATTAAAGTATAGGTTTTAAGTCAGTAGATTAACTGAAAGTTTGAAGTTTAGACAAAATATATAAAAAGTGTGTAAATATATAGTGTTAAATATGTATAAAGCCCATCAGTGTCATTTCACGCGGTTCTGTCCCTATGCGCGATTGTCCACTATGCTCTATCCTGTCTATCCAAGAGACCACCACCTAAATCTGCAGAGACCAGACAGAGAACTGATGCATACCAAATGCTTACATTTCAAGCTCGACACATGGCAGAACGAATGAAACAACCTCTTTCATGTTATTCTAAAGACAACGCATCAATTTAAAATGCTATGACTGAGATGAATACATCTTCGATCCAAAACATACACAATCCACTTGAAGGACGTCGTTAAGTTATTGTAAGGCCTACTCAGACTCATTCTATTTGATTACGAGAGTTAACTTTGTCTTAAGTATGGGAGATGCAGGATGTGTCAGCAAATATTGCATGAGGGCATAAGCTCTGAATATCCCTTGAAAACGTACTGTGTACAGTTGTACAGTAAATATATTGCCCACAAGAGGGCATAAAATTCAAGCAATAACATTTAAGTGTTTTAAGACACAATTTGTATCTGCTTTTAACAAAATAAAAATGAACCCATTTAACACACCTTATCATTTTATGTCATTCTGTCAGTTAAAATGGCTAGATATACAACAGATCTGATTATTTTCATACTTTCTGGAAACAGACTGAGAATCCAAGATGAAAATAATACATTTTCCATCTTGTGTTATTGAAGAATGACCTTATTTGGATTTGGAGGGCTTTAGTACACAGGAGCACCAGCTGAAACAGGAAGCAGGAGGGCAGGCAAGGTGAAAGGTCACAACACCAGCGCACAACCATTTGCATCTCTGCTGAGAACTGAGAAGGAAGCATTGTTCAGGGGTACACCTCAAGGTATCCACAACACAAAGGATTGTTTTAGTCATGACCTATGTGCTATAATTCATTCTTGTATTTAGTTGTATTTAGTCACATTGAAGTGTATGTTATTAAGTGCTTACAATCCCAACATTGAAATACATTCTACCTCAGGTAAAAAGATAATGTGGTATGTATTTCCAACCAACAAACCCCTGATTTACATCTATACTAAGCGACAGTAAGAGGACCCCTCCCCTCTGCAGGTGAATCTACCTTGAGGCCTTGTCCATGGTGCTGAACTAAATTCACACCAACACAAGAGCAACAGTCACCTGGTTCCGGTGACTCCATGTGCACGAGGCAAACATGATCTGCTTCTGTAGCTCCAAAATGCTGATCCCTTAAATATTTGTAACCCAGAGAAGATCCCGCCTACAGTATGGCTTTCTGTGTACTGCAACCACATACAGTGCAATTCATAACATCATGCGTTGTTGCGCAACATACACTCTGAATGTCTAAGGGCTGTGTGAAACGCTGTGGTTTTTCAGAGATAGTACAGATGCTGATATGTGAAGAGGACTATGCAGCTCGGGCTGTTTTTGGCAGGTTTCCCCTCAGTGTTCCCCTCTCTCCTGCAGAAGTGACTCTGAGAAAACACAGCTGCTTCATGAGAATATGATGTCATCAGAGGACACACAGACCCGACCGGTGTTGATTTTTAATAAAGACAAGGTCCTTCATAAGCTGCAGAGCCTCTGAGTTGGGATGGAGCCTGTCACAGTGGAATACTGTAGGTAGAAATGCTCTGTATTATTGTTAAAGCTCTGTGATAGGTCCTTACTTACCAACGACTAAGCAGAAAGAGGCTCCCTAAAGGGGTTAACCCATTTATCTCATTTGCTGTCCTCAAAGTCTTATAGCTGCTAATGGTTACTTGGAAGTCAATGTGATGTCATGCTACATTGACCAAAGCCAGAGTCAAGCGAGATAGTCTAGTATGACAAGTCTGGTTTGGGATATTACAGTAACCCTCTTTTTTCCTGATTCCGGATCATCTCTTTCTTTCTATTTATTTCATGACAATTTTACATTGCAGGTGATCAACCATTGGAATGGAACAGACGGAAAAGGAACAGAACAAAATGATCGACATGTTTTAGTGAACAAACAAACATGCCCCAAGTACATTTGAGATGGAGAAAGAACAGAATCCTACCTTTGGACTGAAATAGGCATCTGAGTATCTAAGTCTGTGACAGTGATTCATGCAGCTTGACATGACAGTCACGGTTGACCATGGAGAGTCGTTAACGTCCTTTCCCTCGGGTCACATCAAGGCACACACCGCTCTGTCCCTGGCAGCAACAGGAAGGGCCCCTTCGGATCCACTGAGTCCTGTGCATTCACTGGTATTCGTCTCCTAAGTCTTAGAAAAGCACTGTTCCACTGTTCCTCCATATCAGGCTACTCACATATCTATAGAAATAACAAACCACAGTTTCTCCGTGCGCATGAGTGTCTCCCTGTTGACAGTGATGTTCATGTTCACTCCATTAAGTTCACCACACAGAGTCAAACGCCAAAAAGGCAAGATGGATCAGCTGCGAAGGCTGACAAAAGACAGGGGCCCTGTCTTCAAAGAGCATTCAGGAGGATAAACTCCAATCAGACCTATCAGCTGAGAAGGTCAGGACACGTGTCGGATGACAGGGTTTTCCCTCTTGGTTTCTGCAATGACCTCAGTCGTTTCAAAATGTCACATTCCAAGGAGAAAACCAGACATCGTATCAGTGGGGTTTGGATGGCGGCAGCCTAGCGGTCAGAGCAAAAGGATGTGGGGTGTGGAGATTAGGGAGGCGTGGATGAAAACAACCTTTTATAACCTGTCTGGATGTGAGAGGCCAGGGCTCCTAAAGTCAGCTGTAAAGAAGGCGTTTAAAAACAGAGCACTTTGATGCTGGGGAGCCTAATCGCTCTTTGGCTTTCACAGAGCTGAAAGAAGTCCCGTCTCTGAACTCTTGACCATCAGCTCTTCATTCAGCCACATCACAGGAAAACATGTGTCCAGTGACATCAGGTCTGAAATGCACAAGCGAATGGCCCATTTTTGTGGAACGGATTCTATTGAGTACGTTAACGTATGTGTATGTAAAGAGAGATTAGAAGATGAGATGGTAGATTCCTAGATGGAGCTGTGTCATTAAAGTGGCTCTGTGGGGCTCTCAGACTGCTCCACCACTCACTGACACCTTATTGGTCACTGAACCCCAACAAACCCTCTCGCATGTTTTCACAGCTTGGAAGCCAGAGGTGAGGCTGGGTCTGGAGAGACTTGGTATCCCGACGGTATGCTCTCCCCTTTAACTGAGGAATTCAGACTCTCTCTCTCTCTCTCTCTCACACACACACACACACACACACACGCACACACACACACACACGCAAGCACACACACACACACACACACACACACACACACACACACACACACACACACACACACACACACACACACACACAGAGGCTTTCCCTTGAGGGCTTTGGAAACTGACTCTGCAGCCAATGTTTATTGTTCCTGAGTGATTCTCCCCTCTGAGACAATAGATTAAAAGCTTTTTTTCTCCAAAATCTTTGTTTTTAAGGTATGTTTTCTTAACTTTTAAAAGCACAGTACATATATATTACAAAAACAAACAGCTTGGGATAAGGCAACAAGTGTTGTCATGGCCACTGCCCTGGCTATGTAATCATCACACAACAATATTAATTCAACGATTTATCACGGATTTATGTATGTTTCGGTATGTTTCGGTTAGGTTCGAAACATACAGAACCTGTTTCTGGTTGGCATGCCATGCAATATGTTGTGCATCTTAACCACGCTGTGACAGCTTGCAGCCTGTGACAGCTTGCAGCCTGTCACTGCGCCACTGTGTCCTGACTTCCATAAAACAACCCATCTGACAACCACACACAAACACATACGCTACTGCTGGAGGCCTAGGCAGCGACCCGCTAAGGAGAACAATCTGCGTGTGGACAGCTAGCTGGACCCTGTTCTACGGTCCAACTACTATGCAGCAGAATCTCAACAGGTGCTCCTGTAAATTCTACGCCAAATGTCATTGCATCCCTCCCAGTTGATATCTGTTAATCAAGAAGTTGTGTACTGTGGAGCAACTCTTCCAGTTCTTATATCTGATACACATATAATATACTGCATGTTGCAGTGCAGCAGTTGTTTAAATCTTTGTCGCGCAGGCTTAAAGCTTGTCATGGGGGCTTATGTAATTGAGGACCATATTTTTCGGAGTGGTGCTTCAAGCCACAAGTGCTGTGAGGAGTGAACTCCCACAACAGTCTCTTAATGGGCGCTCTGCGAGGGGAGAGGGGGGTCACACAGAGTGCTCCAGCTGCACGCCAGGATGAATGGAGGACAGGGGGGATGCTGGGCAGAGGTGTGGAGGCTGAGGGTTAGGGGAGGGGGGCTGGGGGAGGGTGTAAGGCCCAGGGAGTGCCCCCATCAGAGGAGGGTCCCCAGCCTTGCGCCAAAAACAACAGAGGTACAGGACGGATGCTCCTGCTGGCTCGTCGCCCCACGACTCTGGGAGACGCAGTGGTGTCCCTGCCCTCGCGCCTGTGGAATGGGGGGAGCGGGGGCGAAGGGAGACAAAGTGATAGAAGGGGAAAGGAGGAAGAGAGTGGGATGTAGAGGCAGGGTAAGTAAGAAAGAGAGTATGTAGAGGGTGGGAAGAGAGACAGCTGGAGAGAGAGAGAAGAGAGAGAGGCACACAGGGAGAGAGGGAGAGAGAGAAAATAGAGAGGCACCCAGGGAGTGTGAGAAAAAGATGACTACAGAGAGAGAGAGAGAGAGAGAGGGAGGAAGAGAGAGGGAGGGAGAGAGAGAGAGAGAGAGAGAGAGAGAGAGAGAGAGAGAGAGAGAGAAAAACAGAAAAGAGAGGGAGGCCTACAGGGAGAAGAGAGATGGCTACTGAGAGAGATTCAGAGAGAAAGCTAGTGAGAGAGAGACAGAAAGAAAAGAGAGAGACACAGGGAGAGAATGAACGTGTGAGAGAAGCCTACCCAATGGATAGAAGAGCTGTGAATCATGTGAATCGTGTGAATCATGTGAATCACATGAATCACATGAATCATGTGAATCACCACGTGAATCACTCTGCGTTCCCTTGATATCCTGCAAGCAGATCAGGTGGCCTCGGGCCCAACAAGCCTACAGTGCACCGTGATAAATTCAAAGAGATTCAAAGAATTTCGTTTTCAGGCAGTCCGTCTTAAATTATGGGAGACAGTGACAACGCTGCTTCTCCTCCGAACCGCAGCTGTGCACTCTCCCTTCTCCCCCAGACGGGCGCTCACCTCCTCCTTTCCCAGCGTGACAGGGAGAGGTGACCTACTCCTCCCCGCGTCAGATCAATCTGTCAGGGGCACAATAGGCTACCCCTCCAACCGTGTTGTTTTTGGAACGGGAATCCCCTCCATCCCTGCTCGTCCTCCACCCTAGACGGACAGAAACTAGCCCTGAAAGGTACACTTGAAGGGGCGGCTTCTCTCCTCCAATCTCGATTCACACTCATTTACCGCATGTCACGTCGTATTGCTAAGCCGCTGTTTATTTGCTTGTGTGTGTGTGTGATGACTGGTGCTGCGGTGGAGGGTTCTTGACCACCCACCTGGGCGTGAGTCATCCACCCCAGCCAGCCTGCGTACTCTGAGAGGAGGTGTCCTCTTCATTGGAACCATGCCAACATGAACCGTGCTCCTCGTATTCCCCTCTGTGCTCTGTACACCCGATGACATCCAGGGTGTGGTCTCTTCCGAGCAGAAACCGATCTCAAGAATACCAAACAAATACGACAGTAGTGGTGTGGGTGAGCGTTTGGTTCTGTTTCCGCCCAGGCAGCTGAAGAGCTTTGAGGAGTGTCTGTGGAAGCCATTACTGGCCCTGCTTTACTGGAGCGTGGACACCTGCAGCCCCCCAGCCCTGATGACCAGCTGCTGGCCACTCTGAAGGTCGTGGAAGGTAACAGGAATGTGTCTGTTTCACAGGAAGGAGCAATGACTCTGAAAACTCAGGACGCTAGGAGAGCTCTACTGCTTTACTGCTCTGATGGCACCAACGATGAATATCACTCCAATGGACTAACTGATCATGTATCCGTCTGCAAATGCTATATATATTCTGTGAAAATCACTGGCGGTCATGTATATTCTCTGAAGTCACAACACTTAACATTACGCCCATGCGTAATAAAATATTTGGACTTATCAAAAGAACTGCTTTGGTGTCGTTGTGGTGTGTGATGCCACGTTGTGCCTGGCTACGGACACGCACGATAATAAACTGCAATCGCTGGTGGCTTCTTCGAAACCTCATCCCTCCTCTCTGACAAACCTCATCCCTTCTCATCTCTCACCAGCTACCTTCCATCTGCTTCCTAGATCACTGGAGTAACTGGGAGTTGTGGTTGCTTCATCAGCAAGACCTGTCAACGAACACCCTCCCTACTTCGCCCCCAGATGGTCGCAGCACACCTGACAAAACCTCCCAGAGCATGATGGGAAGGGGTCCCATTTACCAAAATAACCACATATATTACTTCAGAGAATTAAAGTGAGTCAAAGATTTGGCTTGGGGTACTGCATTGCTAAATGACCTGATATCTCAGTCATTGAGGCTTTATCACAGGGAGTACGGCAGGGAAGGAATTCAATCTCTGAGGTTGTTTGTGTGAGTATGTGTGTGTGTGTAGATAACCCTTAAATGAAGGAGTCATTGTCATAATGGACAGGAAGAAATACAAGGAGATCACCATGGCTGTGTGTCCCTTTGGGAAAGGAAAGCATTGAGTAATACATTTGTGTGGCTGATGGAAAAAGTGAGACAGCGGACAAAAGCCCAAAGATGTGGAAGTGACCCAGCAAACCATAAGAATTACTCATCAAAGCACTCTTCCAAATATGCTCTCTCTCTGTGAGTCATTCATCAGTCGATGTGGATCGTTCCCAGTGGTGTTCTTGGTAGCATGGTCCAAACAGTGGTTGGGAGGAGCACATGCCTTGGCCTACCTCAGACTCCAACTCCAACTTCAACTTTGACTTCACACAGGGGCTGCGAGCTCTGTATGTCCACCTGGAACCTGAAAATGTCACAACCTGCAGTTTGTAGTGAACACCTCGATAGAGTAACGTTACAGTACACTCTAATGCCGTTTTATGCTATTTTATGCTAATTCAATGTATGTCGAGCTAAACAGCATGGGACAGCACAAATCAATAAAAGACAGACTGACATATTGGTCATTGGCTTCAAAAGGCCAGGAGGACATACTTGGTTTGACAAACGTGAGACTACCAGGATCTGTTGCTGTGTATTCCCCGTGTGCTTTCTGGCTCCGAGGTAGAGGTCGCCATCAGTAATCTGGTACACACTACACCTCAACCACCAGAATGACAGATTAAGTGTGGCCAAAGAAACTGTAAACCCATGTTTGTTTTGACTTTTCTAATTGTTGAACTTTCTCTGCTTTCACATCGTCTGTCATCAAATTATTACAGTGAGTTCAACAAAGGGGGGGGGGGGCGGCGGTGAACGCCACCAGCACTTTTATAGAGAAGATAAATCAACAGGCTAATAAATTGAAAGCTAAATGACTTCTTGCCCCCAGCATATATCACAGAAGGGAACCAAATGAAGCCCTATATACCCCAGAGAACAGAGGAATGCTTCTGTGTATAACAGTGATTTGTGGATGGCTCTCAAAGCTGTCTGCTTCAGCAAAGCCCAGTTCGAAGACAGTAATCAACCACTGAGTGCTCTGGTTACACACACTAACAAGGCAGCCACTTCTCTGTATAGAACGCTCGCCAAAGCAAGCATACCTGCAGTAGGCCTTCAATGATTTGGGGGGCCAGCGCTTCTTGTTAATGAAATAAATGCATTCTTATTTTTCTAGAAAAATGACTTCAGCTCCATTTGTGTAAATAAAGGAGAGGCTTGTAAAACAGTATCAAATCTCTGAGCCAAATGGCTCTTTTCCATGGCAGGCTAGCACTGTGCAGTAAAGTGGAGTTTTGACGAGCTTTTGTAAACCCACAAATTCCAAAAGGTTATGAAGGACTCATTAATCTCTGTAGAGTTTGTAGATTAAAATTCATAACTAAGAGCAATGAAGTGACAGTGGATTACTGGAAAGAAAAGAAAACATGAAACAGAAAGGAGATCTGATTCTGAAACTTTTCTCATGATTTCTGCTTTTGTTAACACAGACTGAAAGCATTGTAAAAGCCTCTGTCGTTTCAGTAGAATACATGCATTTCCTGTTTGATTTGATCTTTATCTATGACCACATATCATTTACAAACATTAACCTCTCTTTGTCAAAGGTCAGTTATCCCAGAGTTTTACTACATTGCTTCGATTGCACAACATTTGGTAAGCAGGATGGTAAGATTGTCTGCACAAACAAGTTGCGAAGATGGATTCAGACCGAATACAATGATTGGTTGATAATTATTTTGTCCTGTCCCTTCCACAGAATATATATATATATATATATATTCACATTTAGACAATTTTATATTATTGATTGCTATCAGGATGTGAATAGACCTTCAACCAGTATAACAAAACGATTACACATCCTAGCTTTAACAGTTTGAACAGGTAGCTCAACTTAACTCACTCACAGTGCAATGTTTCCCCCTCCTGGACAGAGAGAACACTGCAATTACAGTCTACAGAATATTGTCCACTCAGCTCCATTCTTTCACCATATGGCTGAAGAAGTGGAGCAAATAACACACATAAGTGCATCCAAAACATCAATACCAACCCAACCATAACCCTAATAAAAAATACTTACCCCAGCAACTGTGCCCTTTGAGTATCGTACAGACATGAACCAGAGCCGTTAGGTCAGGACCTGTGTGGGGTGTGTTTACCTCAAAGAGTACAGTAATCTTCACAGATAGCAGCCTGATTTGTGCGCACGTCACCTCCAAAGGAGTGTGGGTCCTGACTCTGTGCCTGACTCCAGGATTCCTCCCTGGCCTTACATCGGCGTACCGTCTTGTCCCGCTGCAGACAGACCATGATGAATGACCCCTCTCCTGGGTAAGTCAGGACAAGAGAGCAGCACACATCATTTCCTCTCTACCCCGTACTGACCAGGAAGACACGTGGTCTAACATGGTCTAACTTGTGACATGCTATGGTTCTTAGATCAGTACTACTCTGAGACCGCTGGAAGGGAAATGTCATGATAGTTCCTTGAGAACAGAGGAGGTGCAATAAGAATGTTTCACTTTATTGACAGATTTGTTGATGTGCTTCGCGGAACACGGAGTTGGGATCTATGTGCACGATCGATAGGATCACGGACACATAAGGGTTTACTACAGCAGATCAATCAACTAAATGCACTGAAGTCTAACAACGAGGAATGTTCTGAGTCTTTCGATTACAGTTTTGATTCATAACAATGAATACAGTACATAAAAGAACCCATAGCAATGATTAAGAGGAACTGATGTATTGCTCTGAGCTCTTCCCCAAGTTCTCACGCAGGAAAAGAACGCAGGAACGGAATGATTTGAAGACCTCTTCTTATCCGTCAGTTAGTCGGGACGAGAGCCAGGTGAGCAATTGTATTTATGTCTTTAGGAAAACCTGAGAAAAGAAAACATTGCGGTCTTCAGAGTCTCCGGGATCCCACCTGGATCCTTGTGGCAACAGATTTATATGACAGAGCTGTTGAGGTGAGCGTTGTTTGTGAGGTTTCACCCTGTCGTTCCTGAAGGAGAACGTGATGTCCTTGGGAGAGTCTCACTCAACATGAAGTCCTGGCTGCAGTCACGGGCTCCCCCTGACACTATCTGTATTCTCACTTAGCCATGGATGAGGCAGTTAGGGACTAGATAAACATCACTTCATGGAATATCTCTTTCCTTGGTTGGCTCTCTGAATACTACAGGGTATTTTTACTCTGAGCTTAACCCAAGAGTCCACAAGTCAGTTTACAATTTCACTCCCAAACCTTTGTCAGATTTTATAACATTCCTTAGCGGTTTTTGTTAGACAAGAGACATATGGCTCCATCTAGTGGTTTGACTCTTAAGTGTACTCTACATTTGTAACCATACATTTGTATGGATTGCACATCTGCAAACATGCAGATAGAACATATCTGATGTAGAAGGAGTGAGTGGGTTTATTGTAGTTTTTGTTGACATTTTCAAATAAAAACCCACTACAGACTGTAAGCACAATTGAAGAACACATGATTGACAGGTATCCTCCTTTTCATTTTTTACAGTACATTCGTGCACACAAAAATGCAAAGCCACTTGAGGTATGTCATACGTTGTATAAGAATAAGATTCAGCTCCTTAGATCACTGAGAATGTAGGTCTTCCATTGTTTTAAAATAGATATACACAAGGTCTGGATTTTAGAGTCTATAGGGAGTCACCTTTGAGGTTTAGCGTCATCTAGTCCAGTGGTTCTCAACCCTGTCCTCAAGGACCCCCTGTCCTGCATGTTTTAGATGTTTCCCTGCTCCAACACACCTGATTCAAATAAAAGAGTCGTTGTCTAGCTCTGTAGAAGCCTGGTAACGAACATGCATTTGAATCAGGTGTGTTGGATCTGGGAAACATCTAAAACAAGCAGGACAGGGGGTCCCTGAGGACCAGGGTTGAGAAACACTGATCTAGTCCACTATTTTTATCCGTAAAATAATCTGTTACATCGACACACATGCATTCACTGAAATATATGACTGTAAATTACTTCACAGACCTGTATTGAAACATGACTCTGCATGACTGACTGAACTTTAAATTTTTCTCCACCTCACGTTGTCAACTTCTAGAATCTCTGAGTTTGCTATGGTCCTTTTCCATGGACTCATACCCATATCTCCCTGTGCTTCAAAACCTCAGACGTAGGACGCTATTGGAATGCATCTTCCAGGACTCAGAATACCGCCAGCATCTGTCAATAGATTGACAATCCTTGATGCTAAATCCATATAGTTCATTCTTGGTGGCTTCTTCATCAGGATGGTGAGGACTTGCCGTTGAAGGAGATCTGGGGAATGCTTGACCTCTCGGAATACTGATCCTGGAGGAACACAATAAACAGGAGCAGTAACAGACAAAGTTGCTCGGAATAGATGGTCCTACAGTACAGTCCCCCCCTCCTTTGGATTTCTGAAGGTCCACTTCCGGATATTTCCAGTCAAAACACGGTGCACCATGCAGATGTAATCCTACTGTAGCTATAAACAAAGGGGTAGGTTTATGGGCGGACATGTCCCTGTCTTTGTCCAGAGATCAGTGAAATATCTCCACCAATAATTAACGGCGGGCAGCGTAAGGGTTAGCAGTTAGGGTAATAAGTAATAACGTTTTTCTTCACCCATGTTCACACGAAACCTCAGCCCGAGGCTACATAGAGGCCCTGTTGCAGTGGGGACCTCACCTTGTCGCTCATCTCGTGAGAGTGGTGCAGTGAGACTTCCCTCTCCAGAAACATCCTCTGCTGCTCACTGCTGGCCAGCCGGCAGGTGAGCCAGGTGAACAGGATGCAGCCTCCAATGCCCAGGCAAGCGAGGACCACACAGGCCAGGTGGAGCGATGGCAGGGCGTCGGAACGTCTGGCCGCTGCTCGTACAAATTGGACGTTCAGGATCCCACTGATGAGTCCGCAGATGCAGCAGGCTGAGAACAGGATCATCTGGCAGATGGAGGAAGGCACACATGGAGAAATGATGTTGAGGCTTTTAAAAAAAATGATGCTGTATAGAACCATTAAGAAAATCGTTTTCAGGTCCTAATGTGAGAAAGAAAGACTGGTCTCTATCCTTTTACTCAGAAAATGGAACTATCTGCTACATTTTTTCGGTGTTCTGTTGTACAAATGCTTGTAGCAACCTTTTTTAGTGCGAGTTGAGTGGACTTTTAGTATCGACGTTAGCTAAAGTTAAAACTACTTACAATCAATCCTGACCTCTTCTTTGCACATAACACCCCACACAGACCACATACGAGGAACTGCAAAGCAAGTAACAAGTAAAACAGGAGAATTGAATCAATCCCCGAACACATTGAAAGATTTTAACAATTAACAGTTTGTTTCACGTACACAAATTCCACTCCATAAAGGCGATCCATCTCCCAACTGCAGTTGAGTTGCTTTAGGGATTCGGATGATGCCAACCACACCGAGGATGATACTGGACGCACCGAGTCCCATCTCCAATACCGAGAGCGCCACCAAACTCCAGATGATCTTCCGGCTGCTACACATCTTCTCTCGGACATCATTCCTTCAGTGGTAGTCAAATAATAGGTTACCCCTCCTGGTCAAAAAGAGCAGCAAGTAGTTTGTACTGCACCAATATAAATAATCCAAAAAGCTCAAAATTCACTCGATGGAATCAAATCATCTCCCACAGGTAATAATCCAACTTTAAATCTGGAGAAATACATTTTCCTCTCAGGAACGTCCTCGATAAAACATGTATTTTTAAAATGAAACTCATTGATAAACGCGACGCTGATCATATAAACACTGAAATCAGAATAGCGAGTACATCCACGGTGAAGTCACCATCCTCGCCCGTGAACTTTTCGTCAGGAGGAGTGGGGGGGTCGTGACTCGCCTTTGAAGGGCTGCAGCATCACCAGCCATCTATGTCACGTGACGTTTTCCGACCTCTCATATCTTAGTTTAAAGCTTTCCAAAAATAGTTAGGATATTAAGTAAATAAAATGCGTTTAATTTGCCAGTCAGTTGATTATATAACAGTTTTTCTCAATTGATAAGATACATTTCGTGAATGTGTACTGTGTCTTCTCCAAACTCTAAACACACATCTTCTTACTTACACTGTTTTGACCAAACCCTTGACTTTTGACCCAAAATCACACACTGTAGTCAAAACCAAATTGGCCGGGTTTCCCAGATTCGTTAAGAAGCTCTTAACGCTAAGAGCTTAGAACGCTAAGAGCTTAGAACGCTCCCATTAAGCGCTTCTTAACGAATCTGGGAAACCCGGCCATTATCTGTCGTAAAAACCTAACTTTGCATTCAAAATACACACAAAGCCCTCAAACAAATTCAACCTTCTGAATACCCTTTACACACTGCTGGGAGGAATTGAAAACACTATTATAAAAAGGATTTCAAGAACTATTGACTATAACATGGCCCTGAATTTTGGATGTTCCACCTCATGAGTTTGACATGATGTAAATCATAAACCTCACAAATACTGCAATTGTCCTTCTTACAGGCTGTTTATTTTCTATTTACATTACATAGCAATTTCATTTTGAGCTCTTGTTACTGTAGTGGTCACAGTATACAAGTAGCAGTACTGGTACGTAGTCAACAACGTAAATGTATTGCTGTAAATTATAATTTGGGGAAATATAAACACATCATTTTTACCTGGGTAACAGGGCTCGAGTACGCAACAGTACTGTTCTTTCTGGGTCAGCATCCTGTCTCTGACCAGGGTCAGGCCAGAGATTTTCCTCAACATCACAGAATGTTTTCTCTAGCCAAACAGCAGGGAAAATGCCCTTGAATGCCTGAGCCATTCCTGACAAGACTCCAGAGCAGTGTCCCAACAAGCTTCTTCCATGGCTTGGGGAAAGTTGTTCTGTCATAGGGATTTCTGTCATAGTGTGGCATGGATCTCATTTGAGATTGTTGTTCTTCTTACTCTTCCTCTTCCTCTGCCTCTTCTTCTCCCTTGTCCACCTCCTCTCATTCTGACAATTCTGCCTCTTCCTCTGGTATTTGCATTCATGATTTCAAAGTACAGATATGCTTAGCTTTGTATTGATTCCAAACCCCTGATTGCTTGTTGAGTATATTTGCTTGTTAGTGCTTACACATGGTTAGGATTAGGGTTAGGGTTAGGGCTATTGGTTGTTACGGATGTTTTAATTGCGCTGGTTTGAGTTTACTTATTGAACGGCAGTGTTTTTCATAAATGACCAACATGGTGACAATTGTATCTTAAAGTGAGAGGTGTGCTTAGACTTTAGCAAAGAAATCTGAATGGACCAGAGAAATGTGTCAAAAGGGTAAATAATGTTTATACACTGGGTATGTGGTCTTTCTGCTGGGAAGCGACTAAATGTATTTTTGAGGATGGCTTACACTCACAATTTTACACAAACAATACTGTTGTTGACATAGCTTCATCAAACACTGCACGGGTGATCAGTTCCATTAGTTCCTTGTTGTGACAGTGGGGAGAATTTAACAATATTGTCCACAGTAGCCTAGCTTCACTGACCTGAATCTCTACAGTATAACAAAATTGTTTATCGTTTACAACCCCACATATTCAATAGTTCATTCAAAGTTGATCTGGTTGCATAGGTGTTACATTCATTCACTCCCTGAACTCCTATCCTTCAACCCCCCGAAGCAAAGCCTATTTTTAAGTTCTGATACAACATTACATAAGCACGCACCCCTATACAGACAGCGATGTTCACTGTGATAAGCTCTGCTATCTGAATGAGTTGACACTTCATGCTCGGCCCTTGCGTGGGATGCTATAAAAAGCTCCCTCAACAAAAGTGGTCATATTTCATTAGTCGCAAAGTTCACCGCCTCACTGCATCTGAAAGAAGGGGAGGACCTACAGGGGCAGAGTGTCCATCCTGTTGTCAGTTTGCCCTGGGCACTACTCGGTTTGGTCCTCTGGTTTCACTGCGATGGGTCAAATCCCTACACTCAGGTTCACTCACGTTAACAATGCACAGAAGGGGAATACTTACCAGATACTTTTTGATGCAATCTGCTTTGGTTTGGTGGTGACAGGCAGTTTTGGAACCTTCTTTCCTTAGCATTGTTGAAAAGGGATATAGACAGCATGGACTGTATAATGAGACACTGTACACACAAAATTAGAGCAGTTCGAATGCCAACGTTGATGTGCCCACAGAGAAGACACAGAATCAAATGATTGACTGTAAGGTCAATGAGCAGTATGATGATGATGTGCAATAATGCCAACATCAAAATAGGGTCACAGGGATCAAGTAAAAGAATCAGTGAATGGGAAAAGAACTGTCTCTATGATCGAGGTTGTTTGATGACACAGTGCATGAATTAACAGATCTACACATATACATTTTGCACTTCTTTTCATAACTATGTGTTTGGCAAACAAATGAATAAAAACAAGTACATGTACTGTGATCAAAGAAAAGAATGCTGATCTGTACAAAGTAAGTTTAGCATTTTGTTGGTTAAGGAAAGATGTGATGGGACGGATGCTGTCATCTGACACCTCTGGTTATGAAACATGTAAACAGATCACAAAAGAAAGTTGGATAACTCTGCCATACTATGGCTATTGTCCTTCTGGCCGAATCGTTATCATGTTACATACAATCCCTGCAAGGATCATGCCAAATTGTGAGGGAAAATGTGAGCTTCTTCATAGGATTCTTGCCATGTCCAATGATGTGTGAAAACACAGAATGACTGTGTGTTCTCATTTGTTTATTAACAGATGTCTCTAAAATTCACTCCTCGCTATGGCTGTTGACTGGATCCAAAACATATAGGATTTCAGGGAATGTTTGACATTTAGTCATTTAGCAGACGCCCTTATCCAGAGCGACTTACAGTAAGTACAGGGACATTACCACCGAGGCAAGTAGTATGAAGGACACAAGGTCATTTGGCACGGCTGGGAATCAATCTGGCAACCTTTAGATTACTAGCCCGATTCCCTCACCGTTCAGCCACCTGACTCTGTTTTGCAGCCATTAACCTGATCCCTCAAAGTAATACAGAGTATCACGGCCAGCTCCATCTCAGGAAACAGCCCACCAGGTTATGGCACTACCTGCCTTGCTTTAAAGCTGTCCACTGGAAAAGTTAGAGGATAAACCATTAGCAAGCTGACTCTAGCTAACATGCACTAGCACGCAGTGGATTTGTATTGTAATAATCTGGCTAGGATTATCTACATGTTGCTAAGAATTAAGACCATGTGGAATGTTGAGCATGGTTGAACATGTTTCCTATATTTAAAACAAAGAGGAGGTTTTGCTTAGAGGAGGATAATGTCTCCACACTATATCCCCACCTTTCTCAATGTCTGTAGTTCGAGAAAAAGTTGAGTAACTGTGTTTAATTAAAATGTTTTTAAAGATTCATGTTTAAAACACTTTGGAAGGTAGGGCAACACAGTTTGAGTCAGTGCAAGAGCCATACCAGAATGGATTTGGACACATCAATGCCTAATGTGTGCTGAAATCGTGACAAGCAGTTTGAAATCCCATCTGACACGATTCTCCCCAGCCTGTCACATTGGACAACTGTCCTGAGTTGGGATGAACAGGCAGTGAGGTTTTAACAATTTGATAGTTTGGTTCTTTGAGTCTAAGATACTCACAGCTAGGTGCACACTAGGGAAACTAATCTCTAGACGGTCCCCGTTTTGCTTTAGACAGACACCGGATATCTGGTATTGGATTTTGTGTCATAGCTGTGAAGTTGTAGCTCACCCAGGCTCGACTCTTTGTCTAGAACAGGAACTCTTTGTCTTGCTTTTTTTCTGACGAATGCGCCCTAATTGATATGAAGGGTGGACTCCAATTTGCGGACTCAATGAGAACTGGAACACAGCCCAGCATGTTTTGCAATCCGTCTTCTTCTTTTTAGGTGCACATGAATCACAAACTATACTGAAGCCTTATTGGAAAAGGTTTTAGGTTGGCAGTTAGGTATACCCCAGGGTAGTGATGGAGGACCTCATGTGACCATGTCACCCAACAAAGTGCACCACACAGTCAAAGTTGGGAGTAGCAAAGTTCACGAGAGGCCAAGCTGAAGTTTTGGCTTGGACACTTAGCTGCGCTACCACGCTCTAATTTCCGATTGCTCCTTGTGCCTCTGCCTAGCACGCTAAAGTTTTGACTTGGTCAGCCTTATCTGTGCTAGCGGTCAGCTAACTTCCATCTCAGTGCAGTGACGAATGAGATCACCCAATTATTGCCAGAGTTTTAGCCATCAATCAGATAAAATGTTGTGCCCACTGAGGAGTATCTCCTTGAATTATAATGTTGCAGGGCCTTAATGGAATCTCTTGATGGCAGTTGGTTGGTCGTTGGTTTACTGTGTGTATATCAAAGGGGCTCGAGAAAGATAAGGTCTTCTGTTGTCAGTAATATAGGTGTATTGTCACAAATTGTAACTAGCAAGATTATAGTATCTTAATGCCTTGGTACCACCGTCCACATTAATACTGATGTCTGTATTGGTCATTTGAGGATATCCAGAACTATCACAAAGGAATCATGAATGAATGAAATAGTTATCAATGGTGTCTCTCAGTTTGAGATGAACAGTCTTTCAGATTCAAATAAATAGGTCATTTCACCATTTTGGAGAATTGTTTTGTTTAAGAACCAGGATCATCATCCTGAGTTCATGGTTGGTTTAGTGATAAGGAATAAGCACACTGAAACTGGCTTAGATCAACACAAAGGAGAAAGTCAAACGAAGTGAACTGTGGAAAGTAAATAGAAAGCAAGTCCACAGGTTCAAGAACGGGTTCAACACTAATGATTTGGAGGGCTGGGAATGAATTCGATATTTCAGGTGTCTACCCAAGAGAATATTCTCTGTTCATGTGATCAAAATAGCAAGATGTTTTAGAAAGCTTAAATACTCTTTTAACCATCTCCTTTGACAGACTTCTGTATTGAGGCCAATGCAGACAGCAACAAGGTCATAATAATAATTCATGTAGACAGTTTGAGACCAAAACAAAGTGCATTGACATTCTCACAATGCAATGTGGGACATCATCTACCTGCTGCTTAGCACAGGGTAGATACAACTCAAAGCTGTACAAAACAAGAAACAGGGACCAACTAGCATAGACTATGACTGTTAAGTTTGCATCTACTCTATGTATATATTTTACTTCACAATTACCTTTAATACTGATGAAAACAGACCAGTCTAAACAGGTATACTGTAGCCTACATATTGAGTCATATTTATTCAAACTTCAAACACGAGCT
Source organism: Hypomesus nipponensis (assembly GCF_054491055.1). NCBI lineage: Eukaryota > Metazoa > Chordata > Actinopteri > Osmeriformes > Osmeridae > Hypomesus > Hypomesus nipponensis. The sequence continues at coordinate 4,878,308 of NC_140362.1, read as the reverse complement.
AACATTTCACTAAGGTTGAAGAAAATATAGTTTTACAAACCTTCATTGTCAAATACAATTTCTCAGACATTGCCTGGAAACATGTAGTTATCATACATTTCATTCCTGTACCAAAATATCGTCCAAAGAGCTTAACAACACTGAAAACATGTCATATATGAATTCATGGATGGGCTTAAAGATGCTGTAAAGCAAATTCCATGATTTGCTTCTCAGTACATTATATATGTGTGAAAGGAGTTCCTGAAAGCATGTGCAAAGTGCGAAAACGTTGTCGCACTGAAATGTGGAGTTAAACCGTTGAACAGTTTCTCTTCCATTTTTAGCTCAGGTTTTGTAAAGGCGGGGCAAAAACCCAACCCATCTACGTCACAGCGACCTACGTCAGATAAGACGGTTGCATTCTGTTACTCAACTGGTACGATGCAAAGACAAAGTAATTAAGACATAAAACACTCAGAGACTGCAGGTAGGTCTGTTCTGATATCTGTAATTGATTTAGCTAATGTTGCTGTTTTTTCTAAATTCAATACATTTGAGGGGGCGGAGCTTGAGCTCCTAAAGGCGACATTCCCGCCCAGTCTCTAGCAAATTAGACTGCTAGAAAGCTGATTTTCTCACAATTTCAAAGCCTAATTTTACATACTTGTCAGTTTTTTTTTTTGCATTTGAGTTTGGATGGGTAGTTAACAACACATTCTTCTGTGGTGTGATGAACTTAAAACTAATTTTCAATTCCACTTTACAGCATCTTTAAGACACAGAGTAAACAGCAGCACTCTAAACACTGAGGTTTGCTTTTGGCAGTTAAGAAGCTTTCCATATTTTTCACACATCCGTGAAACATGGTTTACAACCCAAAGCTATCATAAATACTTGACAGCTTTTAAAGTCATGATAATGTTTAAGATAAAGACTGTTAAGTGAATAGTAGGGTGGGTTTAAGGAACATAGAACATAAAATACAAAATAGGCAATAAGAACTCAAAAGTTTGTGTTGTCAAAGCTGGTCCACCAGCTTCACTAACAGGGCATTGTGTCACATTTTAGACAGAACATTACAAAACTGGTTTGAGACATTTTCAGTCTTCAACTAACAGTACACTGTATAAATGTTTTCTTACGAACACAACTTCATTGACACAGTTATATAATCTGAATTCAAGTTACAGTGAAGGTAACAGGTCCATATCTCCTATAAAATATAAAGGGAGGGCAGTATATTTTGTACAATGCAAGTATCTGAATACATGGTAAGTTATTGCGGTATTGCTATATGGTTCTTGTCATTACTTCAAAATCAAGGTTAAGTATGTGACCCAAAAAGCATTAAGTAACTTAACACTGTTTTCCTTTATGGTAGAATTCCATATTGTAACAAAAAACATTGGTGACAAGACAACTAGTGCCATACTAAGATCTTTCATCAAGGCCTCAGAGTTCTAGGGTTAGGGAATGCAGAGACTTGGAAAATCTCTAGACAGTTCACTGTAATCAGAGCTCCAGTCAGGTGCCTCCACTGTTTGGTGACGGGGCTCTTCATCTTGTCCAGGGCCAAGTGGAGGTCCTGGACCATGTCCCTGTATCCCTTACCGTATCGCAGGCTCCAGGAATACAGGAAGTCATAGGCAGGTTTCCACATGGACTGCGAGACAAGGGGCAGATGAAGAACTATGAACAAGAGAATACTAGCTGAGACAAGAGTGAGGTTAGAGGTGTCAAATTAATTGATCATCTATAATCATGGGAGCTGACCTGGGAACTGACTTCTCCACCCTTCCCTCGATGTGGTGCCTCGTAGCCAGCTATCTGGGCACTGGTGAGCTTCCCCAATCGCTCAGCAATCTCTCTCCATCTGATACCAAGCTCCACCGCCGTTGACAAGATGACTGTGTTTTGAATCAAGTGTGCCACGAGGGCCTGAGCGTCAATCTTCAACAGACCCTAGGAGGACATAAAAAAAATGTGAAGACATTGACTTGTTCGCGTGCAAAGTCGGTATAGACATTAGGCAAAAGTGTCGAATATTTCCCCAGAAAAAATACAATTTAACTTTGGTACTTACAATCATAAGCTCATGCTGGAACTTCTTCAGGCTCTTTTCTGCATGGCAATCTTCCTTCAGCCTCTCCAACACACAGGCCACTCGGTCGGCCTCTGTTTCAGCATGCCTCCTTGTGATCACATCCAAGGACAGGTTAGAGTAACCCAGGGCGTCGGCAAACCCTCTCCAGCTGGGAATGTGTTCAGTTACGAGGTTCTGGATGGCTGAGTACATGTAGGTTAGCTTCTTAAACGGCAGTGTCATGTTTTCCAGAAGCACATCGGTGGTCATGTTGATGCCAGTGAAGTCAATCACTTGGTCTCTAGTGATGAGCTTGACATTTTTGCAATGAACCAAGCCAGTCTTGCCTCTGAGAAAACCGATGTACCATTCCTTTACCCTCGACTGGCCCACTGACCTCACCTTCTCCCTGGACAGAAGGGCCACCGTGTCCCCCTTGAAGTATTCCAGAAGGTACGCCACGCGTGGCTGACGGATCACTGATTTCAGAGCCACGCCGTACCACTGCAAGTTTACAGGTCTGGACTGGAATTGAGGGAATTCTTGAATAGCTTCCTCATGGATGGGCAAGGATCTTCCAATCTCCTTCCGCTGGTCCAGTCGTCTAGGGCCTCGCTTCTCTGACCTATTAGGTGCCACAGCAGGGGATTGGACCTGGAACTGTGTCAGGGTCACACAGTTTGAATCCCGTAGCTGGAGGTTCAGTTTGAAGGAGGTAATCTCCCCACTACCAACCTTGGTGAGCTCAAGTGGGAGATGAAGAACCTTGCCCAGCTTGAGTAGCCCTTGTTTCACCTCCTTTCTTTTGTCCTCATCCTTGATTTCAAACTTTGAATCCGTGATATTGGTTGCGATATTCAGGTCGTCCATTTTCTCTGGCATGAACTGATGCTTCCCCCAGAGTTGCAGCACAAGAGGTGGAAGATTTCTGCTCCCCCTGTGGATGTCTGAGAATGGCAGTCTCAGTGGGATGCTTTCATGGCAAGAGACAACTACGACAACTTTGAAGGAAGGATGGATATACCTTGGGCCGTAAACAGCCAAGTTGATGTGGCGGTCCAGATAATCCCAAACTGATGTAGCAGGGGGCTGGATAGCAGAGGCCTCCGCACAGACAATAACGTAAAAGTGTGACTTCAAGTCCTGAAGCTTCATCTGCATAATGTTTTTGTAAATGTAACAGTCTTTTACCTTTTGGTAAGGTCCCTCTCTCTTGTGGGACACAAGTCCCACGAAAGTAGTCATGACCTGACTCAAAGGGTCCTTCTTGACATCCCCAGCCATTTTCATCTCCAGCATGATGCATTCCTTTGTGTTGAGGTTGTTTACTCTAATTTCCAGAAGAGGACTCATGGTTGTCGTGTAGTTGTTGTTAAGGCAGTTGGGAGGCTCAAGGATAGCTTTTAGTACAATTTCCTGAATCTCCCCTGGGGATACATGGCCTTCTGGGATATGGACACTAATGTCAGTGTCGGGTAGCTGCAGTGACCCTCCAGCGTGTCCGATCTTGCAGATCACCTGGGAGTCAGCGGCCTGAGTCTGGGCCCATCCTGGACTCTGACTTATCAGGCCAAGGTCTAGGCATGACCTTGTCAATTGTCTGTGACTCAACCACGCCATTTTGTAGGCCTCTCTGTCATTCTTTAACCACTCAAAATCTGGGTTCATGAATGAGCCAGATATTTTGAGGCTACTATCCCTACTCTCCCTTTTTGTCTCCCTTTTCTCCAGGTCATCAAGAATATCCGAGGCACTTCTCCACCTACCAGACCGGTTGGAGCTTTTATGTCTGGCTTCCAGAAAATGGGTTGATCGACTTTCATCTGAGGATGTGCTTAAAGTGTCCTCATTGACACCACCAAAAAGAGAGCACGGATCCTCCTGCAGAATCGATACTCTGCCACTGTTTCCATCTGTGTGTACGATGTCATCAAGAAATGGGTTGGATCCAGACAACTTGCTCCAGAACGGATTTGTCTGAGTTTCATGCTTTACCTCTGGCTGTAAAACTGGCCACTCAGAATGCTTTGTCACATGATGTGAAATGTAACTACCTGAAAAGATATCCAACGTTTGTATCAAAGTATTGCTCTAATGCAAGTTACCTCACAAATGTAAATGTTAAGACTACAAATAAGTTGAGGTGACTTCTGTATTCGTATAACATTATTTCACACATCACTTTTTAGTTCATTGTATTACCATTCAAATTGTTGATGTTAAGTGTTCCATTATCATCTAAATCAATTAGTGTGCCCTCAGATTTGCTCCTCATCAGACTTCCAGCACGGCGGAATGACTTAGCTCTGACGGCTGCCATCTTTGCATCTGCAAATATGGAAACATTGTTTTTATGCACTGTAGTGTTACATAGTCTAACTACACTATTACTATACAGTATTAAAATAATAGCATTGCAATACAAGAAAGTTACGACATCACATTTGATGATGTAATATGTTTCACTTGAGATTAGACCTTAGTCAGGTCTAATTGGATAGTTCCATCTGAGAGATTTAAATTCTGAATCAACAGCCACTTTTCCTAAAGAGGAAGTGTTTCTGCTGCTACTACAGCTCTGAGTAAAGGAGTTATACTTGACAGGTCACTGATATATAGGTCTCAATATCCTGTATCATTGGAAGTTTTTGTCACTTTTGTATAAGGGAGCCTTTCCATTCATGAACAAGAACAGTGCGTCAGACATTAATAATGGGGTTTCTTACACCAGTGCACAAAAACAGGTTCGTCTTGTCTACGACCAAACAATCAGTTGTGTCTCAAACCAGCTTGTAACGAGGACACACTGCGTTGAACTCTCCTGTCGAATCTGACAGTCGTGTTAAAATACAGCAGGATGCACCTGTTCTCTCGCTTACCGACGCTTTGTGAGAAGAGCTTAAACAAACACCGACATAAACAATAAAACAATGTGCCAACGTGCGCGGAAAAATCAAATACTGGATTTTCTACTATTACTTGATTACTATATTCCACGAACTACACGTTTGGTGTTGTGGTCTTACAGTTCTTTAGTTGACGAATGATTATACATATTAGGCTGTTGAATCTACGGAGATGTTTGTGGTATTTATTTTATAATAGTGTAGGCTATAATACTGATAAAAATAATCTGGAAAAAATGTCTCAGGAACTAAATCCTTTCCACTCACCGTTTAATCAGACAACTCCAAAGACGTTAAAAGTTTTACTTCAAAGCGTTTGTAATAAAGTTTGAATCATCCTATAGTCATCCTACGCCAACTTTTTCGTTATAGGAAGGGAGTGTCACAAAATCAGACACCTTCACGATACAACTGTTGCTTCTGTTTGCTATGAAAACAATAGCATTTTGGGACTAGCAGTTCAAAACAAAGCGGCTATCCTTTAAAGGACCGGTTTAGTTTGTTTAGCGACTACATTACCCACAATGCCATTGACAATTTACGCACTGAGAGAGTTGCAACACCTGAAACTGAAGCAGACAGGTGGTTTCGGTGAAGGAAATTGTGTCATTTTTGTTCTCTCTTTGTGACCCTGAATGTGGGGTTAATTTACTTAAGTAAACATTAAACAAATGAAATAGGTAAATGTTGAGGTTTGCATATGAGTAGACTCGAGTTGGCTCAGGCTACTCTTGATCTTTACCTACTGATGAATTCATAAGGGTGTTCAAGGTTTACAGAGGACTCATTTCCACTTAGATTTCAATTTGTGTTTTTATATCAGAACACCTAAATAATGTTTTCTGTTTTTTTCCATAAATCTGATAGTTTCATAGTAATACTTGATATTTTAGACAGTAAGGGGGAATCAAATTTAAATGATGTTACTTGAAAATGTCTGCATATAGGCCTACAGTACAGTGTAACCAGGACAAAGTTGAAGTAGCTCTTAAAAACTGTTGTCCCCAGAACGGTGTATTGACCTTGGCCTGGGAAAGCAGTTGATGTTTGAGGAATGTGACTAAGCGCTCTTGAGTAGATTATGATTATGTTATTTTTATAGAGAAGACAATTGCACACAGTACACTATACTACACCAGCTTTAGACTTCTTAAGACATGTTATAAAATGCACAATATAACTCGATAATTTGAGTTTGTTTGACTTGTCTCACTTGTGAGATAAAGAAACGTAGGCTATAAGTTTATACTGGTACTATAAACTGCTAAAACAAAGAATTTGAAGATAAAATTAACAATATTAAAAATCGATTTCAAAATTAAACATGGACATAGCATTGTATTTTCTGGAATCTTTATTGACAATGTAACAATAATTAAATTAATGTTTACTGTTTGGAAAGGTGAGGGGAGTCTGCACTCTAGTGGTGAAGGTTAATCAAGTCATTGTGAGGGAATGGACACTAGTAGCAAACTACAAGTTCAAAAGAGTTCAAGCTCTTATAAAGAGAATGATTTCCTTTGGAGTTTGCCCAAATTCTATGGGACTTAGTTTTAAAGGGTTATTATATGAACATTATTTTGAGTGTGTGAGGTTGTGTTAAGTTTCAGTTTGTGCATTTACAATTCCACATCCAAAAACAATGTAAGAACTGCATGTGAAGGATCATACTACAGTGATATTAACTTGTATTTGCGATGTGGCTAGGAAATACAAACAGTTCCTCAACGTTATCCTCTAAAGGATGTAGAACTATGCCCCTCTGATCCTTAATCTTCTGCTGTACTTTCTACATATACTATTTGTACGTCGCTTGGGATTAAAATGAAAAGAATGAATTAACGAATGAAATGGAATGTCCATGTCACTCCAAAACCAGTTTTGTAATATATCAGGAGATCTTTACAAGAGACAGGTCGATCTGAACTATCTTGTGAGTCGTCATTCCTTTTGAGGACGAAAGTTACGCACCAACTGGGTTCTAGACGGATTTACAGAGGCCCCAGAGCACAGGTGACAGGTGTACAGTTTGTAACCCAAAAAAACTCATCCGGAGTTCACAAACATGAACACAACATAGTCATAAACCTATACAATTTGGGCGTATTTGGGCCATTGTATGTTGAATAAAGAATAATAATAATAATTTGGCAAGAAAAAATCTCTGAGATTCTCTGAGCTTATAAAAGTCATTTGCACAAAACATATAGCTACTCCAAATCAGTAGTCCTATGTTGTTTCCTTCGAAATAAGTCCAATTCACGGCATTGTCTCTACAAAGTCCGTATGCGTATGACAATCTGGTTAATATGAGCTAAAGGTATTTCCTCATAGCTAATTCCAAAATAAAATTATAATTTCTGCAGGCGTAGTAGGCTACATACTAGCAAGTGGTGGCATCTCTGGTGTGATGAGGTTGACCATACAAGTGCAGCGATGTGATTCCTAGACCTCCAATGGCACTAATATGCCACTGTATTATGACCCGGAATGTCCTGGTCTGAGTTGGAGTCAGGGGACTTTAGTATGAGTTTAGGCAGAGCCGGGAGGCTCTGGTATGGGTTTAGGTGGAGTCTTGGGCTGTGGTAAGGGTTGAGGTGTTTGAAGTGCAGACATGGGTCACTTGATGGGCTGAGGGTCCATATATTTAAGCACTATCAATCTACATTTTGGATTCATGTTAGATTGCCTCATGGGCCTGAGGCCCCTAATGGTCAGAGGCCCCTGGCCCCAGGCCCCATTTTCCCAGTCCATGATGCAGTCTTGGTTCTAGATCCAAGGTTTTCTGGGAAATATCTACAGTATGAATTGTATAGGCATTATGAAGTTATAAGAGAGGATCTATAGATAACAAACATGGATACTTTTGTTTTTAGACTTGACTAAACATTTGCAGATGTTATGTGTATAAAACATGTGTGAATGTGGGTGCTGCTGATGCTTTAAATAACACAGTAAGCTGAAATATAGGCTGTATAATAATGTATGATATGTTACTAGAATTTATTTGATTTAAAAAATGAAACAATGAGCACTCAAATTGTTTTTCCATACATTTGTTACGTAAGAATGACTGTAAGTGTTGATCCAATCTTAAATGCCCTATATTGTATTATTATGCAATGAGTGGATCAGAGTTCATCAGGTGGTCTTAATCTTTGAATGAAATCACAACACACATAGAAAAACCTGTTTTATCACGGATAATATCTGTTTCTGCTTTTTAGACAGACGGCACGACATCTCCATTCCATCTCTTGACAACACATGCACACTAACAGAGAAACATGTGCATGTTGTATCTTGCATAAACCTGATCATCGACTTATTCATTGCCTCTCAGTTCATCTGAGTTTGTGAGAGTTCACAGACTTCTAAACTTAGTCCAAGTGTGTTAACACTACAGAGAACAACAAGCAGTTCGCTCTCGTTACTTTGGCTAGGATCAAACCTACAAACCAACCTGTTTGATCCTAACCCTATTTATTCTTCCGGTAGGCTCAAAACGTCCTAGGCCACATTTGAAAAAACAATTCAAGATCATGACAAATGGTCAATAATCAATCCAGCTAACTTGAGTTAAATATGTACAAAAAAAAACGATTCTCGATGTTCCTAGAAAACTCTGCGGAGCGGAGGACCAATAGGAGTGACTAGGTGCAAGCCAAGCGGCTAATAATTCTTTCATTATTTTTCGTTATTTAATTTCGAAATGCTTTTCCAAACAACGTCAATCCCGGCATTGCACTCCATTGGGTTATAAAGAGGACGTCGGCAGAATTTCAACTTTGTAGAGTTTCCGGTTCTTTAATTGAGCTTGGGAAACTAAACCCATTCTAATTTGTACACACACCCAGATATTTCTGTCATTATGAGAGAGATTATTAGAGAGAGATACTTATTTAACATTTGCATATAAAGTGCAAAATTAATTCCAATGGAACAATGAGGTCCAATGGAAAGGTATGCCCATTGTTGGGAACACCACAACTGTCAATACAACTTGCATTGGTCTTCTATCTAGAGGCAGACACCCAATTAGGGATGGGAAATAATAAAGAATACAAGAATATACAGTAGAAAGAAAATAGGTTGCGCCTTGACAATGGCAGTCACACCCAATGGGACACCTTGGAACGACCTCTTATCCAGTTGCTGTACAGAACCGTTTAAAGATATTTGACACCAGAGCATGTCAGGATGACGACATGAATGCCTTGCACTAGATAAATTGGCGCAGCCCTCTAAGGATTCTTAGAGCTGCCAAATTCATAGTTAATGGTGGTGTGTGTAGTAGCAGTTTATCATAAAAATAATAACGAATGCAAACTAACGACAGTGCATCACTTATTCCATGAAAGGTAAGGTTCTTCTATTTTATAAAATTAGTATATTTTTCAAAACATACATTTTCATAACAAGTTGGAAAAAATATAGAATGACTTTTATTGAATGATGCTGGAGCTAGGCATTTACATTGCGTCGTTTGCTGTTGCAGATGACGCAACATCAAGTCCTATGTGATTAATTTAAGTTATATGAAATAACACTTTATTCGACAATTGTGTTTAAATATCATTTTAACTTCTATATAGATACTTGGTTTCCGATTTGATCTGTTGACTCCAAAGGAGGAGATGCCACAAAACGGATCAACAGGTAGGCTGCATTCGTGAATTTCACCGCAACAAAAGATAGAACTGAACAAGTAATTTAAACATAAAGAACCCAATTTTCAATCCCAATTTAAGCAATGCATTTTTATATTCATGACTGACTTTATTGCTTCAAAGCCGTACAATTGGATGGTTACCCAAACTTAGCCTTTGCGGAGGATGAAAAGCCATCGAAGGATGCAAATGGAGAGCTCCCAGAAGTCAGTATCGAGCCAAGGAGCAAGGGTGTCTTTGGGTAAGAGATGGTCAAGCGCACTGCTGCATTTCTCTGTATAATGATATAAATTGCTGTCGGAGAATTACTTTGCTGATAGCTACTGGATGTGGTCATTGTCGTTACCTCTAACTCACCACACAAAACGTGTTATGAGATCATTGAAAACAAGTCTTTCCTTCGTGGCGGTTCTTTTTGAAGGAAAAAGAAGAAAAAGCCCAAAGAGGCTGCTAATAGTGTGGGATTTTTCCAGCTGGTAAGTCTCTTATACATTATAGCCTTTAATACACACAGCTTGTTACATAAGAACATATAACCACACATATATATAGTATTCCCCCATATGGAATTGTGTATGTTATGTGTTATAGTTTCGCTACGCCACTCCCCTGGAGATCATTCTTATGATCATCGGCCTAGTGTGTGCTGCGTTACACGGGATAGCACTGCCCCTCATGATCGTCATCTTTGGGCAGATGACTGACAGCTTTGTGCAGAGCGGACAACAACTGAACTTAACAGGTAGACAGACTGATATTCTACGGTGCCCCATGCAAGCTTTGCTAAGTGTTGGGATAATTGTGGTAGAGTTTTGTGGTTATTGCAATTATGCTGTTGTCTCTGTGTGAATCTGTCCATTTTAATAGGAAATTTTACTTTTGAGATCTTGAACTCAACGGAGTGTCTTGCAATTCCTGGAGTAGATATTGAGGCGTTAATGACACAGTAAGTGCAAACAACGATTATCTTAAGTAAATAGGTTCATAATTCAGAATACCAACTGTTGGTTTTCTTTTGCAGACATGCATATTACTTTGTTGGGATTGGTTGTGCAGCCTTACTGCTGGGGACTTTTCAAGTGATGCTGTTTTTGCTAACAGCCACTAAACAGACTAAACGGATCAGGGAGAAATACTTCCATGCCATTTTACACCAACAAATGTCGTGGTTTGACACACACCCTATTGGTGTGCTAAACGTCAGGCTTACAGAGTAAGTGACTATATTACATTAATCCAGAATGATCATTTACACAATAATAGACATTCTGTATGTACACTTCTCACATGGCATCATGTGATCTGTGAAAACTTCCATCATCCTGTTGGGTTGTTCTGCAACACAACACAGATATTAATCGCAAGGGACATTCCATCTGCTTGTTCCTCTTTTAGTGATATCAACACAATCAATGATGGACTTGGCGACAAGATATGTGTGTTTGTGCAGTTCTTCTGCACCTTTGTGACTGGGTTCATCATTGGGTTTGTCTTTGGCTGGAAGCTGACCCTGGTCATCCTGACCGTCAGTCCTCTTTTAGCGGGTTCTGCTGCAGCATGGTCCAAAGTAAGGCAACAACATGCCCTGAAACCCAATAATGTACCATTACAGTGGGCACTGGTTTTGTATTAGTATCTTTTGCAACCATACTGCCCATTGTGTTGGTCTTTTGATCAATTTTGAAATGTGAACAACCTCAGGAATAGCTTTGCTGCCCTAGTTTATATTGAATTAACATTTAGTCATTTAGCAGACGCTCTTATCCAGAGCGACTTACAGTAAGTACAGGGACATTCCCCCCGAGGCAAGTAGGGTGAAGTGCCTTGCCCAAGGAATTATTTAATTGTCGAACCAGCGACCTTCTGATTACTAGCTCGATTCCCTAACTGCTCAGCCACCTGACTCTAGTTAGTTAATGATGTTAAAGATGCATGAATGTTGTGACATTTATATTCCTTAAAATATTTCTTTTTACCCAAACGTGTATGTTACATAAATCATAACCACGTTACAAGCTTTTGTCACAGGTGTTAGGAGGAAATAGACTTAGATATGACGTTGGATTGAAAGTGTCTCACAGCTGCTACCTTAAAACCAGACTCAAACTTAGATTCAGTGATGGATTATTTGATGCTTAATTTCAGATTCTTGCCAGTTTGACCAGTAAGGAGCTCATGGCCTACGCCAAGGCAGGAGCTGTGGCAGAGGAGATTCTCGTGGCAATCAGGACAGTAGTGGCCTTTAATGGACAGAAGAAAGCTGTGGAGAAGTTAGTACAACATTTGACCTAAAATGTCTATATTTTTTCACCACCATAGGTAACTCAGACTCACTCCATTAAACACTTTTCGATTTTCAGGTACGAAAAAAATCTGGAGGATGCCAAAAACTTTGGCATTAAAAAGGCAATCACCACTAATGCATCTATGGGTCTAACCCAGTTCATCATATTTGGTGCCTATGCCCTGGCTTTCTGGTATGGAACAAAGCTATCCGTGGACGAACCTGAGAACTACTCCATTGGAAAAGTGATCACAGTAAGCCTACTCTCAGTCATCCTGTGATGAAGTCCTGTGATGTTGTTCACTTTTCACATTGCCTGACATCAGTGTACTTTATTTGATCCATTGTCCAGGTCTTCTTTGCGGTGATGATAGGGTCTTTTTCATTAGGCCAGGGTGCTCCAAACTTGGAGAGCATTGCCAAAGCCCGGGGTGCTGCCTATGAGGTCTACAAAACTATCGACATGGTACTACTGACTTTACATTCATTCCTAAATATTAACAACTGTTTACAATTCATGAACACATATTAACACATATTATGTGCTGGTGGTCTTTTAGCGCCGTCCCATCGACAGCAGTTCAAAGGAGGGCCACAAACCAGACTTTGTGAGGGGAGACGTTGAATTCAAAAACATCCACTTCAGCTACCCCTCCAGAAAAACGGTCAAAGTGAGGCAATTACTTCACCACAGCAAGACATCCGTCCCACATTCAAACTTCCTTTCTGTGAATGCCTTGCTGACATCATCATATCACACATTGGTTGGCTCCACAGATTCTGCAAGGAGTGAACCTGAAGGTGCCTCACGGGAAGACGATAGCTCTAGTGGGGGCCAGTGGCTGTGGGAAGAGCACCACCATCCAGCTGCTGCAGCGATTCTACGATCCTGATGAGGGAGAGGTATGCACCATAACACGAGGTGAAGGAGGGAGACGACAGAACGCCACCGACCAGAATGTGTCGCATTCCCCTGTTCTGGTTGGACTTGTTTATCTAAGGCTGTGGAGGAATGTAAAACAGTGCTCTGGCGGTCTCTTGTGGGAGGAGGATGAATGTTTGTGCGTGTGCGAAGTACTCATGAATGGTTCGGATCCCAGGTAACTCTGGACGGCCAAGACATCCGCTCCCTGAACGTGAAGTGGTTGAGGGAGAACATCGGCATAGTCAGCCAGGAGCCGGTGCTGTTTGCCACGACCATCGCTGAGAACATCCGCTATGGCAGAGAGGACGCCACAGACGAGGATATCGAACGTGCCGTGAAGGAAGCCAACGCCTACGAGTTCATCTCCAAGCTGCCCGACGTAAGTGGAGCAGCTCCCACACAAAAGAAGTAACAGAAAATCACAGACAAGACCTTTTAAACTACTGTCTAGAATCACACAGCTTAAAACAAAGGCGCCGCTGTCTGTCACTCACGTTTATTTGTGAATTTATAACCAGAGAAAATAGAAAATAGAACCACTTCACGATGTCGTAACACGACTAAACATGGTTTCACCCTTCTGATAAGTGTTGTATGCCATGGCTGTGACGCAGAAGCTTAACACCATGGTGGGGGAGCGTGGGGCCCAGCTCAGTGGGGGCCAGAAGCAGAGGATAGCCATCGCCAGAGCCCTGGTCAAGAACCCCAAGATCCTCCTGCTGGACGAGGCCACCTCTGCTCTGGACACCCAGAGTGAGTCCATCGTCCAGGGGGCGCTGGATAAGGTAAACCTCACCACTGTGACCGTCCGAAGAACGTCTCCTTTGAAACCTACGTGTCCATGTGAAATTCCCAGTGGTGTCACCATAATCACACAACATCCAAGATACAGACGTGTGTTTTCAAAGTCATCTACAGACGATCATCATTTGTTGATGAACGGATTCTCCTCCTCCTCGCTAGGCCAGGGCTGGGCGCACCACCATCGTCATCGCCCACCGCCTGTCCACCATCAGGACTGCGGACGTGATCGCTGGCTTCAGTGACGGCCAGGTGGTGGAGCAGGGTTCTCACAAGGAGCTTATGGCCAAGAAGGGGATCTACTACTCGTTAGTCATGCAGCAGGTACACTACAGTATACCAGCTCTAGAAAAAAAAATTGACCACTTCACCTTTTTCTTTCCTTTTTATAAAAGTTTAGAAGGACAATTTGGAGTGAGGAGCAGAAGGGTCAAATTTAAGAGGCCACTACAAACTTGACCCATCTGTTAGTTCTGATAATAGTGTGTTTATGGCTTGAGCAAATGGTGTACAACAGCAGATTCTCAAAATGTAATGCAACCCAACATTGACACCTCAACCCTTGTTTGTGTAGACAATGGGAAAACCAGATGAAAATTGTGAGGAAGAATCTTCTGATGAAGGCTCATCCTTTGACAGCTCGGATATGGATGAGGAGATCATCGGTGAGGAAACGGCCCAAAATGGAGGGTTTCAACAGAACTCTGTCATCAACAGAAGCTTCCAGAGAAAGTCATCCAAAAGGAGCAGCAAAAAGAAGAAATCAGGAAAAAGAGAAAAGAGGGTGAAGACACTTGACCAAAACATATCACGCACTACTATTCTATTGTGAAAGAGCAAATAATAAAGTTTTCCGGTTTATTGTTCGTCCGCTGATATTTTTGTTATGATTTAATGTGCAGAAGGAGAAAAACAAGGAAGTGGTAGATGTCCCCTTTTCCAGGATCCTGGCTCTGAACAAGCCAGAATGGCCCTACCTGTTGGTCGGAACTTTGTCCAGTCTCATTGGAGGGGCTACATATCCCTGTGTTGCCATCCTTTTTGCCAAAATCATTGGAGTGGGTGTCTACCTATTGATGTGTATGAAAAGAAAACATTTTGGGGGGGATTAAAAGACAGTGGTTTGGTGTTAGTGCCTGACGTTACGATCTTGAATTGATCCTTTGTAGGTTTTTGCTGAGGTTGATCCAGAGGTGAAACGACAGAGAACCCTGATGTTTTCACTGCTCTTTCTACTCATTGGTGGGGTTGCATTTGTCACTTTCTTCTTACAGGTTGGTTTATTTATACAGTATTGTGTATTTATTTATAATATAGGCTTTGTATTATGTATTTACCGTATAGAAAGTTTGTGTCGTAACTCCATGATCTGTGTTTTCCTCCAGGGATTCATGTTTGGGAAATCAGGCGAACTTCTCACAATGAGGCTGAGAAGTCAGGTGTTCACGGCTATGATGAGACAGGCATGACCAAGCACATTACATATTTCTAAATGACTAGAGCTATTCACTGTATTTATGAAATGATCCTACAAACACACCAAATTGTGAGTTCATTCTGACTGACACTGAGATTGCTTCCTTAGGAGATCAGTTGGTTTGACGACAATGAGAATGCCGTGGGAGTCCTGACCACCAAATTGGCCACAGACGCATCTCTGGTTAAAGGGGTGAGAACCATTTGTGGCTGTCAGAAAGACGGTGATGAACATGTATTAGATCACTCGAGTGGCAGTGGGAATCTCAGCACTGACTCCCTTCCCTGGTTTTTACGCATCTTTTTAGTTGCTGCTTCTTCGGATGAATTACAGTACAGTTGAATGATTTCTGCCTGGTAACATCCTATTTTTTAGGCGGCCGGGTCGAGGCTGGGCTTGGCCACCAGCACGGTGTGTGCTCTCACCATTGCCATTGTGGTGGCCTTCATCCACAGCTGGCAGCTCACCCTCCTCATCCTCGCCTGTGTGCCCTTCCTCATCGGTGCCAACTTCATCCAGATGAGGGCCATGGCGGGACATGCCTCTAAAGACCAGGGGGCACTGGAGCAGTCTGGGAAGGTAGCCATGGTTGTTTAACCCATTAGATAGCAAGCCGTTGAGATTGAGAAAACACATTTTTACATGGGATGTTTGTTATCTAGATATCCACTGAGACAGTTGAAAACTTCAAAACGGTGGTTGCTTTGACGCGAGAGGACGTCTTCTTTCGCAAGTTCATGGAGAGCTTGCGTAAACCATATGAGTAAGGTTTTTCACCTTTTTAAGTAATGAACATTATAAGAATAATTATTTTGACTGAGTACCAAAAAGAATTAAAGGGATTCCAATGAAATGTTTCAATTCATCCCCGCAGATCTGGTTTGATAAAAGCTCCTGTGTATGGCATAACATTTGCCCTGGCCCAAGCCATCCCCTACTTTGTCAATGCAGCAATTTTCCGATTTGGCTCCTGGCTAATTGCTAACTGCTACACCGAATATGAAAATGTGTTCCTGTAAGTATTCTGGTACAACCAGTTTGTGAAAATTACACAACAGCTCGATCAAGTTGGGGGTGTGGTAACCACAACCATGTCCTTGTTTTGCAGTGTGTTTTCTGTGATTGTGTTTGCGGCCATGAATATCGGAGAGTCTTCCTCTCTTGCTCCTGACTTTGCAAAAGCCAAGACCTCAGCGAAGAGGATCCTGGACCTCCTGGAGAAGAGCCCAGAGATCGACATCTACAGTGACAAGGGGGAGAAGCCAGTGAGTGGCACACTACCCGTCATCAAACGTCATCAAGCATTTCATAATTCATATTAACTATGACAAAAACTCAAAACTATGATATCTATTTTGGGCCTCTCATGGCTTTATTGAACAAGATCGTTATATGCTATAACTATGGGGATATATAGTATATAATAACTTATAGACTATAGTTGTATGTTAGATGCTACGTTGATGTTTCTTTCTGAATGTTTTCTCTGCCTGCGTCTTCTTTTTTCCAGTCAGACTTCACAGGGGACATTGATTTCCGCGGCGTCCACTTTGCCTATCCCACGCGGTCGAACGTGAGGGTCCTGCAAGGTCTGGACGTGTCTGTGAAAACGGGCCAGACGCTGGCCCTGGTGGGCGAGAGTGGCTGTGGAAAGAGCACCTCAATCCAGCTGCTGGAGCGCTTCTATGACACGGCTGAGGGACAAGTGGTACGCTTCCTCCCCATCAGAGTAACAGTACACAGCACACACACTGTTGAGAATCTCCTGCTTCTCAGTACAGGCCCCCGAAACATCATGAGACTTTTTTTTCTTAATACATGTATTTGATATCATTTAGGAATTGAGCAGACACTTTTGAGCCAAAGCAAGAAACAAACGCCTATTGAATCATCCCTGTCTCACTTTTTTTGTGTTTTTTGCATCCTCATTTCAGTTTGCTGACGGTGCTGACATAAAGAGCTTGAATGTGGCCTGGCTGCGTTCTCAGATGGGCTTGGTGTCCCAGGAGCCCATCCTGTTTGACTGCACCATCACAGAGAACATCCAGTACGGTGACAACGACAGACAGGTGTCTCAGGAGGAGGTCGAGGAAGCAGCCAAGAGCGCCAACATCCACAACTTCATACTCGGTCTTCCAGAGGTAAGAATGTCCCAGCATGTGACACGCCGCAGCATAGGATGTCGTCAGAGCAGTAAAACATCATCCCGAAGGTTTGGTTCATACGACTTCACACGAATGACATATGTTGCTTTGTCAGAAATACAACACGCGAGTTGGGGATAAGGGAGCCCAGCTATCAGGGGGGCAGAAGCAGAGGATTGCTATCGCCCGGGCTCTGGTGCGCCGGCCTAAGGTGCTGCTGCTGGATGAGGCGACCTCCGCCCTGGACACGGAGAGTGAGAAAGTGAGTATCGTCTACTAGTCTGTCCTGAACTCACAAAGCAAAAGCTTGTATGTGGTTTGCCGGAGAGCACATTTGCACATACATAGTTGGATCCGCGAACACTCTACAAAGACGTGTCCTCTCTCTCTCTCTCTTTTTCTCTCCCTCTCTCTCGCGCTCGCTCTTTCTCCCCCCCCCTCTCTCTCCCCCTCCCTGTCTCTCTCTCTCTCTCTCGCTCTCTCTCTCTCTTTCTATCTCTCTCTCTCTCTCTCTCTCTTCCCCCCCCCCTCTCTCTCTCTCTCTCTCTCTCGCTCTCTCTTTCTCTATCTCTCTCTCCCTCTCTCTCTGCCCCCCCCCTCTCTCTCTCTCTCTCTCTCTCTCTCTCTTTCTCTCTTTCTCTCTCTCTCTTGCTCTCTCTTTCTCTCTCTCTCTCTCTCTCCCCCCCCCCTCTCTCTCTCTTTCTCTCTCTCTCACTCTCTGTCTCTCTCGTCCCAGATTGTACAGCAGGCTCTGGATGATGCCCGTCTCGGCCGGACCTGTATTGTCATCGCGCACCGTCTGTCCACCATCCAGAACGCTGACATGATAGCAGTCATCCGGAATGGCCAGGTGTCTGAACAGGGCACACACAACGAGCTCATGGCCAAACAGGGGGCTTATTATGCCTTGGTTAATGCGCAGGTCTCTCACTGAAGAGACATGATGTGAATCGATAAATGGAGACAACATATTATGATTTTGCAAGGATTCCGATAACTGTGCTGTCATTGAGTGATTTAAGATTATTACAAAATTATTATACTTTACACTCAACAGTTAAGTGTAATACATTAAACAGTTAGAAGTGGGCTTGTTAAAAGGAACTACCTCACATGTCACATGTATATGTTTTTATGATTGTCTGTATAACTTGCAGTTAATGAATGTTCATGTAGCCTATATTTAGCTTTCTTTCTTTTTTATCTTTTTTTTTTTTACAATTGTAAGTATTTTAGGTAGGCCTATTGTACACTGAATGAATGTATGTTACAGTAATCACAAATTACATCTGAAATCATAAGCGCTGCGGAATAATTCATTCACACTATTAAAGAGTTCTACCATAAACAGTAAAAAGAATGGACGGTGCAACAGCTCTGAAAAGTGAAGCCAAAACATCTCGTCGTTCGCCCCCTGGTGGATGGCTACAGTACAGGTCATTAGACCCGTCCCCTCAAAGCAACCCTCAATGTTAGCGTAAGGACATGAGGCAAACTAAAACATCTAAATGTCTAATATTTTTTTCCAAAGATGTTTCCTGTCATTTTAGGTACATATTTTCACACTGATGCCTGATCAAGTGCTAATTTTTCTGATCAGATTGTTTTTAATTCGTTGTTTGACAATAGAAAAAGGCGTTAGGGCCTTTTGTGTGCTTGAGAAGGGCGAGTGTATGGGTGGGACCTCGATACCGAGGCTCCACCAACCCGATCACTATTGCGTAGACTATGGTTCCAAATGACATTACCAGCGCAAGATGGCCGCACCCCTATATCCGGCATATCTTGGCTTCATTTTTGTACAGTGGGAGGCTGTGGAGACGCGTCGTCCATTCTTTTTACAGTCAATGAGTTCTGTTCTTCTGATATAGTGCAAGGACGAAGAAAAAACGCAAGAGGGCGCACGTAATCAACAAACCAATTCAGTGAGGCGTTGGAAAACTTTCCTTGACTTGCGTTTACTTTTCTTTGTGCCCATAAAGCGCTCTCTATCACAGTAGTTGCGTAGTATTTTACCGTAATAGACATTCCATTAGACAGTTTTAATGGGTTTGTCAAGTACAGTAATGTGTCAGCCATGCTTTGGCCTATTTTACATGTATCCCTTAGCCTACTCTCAAGTTGAGCGTGCTGCTTTTATACATATTGTTAATTATATCCCAAATGTGTTGGTTTCTCAAATTAAGCTTATAACAATTTCAGGCAAGGCAAAGACACAAGTTCGTGACTGGGTTGGTTTGACCAACTCAAACGAAATTGGCCTTCAAAAGGCAGATCTTCATTTACATGGTTCCTATAGCCTATATATATTTTTTTGTTATGATTTTGAGAAGGTTTTTGCGTTACTTGACTAACCCCAACTTTCCTTAAGTAGAGAAGACCCCATGTTGTCACTCTAGCTAAATCCTAAAATAAGCCTATATAATCTATTTGACACACATTTTAAAATGAAGTAGGTGAATTTATAACACTTCCAGGAGAAGTAGAGGGCAATCTGATGCTTTTTCAAATGTAGCACGAATAGCCTCACTGTATTTAGATATCCTCATCCTGACATAGACCTATAAGATGACGACCTAAATAGCCTACTGTTTTTTAAGGTCAAGTATATCATCAGCAAACTTCACAAGCAAAATAACAATAGGAGCAAAACATTTAACGACGCAGCTCCGAGATCAGGTGAGTTCAAAATCAAATATGTAAAATCACTGAGCGCATGGAAGAAAATTAGAGGCTATTCGTCAAACATATAACAATATTGGCACAACATCTAAACTCTTAGGCAAATTCTTGTAATTAAATTCTACTGAATTTAACTATTTACGTCTATTAAGCCTAACATTTTTTTTTTTACTGACACTGGTAAGTGGAGTGGACCTACGTCTACCAGTGAATCTGGACCTATTCCCCCACCCCTCCTTTGAGATATTGTGAAAAATAAAACATACATGCATTTTACATGCTATAGCCTCACATCTTTTGGAATGACGTGTTACGGAAATTACAATGCTATAATAACTAATCATTTTTTTTAAAACGTATCAATTGAAATGTATTTTTTGAAAAGTAAAACAAAAAATATTTCAAAGAATAACTTGGGTAAAACTTTGAAAAAGACCATGAGCACTTTTAAAGCAATGAAAAGTGTTGTTTTTCGATTTGAGTGTTAAGGCCTTTTCCAATGTCTCAAAATTAGGCTACAATATTAAGGACAATGGTATTCCCAATAATAAATCAATGTAAAGTTGCCGTCGCTCAAAAATCAAACAAACAGACTTGATTCGACGAGTGATTCTGAATCCATACTGACTTTATTGAGTGGCTTGAATTAGAAAGCCAGTCTCGGAGAAATTATCAATGTGAAATTAATGTCACTTTACAAACATGCTTACTTAAATTAAATGAGTGAACAGTAAATAATGTCGAAATCTTACAAATAAATTCAAAGTGCGTCTAATGATAGACCCCAAAATACAAGAAAAACTCGTGGTTAAATATAACTCCCACAATACATTTTTTTATATCCTGACAAAAAAAATCAAAATACATTTCCGTACATTTTCAGATATTTACTAGAGCCAATGTACATCTAGAAATTACTATACAAAATCGTCTCCCGGACAAATACATAGCTCACCTTTACACTGGTGTGTAATAATATTCTAACCTACAATTCTCATATTTACAACCAATTTGCAGCAACGTGAAATGTAAGTAAATTTGGCTACTTGCAAACTTGGTCAAGCTCTAATTGTATGGAGCGATTACCAATGTGCGATACAACTTTTCCTCCATTATCAAACAGGTGATGTAATAAGGTAGATAAGGACATAACGAAAACTTTATCACACTACAGTGATTTGTTCTTACAAAGCAGCCCGTCAAGAAGGACACACGTGGATCATTTACTGTATATTATAAAGTGCCACAGTTTGGTTTTGAATAAAAGTACATCCGCAGTAACAAGATATTGCAGGCCACATAGCACTTAATTGATGGAACAATATTTCTTTCTGAAAACAAATGTCTTGCTTATAACCCTGCTGCGTAAAACCACCAATGACCCAATGTAGCCTACCCTGGATCACTATGTGCGTCAGAGTGTTTTTGAATTGTGCCAAAGTGTCCAAGAGTGCGAGAATAACCTTATACCTAGAGCTTTTTTACCACAAACGCATACAATGGGTGCGAAGTGGTGAATGGGCTTACAATGAATTGCAGGATATTATAATCGGAATTCTTACGCACTTAATGAACTCAGGGAAATGTTATTTTTCGTTCAACATATGAACATTGAGCACACAAAGCATGTCCACTGTAATATTATTCCCCAATTCCTTAAAATGATTTGATCTACCACCAGGTATTCTACTTATAGTGAGTTAGAGAGGCCGTTCATGCCTGTCCCTGGGGCAGACTCTGGAGGTTGCAACAGGTCAGGGGAATGACAAGGCGGACTCCCTGGTGCACTGTGCTCGCTGTCAGTATCACTTCCCCTTTTACCCCCGCTGCCCCCGGAACCAGACCCAGCGGATCCCCCAGCACTGTGTGTTTTAACATGTTTACTTAAATGATCGCTACGCATAAATCTCTTGTTGCAGACCGGACAGGCGAACCTTTTTTCTCCGGTGTGTGTACGCAAGTGTCGCTGGAGTTCATCAGAGCGCGTGAATCTCTTTCCACAGAAGAGCCAGTTACAGACAAACGGTCTCTCTCCGGTGTGCCACCTCAAGTGCGCTTTGAGATGCGATGTTTTACCGTAAACCTTCCCACACCCGGGAATGTGGCAACTATGGAGACCTTTTCTCCGGAGACTCGCTCCCGCCGGTCCAAGTCTCTCAGCCTCCTGACAGTTCGGACAGTCACAGGTGGCCCTACCAGAGTAGCGCCTCGCAGATGATCTCGGAGACCCAGCTAAAGATGCAGGTGGACCCGCAGACAGCATAGTCCCCCCAGCACCAGCTAAAGGAGAGGGACTTGAGTCCGGATAAGACGACAATACCGGCTTGAACCCGTCCATTAGGTGCTGACCGGTTGTCAAAAGATGAGGAGAAGGACTCGTACTGAATGCAGAGTGACTTAAACTCGAGTAGTCAGAATTGTATCCTCCCAGTGGAGAATGTAAGGATGTCTGGAGTCCTCCGGAGTGCAATGACGACTGTAGTGCCGCACCATTTGGGTTCTGAACATCAATCCAGCCCGCTCCCACGTCCCACCATGCAGATGCACCGGTGGTGCCAACCTCTCCTGTGGGGATACCAGGATGGGAGGATTTGAACCAGGACTCATAAGGATGCGCAACGCTCATTCTGGGATATATACCTTGTAGACTGTCCACCGATGTATGAACTTTCGAAATAAAAACCGGCTGATGACTGGGTTCTTGAGCGCTGTTTGTAACAGAGGCCTGAAATACAGAATAGTCATTTCCAAAGTGGGAACTGGAGGAGGTACCAGAGGTGAGGGAGAAGGCACTGGATCCGGAGCAGTTGGTGCCGAACGAATCCGATAGCCCGGCTCCGTTTCGTGACACTCCAAAGCCGGACAGGCCGGATCCCAAGCTGCAACTGCTCGCAGTCGCTCTCTTCCACGGGTGGAAGCCTTTTCCAAACGATGAAGAATTATCCGAAATGGACGAAGGTGAAGGGCTCGGACTCCCAATCTTGTTACATGTAGCAGCCAACATGGCTAAAGGAGTCGATCCTAACCGCGGCTCCTCCTGAAATGAAAAAGAAAGTGATTGTAAGTGGCTGACCAAGTTCTGTGCAATTCTTGGTTGTTTTGTTATCCCGTTGTTATTCGACTTTCAAAATACTGTCACGATAGCGTTTGAAAGTTCCAACTCCTTTCCTAAAAACTAGGGAATGACTAAAACATTATTTCAAGACGATCTCGAGACAGTAATACGTTTCACTGCATTGGATTATCCAAGTCTAGCAGTTCAAACATAGAAACGTAACATTTTCCTACCTGTAGATGGTGATGATATAGAAAGCACCCCAAATTACCAATAACTAAACGAATTTACGTCAAATATGACATGCAGGATAACATGCGCGTCTCGACCACATCAGGGGAAAGCTCTATCCCGTCTCCTTGTCGTGAAATGAATCTGAGCTTTTTTCTTGTGACCCTTTTTCTTAAAACATAATCAACGAACTGTCTTTCCTACTGTGACCGAAGTAAGTTTAATCCCCTCCGCTGGACAATAAAAGAACTAATTAAACCAGCAAGAAACCCCTTAGACTCACCCCTAGAAGTGAAGTTGCCATCACAAAAACTGCCCTCCTTAGAGGATCTTTTTATATTTATGAATCAGAGCACTGTTTTTTTAGAGGTGTGCAATACAATGATATGTTCCGCCCATTCCACCACAATTGTAGGTCCTCTCTGGCTTTGAAGTACCGCTGTGACACGGGCGACCAATCAGCGCCTCTGTACCACCACACTGCCACATTCTAGCGTGAGGTCATCAATAGACTACTTCAGACAGTTCTCCACCTCCTCCACCACCCCCTCCATAATAAAAGAACGGAAGAAGGTAAAGTTAAATGAGAGTGAAAGGAATTAGGCCTACTTATTGAAATTTACAGAGCATCTTGGAATTTCATCACGATGAAAATGTGAAAGCACTTGTTAGGCTATCATTCATTCTTTTAGTTAGAGGCTACTGTTTTGAATATGAATACTCATTCTAATTGACATTTTGCTTGTGCTATTATTGAATTGAATGTATACTCGTAAAACAAGACATTTCAGCTGCAGGCAATCTAAAATATATTTAATCTGCAGTTGTCAGACCTCTGCAACTGTTGCATTAGATACACTTTTACATACGTTCTATGACATACTCTGACATTTTAAATTGAAGTTGGTGTAATTATTTCTGGCCTCGTTCATATAAACAACGATTATGAAGTATATAAAGACTGCATTGTTTCTCCAAAATATTAGTTAACCTTTGGGAACTTTCACTCACTGTAATTGCTATCAATTACGTCTACAGGTTTGATTAAATCTGCCTAAAACTGCTCTCCAGATAGGACAATTTCATCATAAGTTAATAGTAAACCTACAACAAAATAAATCAGTCCTCTTAATTATGTTCTTTTCACTTTGGAACTTGTCTTTGTCTGTGTTTGCACCCGTGATTGTGTGTGTGTGTGTGTGTGTGTGCGTGTGTGTGTAGCTTATACACTTTAACGAGAGTGTGCATGTGTGTGTATGTACATGATACATATGTGTATTATATATAATACATTCTGTGTCTGTGTGTGTTTGTGTGTGTGTGTGTGTGTGTGTGTGTGTGGTGTGCCTAGAGGAACAGCTCACATTTATTTTTCAACTACATTGTATATCCTAAATGACTATAAGCCACAAAATAATGTCAGGGCTTCCATTTTCTGTTTGTAAACCAAATAGACACAAAAAAGCTACTTAGTAAAATGATTTTAGGTATGAAGTATTGCAGCAGCACGTACTATTAAAAGAGCATTGTTATTATTTTCAATTTCATTCTTTCGTTTCCTCACTAACACCTGTCGGCCTACTCTCAATATAAGTAAACAAATACATGTTGATGACATCCGAGTCCATATTGACCTTCTCTTGATCTTAACAACTTACATAAAAACGTGATGATAACAGCTTTGGCTCTTACATAATAAAGGCTTGTAGCCCATACGTGCAGTTGAACTCAGGGTCTATCCCCGCTATTAGCATGCAGTGTGCACAGGCAGCATAAATTTCATTTGAATTTCAAATTTAATAACGCAGGAGGTTTTTAATCATCCGTAGTTTTATTTGTTTGATATTAACATGCTTATTGACCGGGTCTGTTGACCAGCTTGGTCATTACAGGACAGCGAAAAGTTAATTAAAACGACCAGGGATTATTCATCACATCATCTGCCTAACCCATGTCTCTTCCTTTATTACACAGCATGATAGATGTACTATCTGATTAATTCCTATGTTTCTTCGATTGGACAACAGCTTTTTGGATTTAATTTAGGCAGCTCAAATTCAATCCTATATAGCCTTACAAATGTGTCCAAAGCTTTGTAGAAGTATAACAAAAAACTCAAACCCCCCAACCTATTAAGGGAAATAGTTATTTGTAAAAAAAAAAATATGCACCGTATTTACATTAAATGCCTTATCATTATTTGTTTAAATACAAAATAGAGAATAAACCATTGAAACTAATATAGTCGAGGATATATGCGAACTTTACATTTTGCGTAACGTCATTTGCTTTGAGGACATAGCTTTCATTTAAAAGTCAATACATTTTGTAACCATATTACAATTTTTATATAGCTTATATATCCCAATAACGTTCATTTATAAAAACATATATCTGAAAGGTAAAGCATGAATGTATTTTTAAACTTTTTTTTTTTTTTACACGAAACATATCGTTTATTAGTGAGTAGTTTAGAGAAGGAAGGTAATATACATTCAAACGAACAGATTAAGCACAATTTACGTTTGATAATAATTACCATTTATTAAACATTTTTGCACAGTCGGACCATTGCTTTACTGTTGAAACAAACTATTGGCTATATTTCGGGTGAATCAAGATTACAGCACACAGCTAGATTAGAGCAGTTAGTCGATCAGACGAAACGTATGCATTCTAGGCTATATCGATTTGTAGCTGTTAATTCCTTTATTAAACCTAAAGACTACCTTCCAATTTCCAACAAAATAAGTTAAAAACGATACAGAACCGATAGAAATATAATTGATCACAATGGGAATACAAGCCAATACATACCGCGCTCCAGGATACTGGGCTACTCCACGGTGTATTGATTGACCCTCGACGTTTGCTCTCAGCAGAACACTGCACAACATATCCAGCCGGTACGTCGTTACAGCACCGGACCCTGCAAGATGGATGTTACTTTGGGAATTGAGTTTAATTAGGAACAACTTGGAAGCGGATAGATCAACGGTAGTCTAATATATACATGCGTTCAAGCCCCATGACAAGGTTGTGAAGTCATGTTTAATCCAAATATCTAAAGATGGAAGTTAGGCTATTCCATCTTAGGGAACGGGGTTATGAATGACACGCATGTTTTAGGTTCTTATCAATTTCTTTGCTAAACGTGAAGCAAGTGCAGTGTGTTTTGCAATGACGTTAATGATGAAGAATATAGGGCCTCAGTCAATGATAATGTCAGTATGGTAATAGTGATTCTGATCCAACGCTTTAGAACAGTGTTACAAACATGAACAAGTGGCTAAAATAACTGTGTGAACGGTATAAATTAAATAAATATAAATGTCTACACAGACGCTTTACAGTGAACAATAGTAGGTCCATTTCAGAAATAACAATGTCTATTGTTGATTACTTTTGCGCGTACACTCTCATAAACCTTGCACAGAGAAGGTTGGCCTCAGTTCATGTGTTGAGTGTAGGTTCTTATCGCTCCACAGTAACTGTAAGCCACATTGAACAGATGTCCCCATTGAAGGCTTCTCCTTGCACACATGGGCTATATTACCATCACGAAATCAAACTCAAAACCTGTCCCTTTAGTTGCCATAATGACCGCGTTATTCTGGACCGCTGAACACGAACAAAATGTGTTCAATATTGCGTGCTTTAGAATTATTCTGCTTTTAGAGGAGAGGGGAAACAGGTCTCACCATCATGGATGGAGAACTTTGCACTAATGTGGTGATTTACAAAGCAACTCGATAATCTAAGGGGCTTCCTGTTGAAGACCAGTCTGAAGTAAAGGGGCAATTACTTGCGGCTTGCCACAGCAATTAGTGGACCATCATGACAAAATAAGATCGCCTATTCCATGAAATTGTCCCAATGATTGTGTTCGAAGAATTGAAAGGCAAGTTTTCAGGTGTAGGAGGGTGTATAACGTTGTATTTCTTTCCTCCACGATGAGTATGTTTTGAATGTTGAAGAAGTTGACCTATTTAAGGTATTGAGGTTTGACAGTGAACTAAATACATTTTTTGTAACATATTTTGGAATGGCATGGTGGTATTACATTTATCTTTTTTGGTATTGGTCTACACAAACATGAATAAAGTAGCCCATTCAGAAAGATGACTTTTGACTTTCAGCTTTCATTTTCAGATTTGCCGGTAAAAACACACTGTCCAATATTATTGAAGGTCAAGTTGTAAGAAGTAGGACTGTGACACACGGGTGTTGACTAGAGTGTCTGCTGGTGTAGTTGTTGGTCTTTCCATGCACCAGGAGGTTGGAGAGAGCAGATGTCCGTCTGCAGTTTGGCCTGCCAAGTGGGTCCAGAGCAGGCGAGCCACAGACACAAGGGCCCAACTGGTGTGACAAAGGATGTGCAGGAAGCCCCTCTCCGCCTGGGTGAGCCCCAGAGAGGGTCTCCCCTCTGCCAGCGAGCCCCGAAAAAAACCATGAGTCAGAGAGGGGGCTGAAAATACTGGGCGTTACAAGTTAAGACACAAGCACACACCGAACACAACCACACAGACTGAAACGCCCACAACCACACATATTTACGCACACACGCACACAGAAAACGTACAACAGTTGATTGACCGAGATGTACTCTCATAGCAGTGTCAGCACCATATTGTCTCTCATCTCTTAAAATCCCCCCATACATCAACAAAAGAAACGTATGTAATCCACAACATTATCAACAATCCATATGCTGTGAATTTGAAAGTCAGAAAGTCACTTTTGCCCATTACACAATGAGTTCACATACATTAAATATAAGTATATCATTTCTTCAACAAGCAAATCGTTTCGGTTTGTTACCAAAATCATTACTCTGACAGGAGTCGTTCCATCGTTTTCCCCGTCCGTGACTTTAGGTCATCAGAAGTGACCGACTGGGGTCTGTATGTGTTCCAGGCACAGGTGTGCTGCATGGTCTGTACTGGTGCAATGGACCATAAACAATGATATAAATGTCGGGCAGATAAAATGGCTAGTTAACAATCTTTTGACTGCTCTAACCTCTGAGCCTTTGTCGGGTATCGATCAGCCAGCTGCTCCAGCCTTTGTCTCTCAGGACTGGAGCCTCTTTGGTTCAGGGATGAATGGAAGCAGCCGCCAAAAAGCCTTTTTTTTCCTCTCCCCTTTAAAGTTCTCTGTTAAGTAAAAAGAAAAACTGAAACGTATTGATTACCTCTTAGTGTAATAAAGTCTACTTGAGCATTTGAATGCATCCATTGATATGTATTTTCATATAGAGACAAGAACTTTTCGATCGTTTTGCCTCACTAGTTATTCACTTGTCATCCGCTTTCAAATGTTTTTTTCTCCAAGTTTACATGTCTGATATAAACTCATAGGTGTAGACGAGCTAGACTTACTGAGTTTAGTGGAGACAAATGGTCACAACTATGACAGCCCAGTGTGCTCTTGTTCACCAGACAGGTGCAGTGCACCAAGTTTATACATTCAAAGACTGGATCTACTCAGTAATTTACGTGAACATAATTGGTCTCCATATAATATCCAGATAATTGTATGCTAACTAACACGTGTCTGCTGAGGTGGAGACACGGTGATGGGTGCTGTAAAAAATGAGGACGTCGGCCACAACAGTAATGATCACTCTTAGCATCTGTCAATCAGCAGTGACTGCATACACCAGCGATGCACGCTGACTCCCAGCTGTTGAGCTGCCTGTTGCTAGGCCTCTGTCCAACCTGACTGGCTGCTAGGGACCGGCTGTCTTTACTGGTGCATAGCTACACCCAATAGAAACAACACTCTCTGATAGCTCTCTGTGTGTATGAGTGATCTTTGCAAGACACTCAGCTTATCATGTGTGTTGTCGTTTGAGGAAACAATTCATGCTCTCACATCCTTTATCAAGGGAAGGCTGAGGAAACAGGAGAACGTCGTTGCCTGTGTTCGGAAACATTGCTTGCGTTCTGTGCTTTGAAAGAATTTGCTGATCTCGGATAGAGGAAATGTGTAAGAGAAATGAGTTGAATTGCCCTTATAGCTTCTCAGAACTAATGGTAGTGTACATTAGGATGACTTAACTATTGAACTTGGTCAGGATATCATGTCTTGTTATTTAACAGGCCACATGTTGCTTGTTCCACAGCCAAGAGGATATAGATTACTGGACCTCAGACAGTTTATGAGAGAGGCAGAATACAGTGTATTTTGCTGCCATTTGGACGGACTGCTGCATCTCTGGGCTGTTAGGGTTCCTTATTGACATTCACCAAGGCCGGCAATGCACTTTGTCAGGGTGAGCGGCAGTCTAAGAGATAGGCGGGCGAGGCAGTCATACAAAGTGAAGTACTTAGGATTAGCCCTGGCTCTTCAAGTTTCAGTAATTATCCTCCCAGAGGCATTCTGGTCGTGTTGGATAATAATGGAAGTCCGTGTGTACGCCTGTCACCTCTCAAGTGTGGGTGGGTGGGGGAAGCTGACGAGAGGCGCAGGAGAGAAAATGTTTGCCTTCCCGGTTATGTCATCGTTGGAACACAATAGCAGTTGAGAACTTGTTGTTTGTGGTGTGGCGATAAAGCAGAACAAAGTAAACTACGGTATCCAACATGAGACGAGCTTCCCATCGCGTCCACATACTTTAATTGACCAATGTGTTGATAGGTTAGGATGCCAGGTTGAATACCATATGTCACAAAAATCTTAAAATGTCTAACCCTAACCCTAAGTCTGTCCAAAACAATTCATCAAACGATTACACGTTTGTGTGAGTGAGACGGAACGGCGTCAATTTGCATGTTGCAGACTCATGATTATGTTTTATTTATCTAATGTTCATCCGAACATTCTCCCTTGTTTGTGTAATGTTCATGGACAGCGAGCTGTCATCTGTCTTTATCTGACCACCTTTGCTGTAAGGGATCTATCAAGTCATTTTCGGATAATAGAAAACTCAGAAAACACACAGCTTTAATTAAGACTCTGTACGATTTCCCAGAGGAGAGATTGTCTGTTTCCATTAAGTTAGTTTATCATACAATAAAGAGGTTGCCATGTCCTTCCCTGCCCAGACAATTGGTTTTAATCAGCTAGCAGGCCTCTCATTGCTGATCATTTATGCTAAATTGACCAGGGTTGTGGATATCTCCAAAAATCATTATGACAGGCTTCAGATCGCTCAACATCTACATCTCGCTTGTCTTAGAGAACAGATTTAACAAAACAAACTGTTTCTACGAATTCCAAACACATTTGACTAAACTTTTAATCCTGTGAACATTTATTTGATTTGTTCAGTCAATTTCTCTTTGTTGAATAGACAAAGTATGTAGTCTTCTTGAAAGCACATTTTTAGAAATATTCATTACAAGCTTTTGAAACAGGTTTTTGATGATCAAATAACTATGATCACATTTTAATATTTGTAAATGATAAATGGTTATAAATGACTAGAAACATAATCAAAGGCAGATCTGTCTGCAATGAAAACCTTATGTACTGTTTTTATACAGTATAATGGGTCTCTTTTAGACAAGGTTCAGATGACAGGATCCAACTGAGGTGTGGATTTGTCCCTTACCAAAATTCTGTGTGTGTTTATATCTAATAATACTTCAAACCTGTTTACAGACTATGCGTTTGACAGTTTCCAAACAATTTGTTGAAGTTCACAATGCACAAATACAAATACAAAGGCACATGAAGCACAGCTATAAAAAATAGCCGAATTTTGCACAGTACATCATTAATAAATCAATCTCCACGGTGGTTTTGTGTTATAACAGATCTAAGCTTTATAAGTGTGTATAAGCCTCATTTAGCCTCATACAGAGATCAGGGATAATTTTGAACGGAAGCATGAACAGGTTTAAGCAGCATTTATTTCCTGCGGTTTATTGCATTAATGTCATGTATGGGCATGTTGACAAAATCATTGGCGTGTCAGAGAACCTTACAATGCATATCATTGGATTATTTTGAGGACTTCACAATGGGCTCCGAGAGGTCTGTTGTGACTCCTTTTGGCACTTACAAACGCAGACTGTTCAAGTGTGAAAGTACAAATTGTAATATTAAGAAAGGGTGTGGGGGGGGGGGTGAAGGTGGGGGTGAGGTGGTGGATGATGGTGTATGTATGTATTAGTGTGTGTGGAGGGGGGTGGGGGGATTGTGATGAGGAGGAGGGAGTGAGGGAGGGTGGGGGGGTTGACGGTTGACTGGGGCAATGAGTACGCCGGTGGAAGCTGGGACACACTTCTCGCCTTGCAATTTAATCACTGTATACCCAGGGAAGTATTGACAGTTGTCCTGTGGAAGCTATTAAAGTTGCTGTCCAAGGTTAAATGAAATTGCAGTTTATCAGGGCTGCATTGAGGAAATAAGGGAATCGGCCCGTGGCTGTTGATTAATGTGGAGCGTGATCAACACAGGGGCTTCATTAAGCTATACATCACAAGGGTAATTTAACATGTCATCACGCCTGCTGTCTCTTCCATTGCACGTTGTCTGGAGCCATGTGTGTGTATGGATGTGTGTGTGTGTGAGATACTCTCAGTGTGCATGTGTGTCACCTGTACATGATGCTTCCCGTAGTCACATCCAAAAACGTACACAGACACTGTCTCACGTTTGGTTGTGTGGTAGCGCCCACCCCTTAGCAAGCCCCAGCAAGCTCTCAACCCCCCTCCAGCACCCCCCACGCTTTCAGTGTCTGCATGAGCTACCACCCTGACCCAGTTATCGAACAGGAAAGGCTCAATGCAAGACAGACACCTGCCTGTACAAAACAACATAAGGGCATCACAAAGGCTGTCTGTGACTGGGACGGACTCAACTCTCTCATGGTCTCAGGTTTCAACTGGTTGTACTGCATCCGAGTCTGTGGGAGTTCATATGCCAGTAAATTCAAATATGTCTGGTAAATCCGTGATGTCACATCCTTCTGCTCGCCTAATGCATGTTTCAGGATCTCAGTAGAGAGTAGCACCAGGCCGCCGTTCCATCCCCTCCTCTCCTCTTTCATCCATCTTTCCTATGTGGCCTCCATCTCTCCCATCACGGCCTGTGGTTTAGCTGCTGCACGCATGCACACATAGAGGTATGCTAATCCGGGCTGGGACCTGGTGGCGTTTTTTTATCTGTTCCCCCCCCCCCCCCCCCCCTGTTTTCTTCTTCTTCATCTCAGCATTTGTTTACTGGCGGGTAATTGATGGTGCTTGAGGGACAGACGTGAGTCGGACATGAATCACAGGCAACGCGCCTTGTGATAAGGAGCTGAAAGTCGGCTGTAATTAAGCCGGGCACTAGAGACCAATTGTTTGTGGAATGATTTGGTCGGGGCTAATTGACACTAATTGTTTAATCTGATTTTCTTCCCCTCCATGCCGTAACTCGGTCCGCTGGTCCTCTTGAGCAGTCATCCACGACAGCGCATTAATAAAGGCACAGAGCAGGGATATGGAAGGGGAGGGGAGGCCAGGGAGACTGGAGGACTCCCATGGTGTTGGGCTCCTTATCTGCTCATCAAGAGATGGTTCTGCACGTTAGAATATTCCCCTCCGTGACCTCATCTGTCTTTGCTCTGGGTGAGGAGAAAGAAGAACGTAGTACCACAACTGTAATGCCCTCTAAATTGGATTATATCCAAGATTGCGTATAATCATTGCTACACCTACACTGGATGCAATGCATTTTTGTGACATTCTCCGGAAAGTTATTGACATGTGGTACACTACAGTGTCACACTTTTGCTTGTAAAAGGTGATAGATTTCTCTGTCCTATCTGTCTCTTATACATGCTATTGTTGTGCGACAGAGGTAGCGGAGATTAGGTGTTTAAGAGAGCTGATTTATGACATTTTGGAGAGTGCTCATAAATTAACCCAGTAATACCTATGGCCCTCCCCCATTCAGCACAGGAACCCTTGTAACTAGCAGACTGCAACAGCTGGCCTAGGCTACTGTGGCAGTGTGGGCCAAATTACAACGTACACCGTCATACTGAGAAACTATTTTGGCTGAATGACACATAATGGCTTTTAATACCCATAATACGTTATAATTATTGGGTCAACATCAAAGCGACTAAACATATTTTATGCTTCATTAGCCAAAAATGTTAGGATCAGAAAGATTAGAGGCCTAAACTCTTCATAGGCAGGTTCATAATAACATCAACTTTTGCCTTACAGTTGGTTGAAGTCTCGTAACATTCAGTACTGTTGTGCAACTCTCCATGTATGGAACCATATGAGTCACACAGCGCCTATGTGAGGTTGTCATCATGAAAGACTTGCACAAACATGCATTATGTAGGTACGTGGTGGAGGCTATTAAACAGAGCTAATCAGCTCCATAGTGTACTGAAGAGAAATACCTTGGGTTTCATGAGATTGAAAACTTTAGCTTTAAAGTTGAACTGAAGTTGTGACAGTGACTGGGTGGGCTGTTGATCCGTTTATGCATGTCACCGCAGCCAATACGATTACCACTTCCTGGTTGTATCTGCAGTGTGTTAAATTCCAAGGAGAGCAAGAATATGTTCTGGGATTAATGGCTGAAATGAAAATGGCCAGCGCTCTCTCGCTGTGATATCCTCCTGTCCAAACTCCAGATGGAGCTGGATATATAGGCCTGGGCGTGGCGTATTTATCATAAGACACATTAACGTTGATGAGTGACAAGTCCCAAATATGTACGCAAGACAAAGTCAATTGAGTTGTCTGGCCACTCAGACGAAGGTAACAGATGATTCTATTCTCCTGGCATTGTTAAAACACGTTGGATTATTATGACACATCCTTATATTGGCAACATCGTAGATGGATGCGCGAGGAAGGACTTGTCCTGTGATGTTTTCATTTGCATGTGGTAATGTAGCCATTTTGTGTTTCACAATGAAACCCAAGAGGCAAGAAAACGTAGCTGAGCACCAGGAAATGTCTTTCAATGTTTTGGCTGTGTTTTCATTGTCTATGCTCATGTTTAAATGCAAGGACAGGAATGTAGTTGGCAACTTGAAGCATCTCGTCGCAAGTCATAAGTGCTGTGTTTCATTTGACAAGATTCAATGGTGAAGCAGAGCAGATAATTACAGATAGGGAATAAGACTTCTCTCTCAATCTGATTAAATTCTCCCAGGCTGACTAACGAGAGAGTGATGGATGAATGCAAACACGTGAACATTAGATCTAACACCATTACATTTAACGGCAATTAAGCTTGTCGCTTTTTTTTTAATGAACACAAACTATGATGAGATATTAATGATTATTAGAGAGGGGGACAGCAGAGGGAACATTAGACGCCCCCCACCCCCACCTATCTACTGAGCATGTGCAAATATACCTCCATTCACTGTTGTCTGTCCACCCCTGTAGCTGTAAGAATGGTTAGTAGCATTTTGACCGTGGTTTTGCTGCACACACAGCTGAAGATGAATAAACCCTTCGATAGTGAACATTTTATGAAAATGCTATGAAAACATTGATGACAAATGTAGTTTCTAGTCGTCCGTGAGCTGTTCATTCCCTTAGGTAAGGAGCATTGTGTTGAAAGAGGCATAGTGTCAATTCACACTGCCGACACGATCAATGACCTGAAATAGAATAGCATGCATTTGTTTATGGAGTCTGAGTTTAAAGTAATAGTCATCTCACTTTTACTAATTTATATTTTCATGAAATGCCACAGAGTTTTCCAAATATCAACAAACCTAGCAGGATTGGGAAGATCTCGGATTGGCTGTCTCTATCGCACCGACCCAGCGCACTATTGCACATTATTCACATTCCAATTAACATTTATCTTGTCTGTGTCTCTTTTCAATGAAGTTTGCTGATTGATTGTGGAAGGCCGCCTTTACTTTGTGCTAATAATTGGATGCTATTGAAAGGATGAGTTTCATTGATTTTGTGGATGACTGGGATAGTTACTGGCCCCAGACCCTAGATTGTCAGCAAGGTCTGTGTTGCGCTTGGATCGATGTCTGTGAATCTTCCCTTCTGGTTTTTATTTACTTCTGTCTCCATTGATTGAAACATGCAATAGTTCATGGGCCTATTATCACACTGATGTAAAGTTTCACCGTCCCCTCAGTGAAACCCTCGCCTCTGTTTTCAGCAATATCTCACTTGAGCACGTACTCCCATCTGTTTGTTTCTAACTAATGAGTTGAGAGTATTACTATGACCTAGGAGCATCCATCACACAGCGCCCGGGCAGACAGTGACTGACTGCACTGGAGGAACGCTAGAAAATGAAATTAAAGTGTGTTACGGTTTAATACCAACACCATGGACTAACTGTACTTTATCTATACTGCCGCATTATCAATGCATACTCCGACATCCAAAAAGCACCACACACTTGCATCCCAAACGGACAAAGGAATCCAAACGTCGTCATTCTCCCATTGTGAATTCAACAGTGGGTTGCTAATCCAATTTAGTGCCCTCGGAGTCTGAGAAAAGCCATGAATTTATTTTCAAGTGTAACAATTGAAGCTCCTTCAAACAGATAACTTGTGGAATCTACCTTGTAGGGGCTGCCTGGCCAGATTATTTGCACCATATAACATGTGGTATATATATGCATGTGGATCTGAGGGTGTGCGGTCCTTTCGTTGACATATCTTATTTTCTGAACAGTTGGGAGAAAGGTCAGGGTCCTATCCAACTGGGATCCCCCTACCGAATCAGTAATCAGTAAATACTTGTTATTCTGAGTGCTGGGCCGTTTTCTTTTATTTGCTGGCCTCCGAAGTTAATTTCCCTGGTGACCTTTGTGTAATAAAACAGTATTATCTGTTTCTGGAGCCGCTGGGAGGAAGCAAATTAGCTTCCTCAGCAGCGTTTTGTCACTAAGGTGATCAGTTATAAGTTTATTTACTTTAATTAGATTAAGGGTGCAGTAAAGGCATGCGCCTGCGAGGGAAACGTTCCCTTGTCTCGTTGCATTATCTGACCCACACGGCCAGGGAATCAGACACTGGCTAAGCATTTAAAAGATTATCCACGCAGTCTCCATGAAGTGTCAATGCACTCACAGGGGAAGGTATTCAACATACAAGACTGGATCTAGTAAGTTGTATACATTCACAATGATAATATAGTTACACTTGGAAATACAAAATAAAATAGTGCATGCGCAGTGTGTTGTACTTGAAAATATGACAGATACGTGATTTTTTGGGGTTGCATGGCTTCCATGTTGAGCCTATACTGACAAAGGCATAGTCATTGAGGTGTCGTGAGCGCACACACCTCTGAGACAGGGGAAATAATCGGTCAATTAAAGCTGCTCATTTCTCACACCTCTGCACGAACATATGCCATCTGATACTTAGGAATGCCTAATCCTTCCCCCGGTGGGAGTGGAGAAGCAGGGCTGGACTGGATCTCCGGGGCCTTCGCTAGCACGCTCTAGCCAACC
This sequence comes from Hypomesus nipponensis, assembly GCF_054491055.1. NCBI lineage: Eukaryota > Metazoa > Chordata > Actinopteri > Osmeriformes > Osmeridae > Hypomesus > Hypomesus nipponensis. The sequence goes on along the minus strand of NC_140362.1, from coordinate 4,841,658 downwards.
ACAATAAGTCACAAACACACTCACGACGTCTACATATCCACATCTGAAATATGTGTACGTTAATGAAAAGAAAAAAAAAAAAAAAGAACTGAAGGCAAACTTCAACTCAAGTTTTTTTTATCTTGACCCTACAACTTCCCTCAATGCCTCCTTGTCTGGGCTTATCCGTGCGCCAGAGTGTTTGGTCCAATTCACCTGCCCGTTCGTTCTCTCAAACAGGCCGGCTTCACGCGGAGCCCGACCAGTGTGAGAGAGCCGAGCCGTGGGGCTGGGAGACCATGCAATGCTTTACTGACCCGAGGAATCCCCTTTATTAGGGGCCTCTTTGTGCTCTGTCCTCCCTCCGCTGCTCTGTCAGGCCCATTCAGAGCCTGTGGCAGCCACCTACATTATATCCTGGATGGGCAGGACATTCATGCCTTTTTAGCCCATTGTCCTTCCCCCCCGGGGTGAGGGCCCAGAGAGGGATGTGAGAACCGCAGGCCGGGTATTGTGTCCCCACCGCGCTCTTCACACGCCCGGCAGGGGACTTCCTTTCTGGTGTCACCGAAACCTGTGTGGTGTAATCCGCCGCTCCCCGCCGAGCAGGATGGGAAGGTTATTAAAAGTGCCCCTAATGTCTCGTTAATAAATCGCTTCCATTTTACGCTTCGTTTCAAAGTAATCGCGTTGAGGGACCGGATATGGGCGCAGGGGTAGGGGTGGGTGGGGGGGGGGGGTGAATGTGTTACCGTTCCTGTGTTTAGAGTTATCAAAGCGGGGAAAAACAGGAGCGTTTTATTTTGTGCTACACCCCCCTTTTGGTCATCCGCACGCATCACAAAGGTATAACTACAGATCCATTAGACATGTCAGTCGATGACCCTCCTGTCACATGTCTAGCTAGCGTGTGGACTGCTGACCTACGTAGATGCCAGAGTGATATGGCGAGGTCAAGCTACAGGGTGTTGATGCTGGTGTGATTGCAGTAGGAGGGATTTTTAAACATATTGAGTCCAGACAGGGTTCGGGTTAATGGCTCGAGAACTATACTATGAACCACTGGGTGCTGTGTTTAGCTCTCCTCTGGGGCAGCGCTATAGTGCTCTCTACAGAGGTCACTTCAGTTAAAGTGCTGCAGTTGGAGAGGTTAGAGAGCAGGGGTCCCTGCTGCGCGCTAACACAAGCACTCTCCATGATGTGGTGGAGGTGGTGCTCCCAGAGAGACTGGGCCTGATTGCCACAGTGGGACCTGGAGGGGAGGTTAGAGAAGGCCCAAGACTGCTAGGGTAATCCCATTAACTGTGACTCCTCTGGTCCCCTCTCTCCCTGTGTGTGTGTGGGAGTGTGTGTGTGTGTGTGTGCTGACCCCAAAGACATTAGCCTGCCCCATAGGTCAAAGGGCTGGAGAAATTAAAACACACGTAAATCATTCATCAAATATGAGCGTCTCTCTCTCACAATGAGCTGTTAGTATGAGTAATTACCTGTCACCACTTGAGGTCCAGTTTGGTCAGAGACGACAGCATAAATGTCTGAGGTTCATTTAGAGGATAAACTAGGTTGTATATTTTGTTGAGCCTTCTTGCACTCTCTGCATTAAGAACGTTTTTACAGAAAAGTCCATATGCGCAAGACAAATTAGTGATATGTTTGGTGGATAGTATTATTTATTCATCTTATTTCTTTCTGTTTTTAGTTTGTATGAGCCAAGCAGTCATGTTCAAAGCTTGTTGTTTGACAGTTGGAAGTAAGCATGGCTGTGGCACAATTAGTGCGTAGGCAACTGATCCTGTTGACAAAATCAGGTTTGACAGGTTCATGAGTCGGTGCACAGCGCAGTCATTAGTTAAGAAACAAATGATCGCTGAGAACACATGACACACTGAGTCCATCACCATCATACAAAACCTTGTTGTCAGCTGAGTGGTATTAATTATCATGTGTGTTTCATTTGGGTGTGAAAGAATTAGTTCAAATTGTCCTTGAAATTACACAAAATATGTATTGACATGTGCAAAGATTTCAGTGTGAGACTGACGCTGTGGTGTTAAATGCTCTCAGATTGTGCCTATTATGTGGGCATATGCCCTTGATCTATCTTTGCCGGTCTCAGTCAGTCAATCAATGCAGGACTGTATCTGCGGAGACATAAGTGGGGCAGTTATAGCAAACAAAAAGCTATCAGTGATTCTGAATAGAGAAAATAATACTGAGGGAGGGGGTCAAACGTCAATGGCGCCGACTATCAGAGAAGCAGGGATTGTTATCAATAATGGGTCGTGTGATTGAGAGAGAGAGATTATGCTGCAGTGAAAGCTTTGGGTAGGAGGTGAGGGTGGTGGTTCAGGGCTGAGGGATTTAAACTCATATGAATACAGCACACTTGTTTACATTTAAAGATTCACACTAGATCAAACGCAAAATGATTTAATTCATTCAACCTGTTTACAGAATAAAATATTCACTCAGCATCTCTTGGGACACTATGATTTTTGTTGTACACACACACACATATAGACAATATTGCCAAATCAAGTCATCTTGTGTGTTTCAATCAAGGGTCTCTACCCTGAATCAACTGAAGGGTTTCCAAACCATGGTCCAATCATCCTTCCTCTAGCTCTCTCGGTAATTGACAATCCATACAGTTTCTTCAGGCTGCCTCCAGGGTGCTCTTGCGAACCTCCTTTACTTGCCTCACACAGGAAAAAAAATTCACATTACAGAAACATTTACCAGGCTTTCATCCCAACGTGTCCGGAGACACAACAACCACGAGTAGGTCATTTCATGACACGGCTTCCAGTATTCATGCTGAGATGTGATACCTTGACTACATGATGAGTCACACCACCATTCCTGTTTCCCAGAACCGAATAAATTCTTTCAGGACGCTATATGTTGTGTGCGTATTGGCATGGAAGATTTACATATGCATGACGTACAGTATACTGAATGTGAGTTCTCCGCGTGAATCAATGCCCCGTAAAAATGTGTACTCATTCCAACAACTTCAGCGGAGGCTACCACTGGGAGTTATTGGTATTTGAGACAATGTGGTCAGTGAGGTTATTGATCGGTCTGAGGTCTCCTGTTGTCTGTCAATAGCCGTGGATTCATCTAATTATGCTTCCTCTCGGCCTCCATGTTAACTGTCACTGCGGGAGCCCTTAAGTTAACCACTTCCAATGGGAGCCGAGCACATCAAAACATTAGGACAGTCTGCTTAGACTCCCTCCTCCTGGTCAGCCTCCTGTCACACCCAGCCACCCATGGACATTCACAACAGTCAAACCACTGGGAGACACGCGTGTGAAGTTGAATCCCAGCTGTGTGTCTGGGTTGTCAAACTCAGTCGGGCATGCCATTTCTTCTTTTTCCCTGCCATATATTCCCATCATAATCCGAGACTATCTCATGGCGTCCCAAGTGTTTTGATTCTCACCTCCCGTCTGAAGAACCTTCGCAACGGCAACCCTTGCGACGATGTTATTCCCGAGAATGCTCTGCTCTTCACTCGACCTACCCTTTTTTGGGCGGGGCTTTTTCAGCTTTATTCCTCGGCAGGACCGATTGGGAAAGACGGGAAAGCAGGGAGAGAGAGAGTAAGGAGGATCTGCAGCAAATGGAGCGTGATTCGAACCCAGGTCCCTGTGTTAGGCATTAACCTTAATGGTGACGCATCATGCCCATTGAGCCTCCAGGGCGCTCTGGGCTAGTTCTAGACCCGATCAGGCCCAGCTGGCTGCTGGGGGTCTGTCTGGGCCTCGCCTTGACAGGGACACAGTGGGCCTGCCACAGGAGAGCGAAGCGCCGAGGACAAATGGGGGAACGTCCGACCCGCGTTTTGAGGGGACTGACGCGCCATCTGAACACTTGCGGCCCCCGCGTTTTCAGCCGAGCCATTCTTTATACGGCTCCTTCAAATCGTTCTCTCCTGGTCACACACTGCACGAAACGGCGGCCACGCAGGCAAGCAAAGCAACATACAGTACGCGAGCTACACCCATGCAACACACATACTGTATATACATATACGCACGTACACCCACGCAAACCCTACACCCACGCGCATAGTCACACACATGCGCGCGCAAAGGCAAAACCCACACACACACACACATCTAGACACACGGGCGCAACCCCACACACACACACACACACACAAATGCACATAACCACCCCCCAGAGACACAACCCCCCCCCCCACACACACAGCCGAGGAGGAGTGAAAGCTGCTTGTTTGTTTAGCCTGTCAGTGTACCCTGGAGTCTGTGACCGCTCAGGGACTCCCCCATCTCCTGGGAGAGGGGTGGAGGGTGGGCGGGGGGTGGAGGGGTTCCTGGAAAGTCATTTGAGTTCGAAATCTTCCCTGGTGAGTGCAACACTTCATCAAGGTGAAGACTCCCGGCCTATCAGAGATGTATCAGTTGGTCTGATAAAGCCCTCACCCCGGTCCCCAAACGGCGACACAGCCCATCATAAATAAAAGAGGGAGAAAAGAGGCCTTTGTCACTGTTTATCTGCTCTGCTTTTCTTTCCCAACCTTGATTTCCTCTTCAGAAAATTGATGCGCCCTTAAATTGAAGCGGAGGGCTTGACAGGTAATGGTTAGTGTGATAACTGCTCAGATTTCATCAGCCGGGACTTTTTTTTTCTTCTCCTCCATGTGCAATTGTTGGAACTTTCAGCTAGATTACCTGTCATCCAGTGCATCAGATAAAAATTCCGAGCTGTCCAGATACAGCCGACGCCAGAGCAGATAGCGAGAGGAAGGGGTCTGCTGTTAGACCTCTGGAAATGAAAGGAACAGGGAAAGAGAGACAAATGTATGCAGCTTATCTGATAGCCCCACACAAAAGAACAAATCAAGTCAATAACCATCACATATGTCGTTTTTTTTTTTCTTTCTGTGTAGGGCAGTGATGATGTGATTTTTTTATGTTTAATGGGGAACATTTAGCCTGATAATAGCATGAGCTGGGAGGCGGAATGAGTGACTGGATGGTAGTAAAGGAGTCAAGGAGGCTGTTGCTGAAGTCTACCGGACTGAGAACGCAACAGGGTAGCAACTCATCTTACTCTTGGTAAGAATGTTACCTGTATTATGTGAAAACCCTCACCAATCTCAACAGTACAAAGGTTAGTCAGAGTAATTTTATTTACCGAATTTGAACCATTTCTTTCGAATCTTTGTGGTGCGTATGTAAAACGGTGTCACGGACACTGTAGGCTGTCGATAGAAATGTCACAGTTTGAGCGTCTTATTTTTGTTTCAGACGGAGCTTTTCTACTTTCTACACTGAATGAAATTGCTCTGATTGTTTGTGTGAGACAACCTATGAAATTGTGTCTCAAACAAGCACTGCAAAAAATAAATCAGCATTCTGATCTATTACTCTGTCAATGGTAGGCTAACCGATAGAGCTGAAATCTTTGGCAGATGTGCAATAGCAATTTTTCTATGGCTATTAAAGCATTAGAAACACTTGGTTAGAGTTACATAAAACATGTATATTTTTGACTGGGAAATTTTCAGACGAGACAAACAGCTGTGCTGGCCTTACAATGCATTAAGTATTTCATCCCTTTTAGATGGTTAAATTGTGCATGAAATGCTGCTGGCGCAGGGCTCTCCCGAGCTGGACTGATTAGGCAACATCTGTTAGATTGGGAGAAATCTGTGTCGTTTCCTAATTAGCTGTCAGGCTGCGGCTTCGTTGTGCCTGATGGCGTACGGATCTGCCACAGGTTCCTCTCCTCGTCCTGTCACCTGCCTGTGCCCCCCTCTTCCTCCCTCCCTCCCTTCCTCCCTTCCTCCCTCCCTCACTCCCTCCTCCGTTTCCCCTCTCCTCCCCCGCACCTCCCCCCCCCTCTCTCTCACACACTCATCAGCTGTAATTAGAGAGCAGGGCCTACACAAAGGAGCCTGCTGGGAGTCAGGCCCGAGCCCATCTGTGCAGCCCCGCCGTCAGCGAGCGCACGGCTCCTCCAACACTGGGGGCCGCTCCCGAGCTAGGCCCCCGCGGCCAGACTGGACCCCTCAAACTTTACCCCCCCTCCCTCCCTCCCATCTCCTCCCCTCCCTCAACCCTCCTTTCCTCTCTCCCACCCTAAACCTCATTGCTCCCTTCCTCCCTCCCTACCTTTCTCTTCACCACTTCCCTCTCTCCCACCCTCCACTCTCCCTCCCTCCCTCCCTCCCTCCCTCCCTCCCTCCCTCCCTCCCTCCCTCCCTCCCTCCCTCCCTCCCTCCCTCCCTCCCTCCCTCCCTCCCTCCCTCCCTCCCTCCCTCCCTCCCTCCCTCCCTCCCTCCCTCCTTCCCTCCCTCCCACCTTTACTGCCTCCCTCTTCACCACTTCCCTCTCCCTCACCCTCAACCCCCTGCCCTCCCTCCCTCCCCCCCACCCCCCCTCTTTTCCCCACTTCCCCCTCCACCCCCGTCTGCACTGAAAAGAGAATCCATCTAAACTGGCTGATTCATCTTGCCTTAATAAGGCCTGAACACTGCCACATACTAAGTACACTGCAGACAGGAAGGATGGTCTCGAGGTAGCCTTAGGAGGTATTGACACAAGCTATGTCAAGAGGAAATCTATAATTAGAACAGATTGTCCCCAAGAAACTTTTACTCATATTACACTAATGCACTAAAGCTAACTACAGGCTGTTTGTATGATCTGACGCCCGGTCGTTGACTTTTGCCAATGAGTTTTATCATTCAGTGTATTATCAACCACTGTACACACATCGGGTATCATCCCTTAATAAACCATCCCGATATGTTATGGTCAATTGATTCATTTGAACAGTTCATCGATAGTTCTTGATTAAGGCTAACAAGGTCACAGACGTTGTTCTGACTGGTCGCTGGAACGTTCTGATTAGCCTGTCTCCATTTATTTCTAGAGCACAGCTGTGTTGTTGTCATAATGATGCGTAACAGTTGTTTTGCCGAAGCAGTTTGGTGTCTTTTGTAGGTAATTTATTTCCCGGTGTAAGACTGAAGACAATACACCTTCAAAAGTTGAGAGTTTCCAAGTTGCATCTGAGCCAAAGAGCGCCACAGCACAAACAAACTCGTCTTACATTTTGTTCTTTAAATAAACCTTGTTTTTGTTCCGTCAATCTAGGAGAGTGTTACAACAAACACTTTGCTCTTTGTCTAAGTCTCCGTGCCGGAACGTATCTCGGCGTGACACACAGGCTGACGCAACTTCCACATCTGTCCCCTCGAGCCAGCTCCAGCAAGTTCAAATGAAGACCCAGAAGATGGAGTGCTACTGCTGGGTGAGGCCACAGGAAGTTCCGTTTCAGACAGGCCTTCAGGCCACAGATGAGACGAGTAGTTAAAGTAAGGAGAGGTAATCACTATGCAGGTGGTCTACGTGTTGAACTGTCCAGCCCAGGCTGGGGGGCTGGGGGGCTGGGGGAAGGCTTCTGTACAAGGGTTGCTAGTTTGAATACCAAAATACGCAGGGCTAGATGTGAGGGGTGGATGACCGGCTAGTGAGGTTGCGAGACTCAATTTCCCTCAGGCACTAGCCATCGTCTTCGGGCACTTGAGCAATGCACTTCTCACGTACACTGGGACGTGTGCATACGTTTCAAATCTATGGATTCGGGGATTTGTATTTGAGCCATGGCAAGCTGCCCTATACAAACGCAATTGTTTTGTGGCCAAAGAGTCATTCCATTCAATTGACTTTGTGGCACAAATTTATGAGAGCCTTTTCCTTAAAAAAAACTAAACAAAAAAAAACACGAGGCGAAAGAAGAGGTGGTTGTAATATTGCCGAGGAGCAAATCAAGGCAGAGGGTAAAAACAGTTTGTGACCAAGAATGACAGGCCTGGGAGAATGTCACAGCAATTGTAGGGCCATCACAGGCAAGGGATGATGGGTGATTGCTCGACGTTCCGAGGCGAGTCCATCCAGAGGGACACTGCTCGCCCTTGCTCGTCTCTGGACGAACCTTTGGCGCTGACATTTTAAAGTGTTGATTTTTGAGCACTTATGCTAATTGTTGTAATTTTCCTGATGAAGCGCCATTCTGATACCTTGATGTGGCCAAGATAGTTTTACATTTTCTCTGCGGTACTCTTTGCCATTTGGTCTGTGTAGTGTCAGCTCAGAGTGCTACTGAAAGCAGACAAAATTGCAAGCAAATTGCATCAGATTGCCAACATTGTGAAAAGGTAAATTGCTTGCAAATCTATTTAAACCACTGGCCTATTTTCATCAGCTATGGTACTTGGTATTCATGATTGCTTAATTGGCGACCTTTTCTATTGTGTAGTGCTTTATGGGGCGATGGAAAGCGATCTTTACCAAACCAATTACCCTTTTTTCTCCACCTCACTACTACATTAGAGCTGTGATTGCGACAGCTAGTCCTTTTGTAAACGAACTTTCAGATTTCAATAATGTTTTTTTTTTTTTTTACTGATAGAGAACAGTGTGTCATTTTTTTGCTATGATGTTGCGGAGCGAAGGTCTTTGTAGAGAATATTGTTGAAAGATAATGGACGCAGGAGTCAGGGTCTGCAACAGTTATTAGGCTAACTAATAGCCCTTTTCATCTAAGGAAGTCATTAAGGATGGCATGAAATATTTTGTCAGAATATTCAAAGCAAGCATGCAGGCCTACTGCAAGTGTGTATGCTTGATATGAGACTTATGGCCCTACTTACATTTTGGAGGCAATGTCACTACGGCACTACTATTAATAACATATTCTTTGAAATGGCTGTCTTCTAGATTGTCAAGCAAGTTTTAATCTCCAACAAAGTCACAAGATAACTCGCATGTCTATTGTTAAGAAGCCTTACTAATGCCAAACACCCTCAAAAAGGGTTCCCCAAAACATGTATCTGACAATTATTGCTCCCTTTTCAACTTGTAAAAGTCAGCAGTAGTTTATATTTCTTCACAGTTCTGTACTTGTCAACTCTTTGATCATACAAATCCAACAGCCAAACGTCAACTTTTCTGAGGTAATGGATAGATTGTGAAGTGAAAACATGTGCCCCTAGGGTCTGATCTGTTTCCAAATACCATAAAAAAACATTTAATAACTGTTCCCGATCTACATACGTTTGATAAATCAAAACAGTCATCTACAAAATGTCAACTTCACCCCCTGCAGCTAAAATACACGAGGACGATCCCGAGACATTCACACACGCACACACAGGATGTGAAACGTGCCCGAGGTGCTGTCAGTCTGTGCCCGTCTCTCTCCAAGAGAGAGAGCCCAACAGAATTAACCCCGGGTTAACCCCACAGGCCTGGGTGCGAGGGAACGGCCTTGGTTAATGTCAATGTGTGCCCGCTGCCAGGTAGTGCCGGCTCTCCCTGGCACAGTCGGCTCCATCCGAGGGGCAGCGTGACAGCATGACCGTCTCCGTACAGCTGGAAGACACGTGTCGCTGCCAGGCAGGGTGTAATGGGGCACCGTGTCTCCTCTCCTGCCAAGCGGAGGGGTATAGCAGGCAGATATGTCATCCCTACCGGCTCCACCAGACTGCTTGGTTTTGTCCTGGTACAATCCACAGAACCTGTGTCTGGGAACGTGAGGCCGGATGTTTCCTGCTGTGCGGCTACAAGGAGAAACCAAGGTACTCAAGAGGTGACCTCACACCACTTATAAGGTCATGGGCCAGATAGTCACGGTCAAAAGTGTTCATCTCATATCCGACACAATGCGCAAGGTGTTTATGATTCCTGTGTGGAATAGCTGTCGGTTCCCTTATCATCACGTTGTATACAGATGGGTTCATTTATGATGGAACTTACTAATCTGCTACTCAGTAACAGCTAAGAGCAGATAATCACCACTTACGAAACCCTGACATGTTGTCTTGTAGACGGTTGTCTTCTTCTTGTTGATAGGCACGGCCCAGGGGGTAGGTGTGCTTCCCACAGCCTGGCTCTCCGCCTCGGCCCTCGTGAGCTCATTACCAGAGCCTGAGGCAGGGGATTGAAATGTGGGCTGGGGAGGATGAGAAATGGGGCTAACCACAGTGTCAACGAGGAAGAGACTTCCCCCTCCCCTGGAGATTAGCCTATTTTGACTGCGGTCAGATGGCTCTGCAGAAAGAGGGGATGGGCCTGCTATGTTTTGTGTGTATGTGAGTGCGAGTCGGAGAGAGCAAGAGGGAGAGAGTCTGTGTGCGCGAGTGTGTATGAGTGGGGAAAGGCATGTGTGTGTCTGTGTGTGTGAGAAAGAGAGTGTGTGCGTGTGTGTATGACTGAAAAAGCATGTCTGTGTGCATGTGAGAGAAAGCGAGAGCAAGAGAAAGTATAAGTGTATGAGTGTGTTTGAGCAAGAAAGGCAAGTGTGTGACTGTGTGAGAGAGACGGGGAGAGAGAGAGCGAGAGAGATGAGGAGAGAGAGAGAAAGAGACAGAGAGAGAGAGAGACAGAGAGAGAGAGAGAGAGGCAGAGAGAGAGAGAGAGAGAGAGAGAGAGAGAGAGAGAGAGAGAGAAAGAGAGAGAGAGAGAGAGAAAGAGAGAAACAGAGGAGAGACACAGGGAGAGAGAGAGAGAGAGAGAGAGAGAGAGAGAGAGAGAGAGAGAGAGAGAGAGAGAGAGAGAGAGAGAGAGAGAGAGAGAGAGAGAGAGATGGAGAGGGCATATATTACTTCCTCTAGGGCTCCACCAGCCTGGTACTCAGCGGCTGGGGCTGGGGCGGTCGGGGCGGTCGGGGCGGACTGTAAATTTTCTCTGAGTCAGGCCAAAGCTGATTGATCTCTGAGTGTAAAATCGATAAGAAGACACTGTCATTTTTGTAAAGGATGAGCTGGAAAGGGAAAATAAATTAAGACTCCCCAGATCGGGGCAGACCGCGCGGCGGAGTAGAAGCCCGAGGCCTCATTAATTCAGCGCAGTCTGTATTTTGGTAATATTGTGTCCACAGCTTCAATCTCACAGGTGCCTTGTCGTGGCAGAGTGTGCTGGCGACAGCAGGCGCTTTATTATGCTATGTATATTTCATCGCCGCCACAACGAGAAATCAGACACTTGCCCTTGCACCCGCTCTCTGTGTCTTGATTCCTGATTAATTTGTTTTATTATTTTCAGAAATACATCACGCCGGGGGGTTGATTAAATCAGAAATTGAAAGCCATTGTCTTTCTTGCATGTCCTTTATCAGAACTAATGTGCCGACTGTGGTCATTTGTCTTGAGTTGTTACAAGTAATAAAGATTGGTGCACTTTTCTCCTCTGCGAGATATTGCAGGGAGATTAATTTACTGCTTTTCATCTCTTACCTCCTCCGTTTTGTGTCCAGCGAGTCTGCTTTGATATTTTTCATGCTTAGATATGCTGTTTTCTCGTATTCATTCCTATTTAACCTTGATCTTCTCATCTATTATATTGCACTTCTTCCGGGCACTGAGTGAATATAGTCTTCATGGCTCAGTTGGATTGATGGGTACAGAAACCATTGCATAATATCAACTTCCAGGACACCATTTTTCACCACGTGCCCTCCTGTGTTTCATTTGATCAGTGTTCACCATGGGTTCTCTTCTCAGCTGTGTGTGTGTGTGCCTGTGTGTGTGCCTGTGTGTGCACGCGCATGTGTGTGTGTGTTATACCCATGCATTGTGTGCGCATGTAAGACATCATATATCTGAGACACGCATGCATAAGCATGAGATTGGAGGTGTATGGAGAAAAAAAGATTGCACGTGTGCGTATGTCAGTGGGTGTAGGTGCATGTCAGCATGGATGTGTGTATATCAACATGTGTGTGTGATTGTCAGCGTGTGTGTGTGTGTGTGTGTGTGAGTGATTGTCAGCGAGTGTGAGTGTATGTCTGAGTGATTCTCAGCGTGTGTGTGTGTGTGTGTGTGCACCACTCTGCCGTCTTCATTTCCTCTCCCACCCAGCACTCTCACTGGTCCTCCAGTGTGCTGATGTCTGTCCTGCTACCTGGGGTCATCAGCCACCCAGCAGGCCCATCAGGATGAAGGCTGACTGGGTGAAGCCCTGCCAGTCACCATACACATCCTGGAGGCTGGGTTGTCACTGGATGACTGGGGCTGCGGGAGGCTGTAGTCCACTGTTTAACTCCGTGGGAACTTCCAAAGTATCACTTCCTTATTGCCACCCCTCTACTCAAAGATTTGCACTTCCATTCCATTTGATTCCTTTAGGAGTTGCTTTTCATCCGAAGCGACACACAAATAGTGCATGTTGAAAGCAGAGACAGAGTCTCTGTCAGAGTCCAGGGATGGTCAGTATTTATATGCCACAGCACAGAGGATGGGCCGACATCTTCCTATGTGTTTGTTTTGAAGATGAGAGCTTACATTCATAACTCATAGTGCAGTGGACTGTCTCCGCTCCACTACCAAATGGAGGCCTGCCTTCAAAAGATATAAAAACTTTTCTTCATCTTCTTCTTCTTCTTCTTTTTTTTTAACAGGGGATCACAGATTGTGTTTGGCAAAGCACTAGAGCCTTCTGCGGTAGTGCAAGGCAAAGAGATCATTTGTATGTGAAATACTCATTTAAATCCCATTCAATAAGCGGGTTATCAAATGAAATCAGGGCTCTGTCAGGCCTGCCACTCAGGCCTTTGGGCCAGACATCATGTGTAAAATTGGCCAACAAGAGATTTGGGGGAGCGCTCTGCACGCCCCTGTCACTTCGTCCCTCAGGCCCCTTTTAGGAGGGGCCCGGCCCGGGGTCAGCACTCCTGGGGGGCTGCTTCTATGGACTGCCACAGGGCGACAGGGCCACAACATCACCTCCAGCTGGGAGACTTATTACAGCCCCTGGCCTCCCTAGCTCTCCTTTTCTCTCTCTCTCTCTCTCTCTCTCTCTCTCTCTCTCTCTCTCTCTCTCTCTCTCTCTCTCTCTCCTCTCCTCTCCAATCCCCTCCCCCACCTCCCCCTCACCTGCCCCAGCCATTCACAACATCATCACGCATTCACATATTCATGAAGCTGGGGAGGGGGGGGGTTCCACAGTGGGGGTGGGGTGGTAGGAGGAGTGGGGGGTTGGAGGGGGTGGCGGTGGGGTGGGGTGTAGTTGTTGGAGACGGTAGGGGGGTGCTTCTGCAGGTGGCTGTCACATCCGTAATTGCCCGATACTTCCCTCTGCAGCGTAAAATTGTTTTCATTATGTGTCATGCACACAGAGCCGGGCAAGGGGCCCTTGAGAGCGTTCCCAAGAGCCGGAGGGAGGAGGCGCACCACTTAAACAGCCGCTTAGCTCCAAACAAGAAAGGAGAAAAGGAGAGGAGAGAGAGGAGAGAGAGGAGTTGGCGGACGAGGAGGAGGAAGACAGGAGAGAAAGGGGTGTGAAAAAGAAGAAGGAAAAAAAAGAAAACGGAGGAAGCTCATCATTAACTGTGTTCCAACAACAGCAGACAAGTGCGAGCTCATGCGCACACCAACAATAAAAAACAGGCTGAGCTTCTCCTAAACATCTCAGTTACCGGAGGAGGGGGAAGGTGGGGGCGGTGGGAAGGTGGGGGGATGTAACCCCAGCCCCCCTGTGAGGTCCTGGAGAGCTTCCGCGGTCAGAGGGGGGGGGAGGAACAGGGAGCGGGAAAAAGAAAAGGGGAGAACGTTTCCACCTGACTGGAGTTCCCATGGTTTGCCATGCAGGAGGGTAAGCAGGTCCCAGCAATAAACTCAGGCATTGTCAAGCGGTAATGCCCAGTCAGGTCCCTCCTTTGGGATTCAAGGGTGTCTTTTTCTATGCTCCCCGCGCTGCGCTAATCACAGGCCTACTTTGTTTAATTGCGGCAAAAAGGGGGAAAAATGTGTTCAAAAAGTCATCCTAATCCCTCCCTCTCACCCTCCAACTTCATCGCTCCCCTCTCCGATCCCCCTCCACCGCCACACTCACTCTCTCTCCCGCTCTCCCTCTCTTTCACCTTCTTCCCGGGTTCCTCCATCTCCCCCTTTTTCCTATTTTAATGAATTGTGGAACTATGCAGAGACAACAAACACTGCAGCTCTAATAAATAAGGGTCTTGTTTTCCAGGGCGGGTTGGGAGGGAAGAGGTGTAGGTAAAGGCCCGAGGCGTTGGCTGGGTGTGTATGGAGAAACGTTTCCGCTGGGTTAAGGGGGGCGGGGGGTGGGGGGGGGGAGGCAACAAGTGAGATCACAGTGCCGTTTAGATGCTGCTGATACACTGGGAGGTGTGGTGGGGGGTGTGGTGGGGTTCAACTGGGGAATAAAAACCTCCATGCAGTTAGCTGCTCGTCGCCCGCTGAGCAAGCAGGCCCAGTATAATGACCCTAGCCGAGGCACGTCAAAGCTCCCATAATGGACACAAATTCGCTCCTTCTATTTTTCAAACGGAGATTTAGAAACTTAAGGTGCAGCGCATTGTACTTGGTGACTCCGGGGTCACAGGAGCCAGAGGGGGTGGGGGGGGGGGAGCAGGGGGGGTAAGGGGGTTTATCAATCAGACCTTCTCGCCTTTCTTAAGCTGAATAAAAAGTGACCCATGAAGAGACAAACCAGTCTCCTTTTAACCGAGGTCTTTTCTTATTCATTAGATCTGGATTCTGGCTTCTCTCTTTGCCTCCCTTTGCTGGGGAATGAGGGAATCTTGGCCATAGAACCTTGGGGAAAGTGCACCACATTCAGACAGCATCTCAGAAATCGAGTTTGATTTATATGAAAAGTTCTCCTGTAATTAACTTATGGACAAAAATAAGTTGGTTGATCCATTTACATAATACTTATGCAACATTGGATGTTGCAGTATAGGATGTTTGAAATTCAACAGAGTAAGATTATTATTCTAACCTAAATAATTTGTTGAATTTCATTTTTCAATAACTTTATTTTGTTATTTTGTTGCTCTCTTTGATCAGACTGACATTTGAATCCACTTATTTGACAAACCGAGACAGACAAAAACATTCGGTGCCGATACCTTTGCAGAAAAGACCAGAACATCTGTTTCCTCTACTACAGTCAAGTGTCTAACACCAAATAACCAACATCTAATTCCAATCAGTCTGTCTCTTGATTAACACTTTATGATGCAATTCTAACAGCATGACTGCAAGTAGCATGAGTGGCAACAACGACAACATTGAATAAGAGCTGTCTTCAACCAAGAGTAGAGGCCTGCTCCTTCACCGGGAAAACAGTCTTACACAGTGACCAAAACACCCCGATGCAGAGTGGATGGAAGTATGAGGGTTTAGGTGAGCAAATCCACCCCGAGTAAATGACTTCCCATGTGACCTGGGGCAAGTCACTTAACCCCTGTGTTCATGCCCACCACCCAAGTTTAAACAAGGGGCTTGCTCACACCCATCCTCATCCACTCCACAGCTCCACTTGGAATCCTCTAGGACCAAATCGTTTAGCTGAAAAGCCCTGATCTCCATGCCCCCTCAACAAATATTTACCATCTGTGCTTATTTGAAGTCCTCTTTAGTTCTGTGCCATCTGTATGTACAAAAACATGAATTGATCACACATACGGTTTGTGATACACAAAACACACACATTGCTATGTAATGTGTCCATGTAATGGGTTGGCTTTCTCAAATCAAGAGATGAATCAGTTGCAATTTCTTTTCGGGAGATATATCTGCAATTGTCATTGTTCCAGGGGGTAGGGGTGTCCCTCCCCTAACTTCTGTGCAGCTCACTGGAGACTGTAGCAAGCCAATGAGGGCCACCATGGCCTGTGAATTGTAGTATTATGCTCCTCGATCTCTTTCTCACTCTCTGAAAGACTGTTTAAATGGTTTGGTTTATTATTGGCCAAGGGAGGCCAAAGGCTTCTGTCAGCGTTCGGGGCAAGGGGATCGTTGCCTCTTTACTGGACAGCTGTTCAGGACTTACTCCACTTTTCATATGGATATGTATGTTAATGACAGGCAATGGAGTGGAGATGAAGAGGCCTTAGCGCAGTGCCTTCTCTTCAGCGCACTTCTAAAGCCCCCACAAAAGGAGCAGTAAAAGAGGCCGCAATGGTGAAGCTCCCACTTTTGTGCCCCGAATTAGTTCTGCAAGCAATGAAAGTGATCTTTTCTGGGCGACAGGGGAAGTCTGCCGATGGCTGGACCAGCTCATTAGCACAAAAGTCTGTTGGGACAGATAATTGACTGATGCAGATCCCTCCCCTGTCTGTCAAAACACTGCCCAGACTGCAGAATGAAGAACACACACACAAAAAATACTTTTCCTTAAAAACTCATCTCACACTTTCTTTGAGCACCACCTCCCCTTTTCTCTAGGTGTTGTGTTTACTTCCTTGTATGCTAATACTGCTTCCTACACTCAGCTATGGAGCTGAGCTTCCTGTTTATGTTGTCACTCTTGATATCAGATCTGTTGACTTGAGTCCAGAGGAAAACAGACTTTGTTCATCAGGAAAACTACAGTAGTGATGTGCAGTGTGTGGCCATGCATAACATGTGGGTTTCAAATAAAGGCAAGATAAGTAAAAATCATTATCTCTTGTTAAAGTGATGCTACAAACTGAGATGAAAAACATGGCTAAAGTGGAAAACATGCCTGTAAAATATCAGTCAGTCTCCTCTTTTGTCAAAGACGGGATACTGAATAGTACTGAAATTGGTATGTTGATGTGGCTCTTGGAGAAGGTCTGCATTTCAAAGCTTTTTTGTAGGGTTTTCAGATAAGGGAGTCTGTGTAGCAAATATGCTCAGCCCACCAGAAGCCCTTAATGGCTGCATCCTGGTTAAATTGACTGGAAAATGCTGTTTTAATTTTCATGTTAATTGAAATGGACTAATTGTTAATATATTCTGAGAGCAAAGGACCAAAAGGAAATGGGTTTCTCAAAATCAAAATCCATTTAGGATTTGGTGGTGATGAGAATTTGGGAAAAATAAAGTGTAGTGCTTTTAAAATGCCATGGATGACTTCAAGTCCTCAAATTCATACCCTTGCTGAAATTCAAAAGTTATTTCGACACCTTGCTGCATTTACCGAATCCCCCCCCAAAAACACAACATGTGAGGTGAAAAAAAGGACAGTGTAGAGAAGCCCTCCTGAAAACAATAGTGATCCATTTTATCAGCAAAAGAATTTTGTCAAGCAGCTAAACAGGGTATTCTTCTCGGTCCCTTCTTCACGGGCAACTATAGAAATTAGCCCTACGTTTCTCAGCTCTCACACATGGATACACACGCTTGCATGGACACAAGAAAATTTTCTTTTCTTCTGTCAGCATTCCTGGCCAACAATGGCTAGATTAGTGGACGTGAGGGCCCCCTCGGGGGCACGTATTGTGGCACAGAATACCCTGGGCAGGAACAGCTGGTAGAGGTTAATGGCTACTGAACCTCTCAGCCGGAGCTCTTTCTCTATTGTGTGTTCTGCTCATGGGAAGGAAGGAGGCCGCTGACAGCTTCTGGGGTGTGGGGGACCCTCGGAACAGCACTCGGGTCACCCCCGAATGGGGCGCGGGGCAGAGGGTTGGGGGGTGGGGGAGAGAGACGGAGGTCGGTGTTGAGGGTGGTAGGTTGGTGGCAATGGGGAATTCTCTGTGGACCAGCGAACCCAAATCTGTGCGGTGAGACAGCGGACAACGGAATTAGCATCGGTGCATATTCAGCAGATAACAATGAGGGCCAGACAAAAGGAGGGGGCACACTGTACGCTCGTGGAAGGGATAGTGTGAGGGAAGGGGGGATAGAGGGGGGTAGGGGGTATGGGGGGTGGTTGGGAGGCAGGGGAGGAGGTAGCAGAGGACAGAAAGGGAATCATGAGTTAGTGGGAGGGACGCTGTGACACCACTCCTGAAATGTGATCTCATGCAATGGAAATATTGATTCAACGTGTCGAACAACAACAAATATTCTGCTTGGAAAATGTTTTACAGAAATATTTCCATAAAAACGCATGTTCTTTTACGTCAATGTGTCTTTTTTATTCCGTCTTAAAACCCAGAATCAAGTTTGTCATATGTATTGGACATGCCTCTGAATGAACTGTAAAAAAAAAAAAAAACTATAATATTTGGACATATAAAAGGTGTGAAAATGTGGAGTAAACAGAATGTAGAATAATCAGCTCTGCAGTCTGTGTTAAAAGCCTATTGGCCATTACCGACATGGTGAATAATCCTTCACAAAGTATTGTCAGAGCCTCCCTTTCACACAAATGATGTCTCTCGCCCAGAATATCCCAGCGTCTTAATGATCCTGTTGCCTCATTTTAGCGATGGGGCCTGTTGTGATCCAGGACTGGGGTCATTCTAATGGGCCTCCTCTCCTGTAATGGCCCCCAGCATTAGTATTCAAAGCTGGTGACACACAGGAATACTCAGTCTTCAGATGTTGCTTCTTGGCTCTCCTTGTTTCAGCCACAAGGCCGGTTCCCCTGCGCGGCTCTCTTCTCCGCGTGTGTGTGTGGCCCAGCCAGCCTCAGCACACTCAGGCGTCGTAGGACCCCAGCAATGCCACCCAGAGGGGTCCCTCAGTCAGCGCTGCACCTCAGTCTTAATCCCCCCCCCCCCCCACCCCCGGCCCCTTTTCCCCACGCCAGCCGGCCACCCCCCGCTGGGAAGCGTGGAAAAGCCCCTCACCCTGATCCAGCACGCCGCTGGCCTCGCTCATTAGGCTGCTGATTATGATAGCGCTCCGGTGTGATGTTTAATCGTGTCTGACACCTGATTCGCCCTGTTACGAATCCTGTCATGCAAATTGAGCCGTTTGTGTTGTTTGATATGGAGAGATGGGCTACGGAATGAAAGATCAGCCCAGGGATGAGACGCTGGGGACATGTGCCCTCTGCTCCCGTCGCCGTGATTACAAAGATGAGAACACGCGTCTTGTTACGCACCAGTCTATCGTGTAGGGCCGGTGAAGATTAAATTAACATAGCGCTTTTCTCCCCGGTCGAGCCCCAGGAATCAGGAGAGGAGCCCATCTCTGAGTAAATGTCTCATTTCCCCCCCACAAACAAGGGCCAGGATAATAACACTCACTCCTCTGAAATCATACCAGCCTGTCACAAACAATGTCAATAATTCAAAAGGATAGATTGCTTTTTATCTGCTGCGTCGTGTGTCCTTACCCTTGCGGCTTTGGAGTCAATTCAGACTCCATCTTATTCTCATCTTAAGTAAATACAACATGTTTCTATTGAAAAACAAAGCCAACTTCATCCTCACCTATTTTCTCTAAACTCCACATTTTGGAAGTATGTATTTGGATGACATGGTGAAAAATATTCCATCCAACATAAATGCTGTAATGTATTAAAAAAAAGAAAGAGAGCCAACCGGGTAAATCAATTGGCCGAGGGCTCAGGGCTGTCCATTTTTCACTGCCCGGGGATGACACCCGTGTTGAGAATGACCACTTCTCATTTGTAACTTGGAGCGACAGTCAAGAGGAAGTCTCTCCTTTCGTCTTGTGTCCCCTCAGTTATCAATACCCCCTACTGTAAACATTTCATTTCCTCTCCCTGTCACCCCTTGCTTTGTTTAACACTTGCTGGTTAGCCCTTAATCTGAAAC
Organism: Hypomesus nipponensis; assembly: GCF_054491055.1. Taxonomy (NCBI): domain Eukaryota; kingdom Metazoa; phylum Chordata; class Actinopteri; order Osmeriformes; family Osmeridae; genus Hypomesus; species Hypomesus nipponensis. Next base: position 4,822,188 of record NC_140362.1, on the reverse strand, counting down.
ACAAACTCAGCCAGGCAGTCAGTCAGCTGCCTTTTTTTCCACATGATATTCTCTTTCCTCTCCTCCTCTTGTGACAACATTTGCCTTCAGTGCCACTCCACCCAACATTCAGGTATTTCTTCCTCTTAAATGTGATTACCTTTGAAGCACATTTCCTGTTAAGTGACTTCTTATTTGTCTTCAATCTGAACATTGTCAGCGCTGATGTTTATCTACTGTGCTACAATGGATTACCTCAAACACGGTCAGATACTGACAGCTACATGGGACTTTTTATACCCTGCTATGCAAGGACATTGCCACACATCAAATTAAGCGGTGTTTTGATTTCAGTCACTCCCCGGGCAAACGGCCAGGGCTACATTTTGAGTTGTAACACCAGCAGCAACCTTTATGTGAGTCAATCCGAGTCTCAGTGGAAATCGACCTGTTTTTACAAGTCATCCTTTCTCTGAAACACCTGTACTGAGCAACAGGCTCGTTGTTTTCCTCTTACTGGCATCGTAAAGCTTGAGAGACCTCTGAGACATCGTCAGGCGGCTTTGCTGAATCACTCAACCATCCTGGCGCCACTCGTCTGACTGAAGAGTTCCTGTCAGAAACATTAATGTCATGAGATTTGTTGGACCTGACATACCAGATGCTAGTCGTTGCTACTAACATAACTTCAAGCTACGTTGCTAAAGGGCACACAATAGTTTATCTGAATGTAAAGTACAGTTAATCATAATATCAATACATGAATATACCATTTGATAAAACTGTTGTGTAGCACCATGGTACATCATATAATTGGAATAGGGATCATTTATATTCATCAGTGGAATAGGGATATTTATAATCTATCAAGATGATTATTTGGTGTGGTACAAAAAGTACCTTAAAGTACAAATGGACTTTAATTTGGTATTTTACACCAGGTTATGTGATGTGCAACACTCCTCCCAAATGGCATTATTTTTCAAGACATTTGGATGACAAATTGACGTTGTCCGGCGAAAAATAGCGCCATGTGAGAGCAACAATTTCTCTTTTACAGACAGTACAAACATAATGTGACTGATTTTCATTCCAAGTTTCAGTCAGAATTCTTCAACCCATAATCCCTGGGACATAGAAGAGTTACTCACACCTTTCAGTTAAATATAAACGTTACTGTTTCCCTAAACTGCCCAGAATATTGTGAAGTTATGGATTACTTGTCATGTTTGGCGGTTCTTATTGATGGTGTGAGAATGTGAAAGTAGCTCGCGACCTGGATGTAAAGATCAGGATTTATTGCCCAGAATCTCTTGAACAATTTTATCAAAAGCCCATTCCACTGTAACATTTTTTTCTCCCATAAATCACTGAGGGGAGATCTATCAGTGGACAGTAGTGAGAGATAGATGAGCAGGGGGATGAAAGGGTCAGCAGAGATTTTTCACTGGCCCTTCCCGTCACTGCTATGCACCCTACTTTTTCACCTTCATGAATTGGTCTTTTACCAACTGCCATGTGATTTTAATTTGTTTCACAGTCTCCGAAGGAAATAACAGGCCCTGAACATTTAGACTTTGCACGCAAGATAATGTATTGATTGTTAAAGCACTTGTGCATTGGCTTGCTGGTTCATTTTCAGGCAAACTTTTGAGAAAAAGAAATATGGGAAAATACATCCACCCCTCTACTAACTCAATATCGAAGACATTCTTCGATAGCAGCTAAAGGGTCCTCGTGATTGACACGCACCGCGTTGTGTATTCAAGGTATAAATGGTCAAATAAATGGTGTTATCTTGGGTTTATCCACATCCTTGTCCTCAGGCACATGCTACAAAGATAAACGGTCGTCCGGAAGAACACATCTTACACACAGGTTCATTACTCTGAAAATAACTGTCAAATCATGGCCTTTACAGAGGGTAAGTCAGCTACTTGCATAAACACGTAGGATGGTGTGTTTCTGCCGTGCGGGTTTTTTCTTTCTTCCTAAGGGAAATGCCAGGACTTGTCATCCCACATAAAGCCAGACACTAACACTACACAGAGACAATATACTGCCTTGGTCGCATGTCTCAGTAATGTATGCATGTCGAAATTAAAGATGGAGACTCCACTGCTGTTTTCATTACTTTGTCAAATGAACTATGTAAAATAATCCAGATTTTGGGCACATGCACTGATATGTAGCCTCTCTCTTGAAACTCTCTCCCGAAACTGTATTGTTCTGACCATGAGACCAGCTTTATTTTCCTTCCTTCTGATTGATTTATTTCTTTGTCATTACTCTCAGTGCTGTGTTGGTGTTCATACAGTCCAGCCACCCAATCCGGCTTGATTGAGGGCCTTCATTTCCTATGCGGCCATGTAAAGCAGAGGCTTGAAATAGCACAATGACCTTGGCGTTCCTCTCTGATTCATCTTTCCCCCAACATTTTCTCACAGATAGGATTTGTCACAGTTATTCATCTGCTAGTAATACTTGGGGCTACATCCTGGAAAATATCTATTTTCTTTCACAGATTTCCACACTTCGAAATGCACAGCTTTCACGTCATAATCTTAAAACAAACTTTGATATTGTTGGGTTGAAAAAAGATGTTTGTCACAGGCCAGTTTCACTTGTTTTAAAACATTTTAATATTAATTTTACATTAACACACACACACACACACATACACACGTATACACAATCAGACACACACACCCTTCCAAACACACATCCTCACCCGTCTCGTAAAACGGTTAAGTGTTAAAAAGGCTCCACAGAGTGGTCAGGTGACATTGTTGACATACCCGCTACCTGAGCCCAGGGGCTTAGAAGCGGTGCAGCTCAGGGATGAGAGGGCCGCCTGGTGTCGTCTATCTGCCTGATTTACTGTCCCACCATGTTTGAAGTGGGACAGGCGGAATTCACTCCACTCCCGTCCCCTGTCATCAGTCCTCCCAGATTACAGCCCAGGTGAGGCCTGTTACTGAGCGCCATCAACTACAGGATACACTACTAGGAAGTGACTGTCTGAGAAACCCCGACTCTCTCTCTCTCTCTCTCTCTCTCTCTCTCTCTCCCCTCTCTCCTCTCTCTCTCTCTCTCTCTCTCTCTCTCTCTCCCTCTCTCCTCTTCTCTCTCTCTCGCTCTCTCTCTCTCTCTCTCTCTCTGTCTCTCTCTCTCTGTCTCTCTCTCGCTCTCTGTCTTTCTCGCTCGCTCTCTCTCTCTCTCTCTCTCTCTCTCTCTCTCTGTGTCCCCGGCTTGACCTGTGTACAGGTAGACAAAGCATTGGACCCCAAAGGTCATGTCTTTTGAGGTCGACAGTCAGAGAGCACACATAATTGCACTATGGATATAGGACCTTTTTGTTGATGCAAAAAGTTCTGATGAGAATGTTGCAGTGGTTCTTTCAGTTGAAACTGCAGTGTGAGAGGAGCCTGAGGCCGTAGTGGAGTTTGAACCTGTGCGGACCCAGACAGCATGACAAGGGCCTGGCGTCAGAAATATGTGTCTCTACGACCTGCTCACCAATGTGAGGCGCATGCCAAAACTCGCAGTCAGAACTGTAGGTCTGTGCAACATTAGAATTGATTAAGATTCTGTCACTAGAGCTCATGCACAGAGCATCACACAACATTGCAAGCACGGCTGGATTTTTTTGGGGAAAAGTAGGAAAGTCTATGTATTTGCTAGTTACAAAGGAATAAACAATTTAAATGAACTTAAAATCTAGTGTACATTTAAAACAACGATTAGTGTCGCACAGTATTTATATTTCAAACCTGCCTCTATTAAAGTCACATCAAGTGTTGCATTTGATCACTGAGCATTTTGCAGTGCTCAACACATCCAATCAAATCAATCAACAACAGACATTGGTTTCAGGACTGCCTGATAATGTACATTGGCATGGCTTGGTTGATTTGAGTCAATCATCCGTGGTCAAAGACTGTAATCTCCTGAGACTCACCCCTAAACAACCACAACAATCTCCCAAGATGTCCCTACAAAGAACATCAGCTAATGGCAAAGCCAAAAATGTTGTGGGCCGGGGTGAGGCCTGATTGCGGGAACAGTTCTCATTTTTATTCCCAGCAGAGTTGGCATGCTGATTCAGTGCCATTAAAGCTGGTGCTGAGAGGAGAGGCAGAACCCAATCAACGGTGTAAAAACCTAGATAGAAAAACAGATATCAAACAAACTGATTGGAGAGGATTTGTAACTGAGCCGAGCTATCTTAGAACTGCGATCAGCAGCATGCACTGTGTCCTTCTGGACTGCACAATCAAGAATGAATGGTAGGATCATTAGCATTTTTGCTTCTGCATGTCCAGAGTTTCTGCAGGTAGGAGGCCACTTCTTCGATGTGATAGCAGTCAGAGTTTTTGAATTAATTGCATTCAGAGGACATCATTGATATATTTTTTAATTAAAAAAAATGTTTACCTATGGGAATGTGTATTATTGTATTTTTTACTCCACAAGATACCCCCTAAAAATGCTAATACAAATAACAAGGAGAGATATTATCTGAGACCACAACATCAGTTGTGTCAGATGGAGGGTGTAGTAAGACATAGTCAGTCAGAGTCGTTAGGAGATGACATTGCGAAAGGTAGAGGTAAAAAATGTGGGTTACAATGGCAGTTGGGTTACTAAAGAAACCACTGACTCTTGTAAAGAATTATAAGGCAAGGTTGGTGTATTTGAGATAATACCTAGAGACCATGTCTTCAGAGGTATGACTCTAGACAGTTGCCGGAAAGTATTTTCACCACAAGTGAAATATCTTGTTGCTAAGTAACCTATATCAAAAGGTTTTACATATTATGTTCTACATACCTGCTATTACGATAATTAAACAGAGTCTGAAAGAAGTAGAGACTGTGATGTTATTGGTTGCTAGGCCCCAACACAAACTCCAACTCTACATATTGGACACATCTGTCTGAAATTTGAAAATGAAGAGAAAAACCTGTTGTGTTCTATTTGTGTAACTTTGTTAACTTTGTGGATGGTTTTTCTTCCACATTGAATACTGTACAGATGCACCAGAATTGGGATCTAAAACAAGAACACAAGCCGGCTGGAGGACAACAACGAAGGGCACCAAAGGCACATTTCCTTTCTTCTTCTCTACTTTTTTTAATAGGGCAGTAAAGCAGATAACCGCTGTGAAATCAACAACACTACAGTGACTTGGCATTAACATGTGTCAGATAAGAGACTTTCAAGTGTCTTGTGAGAACTAAATAATTAGCTATTGCTGTTTTAGCATGTCAATGGCCACTTTAACTCTGAAAGCTCTCATTGTTTTGACTTGCGGCTTTGGCCCTATACCCTCCGTACTAGTTAAGTCTCCCATTGAAGAGGAAATCACAAGGCCAACATTTAAATTTAGGATAAGAGGCCCAGGGGCCTTTGTATGTCAAGGGGTAGAGGGACCTGTTTTGTTTCCCATCACTTTATTGTTATTTCAAATGATTACTTAAAGGGCAAACAGAGTAAGGCTGATAAGCACTCTCTGGTCATGAATAAGATCAAATGTCTATCTGAGCATGGGAGATCTTTACCCACCCAACATTCAGGTACTTCCAGTACCTCTCATATGTATCTAGTTTCAACGACACTCAAGCTAATGCTCCACATGCTAACTAAATGATTAATGGATCCTTGATAGATCCCCTTGAAGGTACATTAGGTAAAATGTTTTCTCCCCTTTAAGCCAAATGTGTAATCTATTGACGTCCTCTGACTGTTGTTTAAGAAGATGGACAGCTCAGTGTCAGTGGAATTTAACATTTTTGGAGCTGACCACTACTTTCCAGCCAACTATGTCCCAGCAATCCTTTCCCAGCCAATCTGTTTGGCGAGTCTGGCCTTCCACTTTGGCTTATTTTGTGAGACGACTGCCAATCAAACTTGAGCCTGAGGAAAGCGCGGAAGTTCAGACACAAATTGAGGGCATTTTTTCTCATCATTCAAATTCATTTTATAAAGTTACCGAGCTTTAAATACACAATGCTTTCAGAGACAGCTGTCTAAAGGCTGCCCCGAGAACTCCAAATGCCCGTCATGATAGCCAATCAAATCACACCGACAGGGCAGTTTCAATGAACAGGTTGCCTGTTGATAACAAAGGAGGGTGGCCAGTGTGGTCCTGTGGAGAAGTATTAGGCTACAGTAAGTTGAACATAAGGCCCTCACAGCTCCAGCCACTGTGACAGAAAGCTGTCAGATCGAGCATTCACACCCACATGGCTGACTGATCATATAACCTATAGTAGTGGAAAAAAACCAAGGTTCCATTTTGAAAATGATCCTAGAACAGTGATACCTTTATACTAAGGTCACGTGTTCCTCCTTCCATAAAGCATATCAAATGCAATTACCTTAAGTCTCATTCTTTAGGCCGTCTCAACCACTGTAAGTGTGCATGAACTTACATTGAATTGACAAATCTTCACTTGGGGTGTTTGAAACTCCAGGGGAGCCCCAAATTGAATTACATGCACAAAGGGGAGCCATCACTAATTAAAACCATGTGATTGATGACACTGACGCGTCATGCCAGGAGAGAATAAATCACTCTATCCACGTCGTAGCCTTGGTTGCTATCTCCACAGCCTGTGTGCTGCAAACCCCGTTTGTGAATGATTGAACTACACAATGATAGAACAGTGGATCTGTGTTGGAGACAGATCATCTGTGCTTAGACGACCATTACGAAGCTCTGTACGTGGTCACACCTCCTTACTGTGTGTGGAGGTGACTCGATTTTTGTCCTCATCGGTACAATATCTCACATTTCATACATTGTGTTCAATTCCCGTGAATCGAATGAGATGATTTGAGACGTCAACACAAGCGCTGAGACTAAATACGATCTCACATGAATCGCATCATTAGAATGTGAATCTGTGGTCAGTGAATATCGTTGTGACCTGGCTTGTACATCCTTGCTCTTAATGATGTTAACCCTACAGGAACTCTGACCCATAAAAAAGGCTAGCTGTCAAGCCACCCGTCAAAGGACAGCACTTAGTGGGTAATCACTGTCTAATGGCTTTTGAACTGGGCCAATGCAACACACAAATGCGCTTGTGTACGCGCATGCACACACATACACACACCCACACACACACCCACACACACACACACAAAGGCTTTGGATTCTTTGTACCTGCAACTCCCTGATCAAAGCTTTGTTTTGGTTCAGTGTCCTTTATCTAACCTCACCAAAGCATGCTGGGAAATCTCTAATTGGGAAGTGGAGACCTTAGTTGACAGAGAACAGTTAAAAGTGATTCACTATACCTGGTACATCAATAGATCTAATCTGATAGATAGTATCATCAGTATCATTACAGTGCTACAACCTCTAGAACTTTTCGTTTTTGTATTATAACAATCTGCGGAACCCGTGTGGGAGGTGAACTCATACAGTATCACAATAATCTTCAGGTTTGCGATGGACTTTTCAGTTCAATTAGCCCAAACTGTCAAAGATAAAAATTCAGACCGTCAATGATTTTTGACATGAATTGGGTCTTTCTATTATATATTTGGCCTTGGATAACAACAAAATACCTCTATCAAGTTACCTTTCTACAGTATTTCCATGTAGAGCGGAAGTTGTTTGGACGGATTTCTGAGGTGAAAAGACCAATACTCCTACCCCACGCAGTGACCAGTCAGTAGGAGGTCCACTCCAACTCCCTCGCTCTCTCGCTCTCGGGGTGGACTATTACACTGGATGTCTCTGGCCCAGAACAATTTCACACTCTTTAAGCTGTGTGCAGGTCTGATCCTGTCAGTGGGTTAGTTTTGTTCCAGGGACCAATTAGTGGGTCCTACCTTAGCCTGCAGCTAAAAGGCGTCTAATGGCGGGGACATCCACCTGAGAGGTACGGAGAACTCCCCGCTGAGCTTTAATTTGAGAGAAGGAGGGTGGCGACTTCTGAGGCTTTTACCATTACACAGGACTTCATTGTAGCTGCTGCCCGTTTGATCTTAAAATAATTTACTTAATGATCTCACCGCGGGAGCAATTGGTCCTGCTCGATTAGTCTGCAAGGTCTAATGGACATGGGAAGAAATAGGGGGGAGGGGGGGGGGAGGGGGGGGGGGTGGAAGGAGTGAGGGAGGGAGGGAAGGAAGGAAGGAAGGAGGGGAAAGGACAAGAGAGGGATGGCACAGTAAGCTAAAAAGCTCCAGCTTTGTAACCTTGAGGTTCAAGCATCATGCCGACAAGGAGACTGACTTTTTGTGGCCAGCAAGATTCCAAACTGTGTTTTAAAATTCATCATTTGAAACCCGACTGAGGATCTCAAATATGTCAAAATACTTCAATGTTTTACATGAAAGGATAGGGCCATATCTATATTAGTATTTTGGCTGCTCTGGGTTGATTTCTCCCTCTTCCTGATCCTAGGTATGAACCCTAACCTTAACCCTAGGTACAGTCATTAAAGGTTCCTGGTATGGGTTTGTCTGCCTACAAGTTATGAGTCACTGTAAGGGGGGAGGGGGGGGACGGTACACCGGAGCCCCCGTTATTAAAATAATTACATTTATGATCAGAATTTCCCCAGACGCTTCCCCATTTTATGGAATTGAATGAGCAGCAATTAAGTTTAATGGGGAAGTTTAGAACTCATTTTAGTTCGCAGGGGCAAATTGAATTAAGGCAGGCACATAATTGCAATAACACTGATGCCTACTTAATTTAAATCACTGGTAAAGAAAATCTGGATGATTTAATAACAAATTGAAACACTGTAATTTAACCTCTGCCTATGTTGTACTATCTGTCTTACCTGTGCTATTTTCAGTAGAAAAGCACAGAGCTGTGTCTTTAGAGCAACCTAGAGGACATCAAGGGAGAGCATTACTATACCACACATTGGAACTTCGACATACAGAGTGCTGGATAAGATATTACTATGGAACGGTTGAACATTTTGTGCAGATGAAGGCAATCATTTGTTTGAATTGAGAGAAACTCAGAGAAAGAGAGACTGTGTGAGAGAGTCAGATGGAGAGAGGGATGACCTAAAGGGTGAGGCGTTTGGGGGCATGTTGTAAAAAGGAGTTGAGTTGGAAAGATTGTTTAGCTCAAACTAACCAATCAGGAGCCACAGGGCCAAAAAGCCCAACTGCCCCCTCCTGTTCTAGTTGGACTCAGGTAAATTGGTGCAGTTTACGGTAATCCCTCTGGCAAAGAAAGAAAGAGAAGGTGGGGGAAAGAATGAACACAGATCACTGTTATTAAATCTCAGAGAAAGGTTGTGAGTGCACATCCAGGTGGTTGGGACACGTTATGACAAACACATTAAACACTTTTTACATGCATCAACTTTCAAGTAAAATTTCAGAATGAAAATTTGGGATATAGATAAAACCATGTGACATCACATTTGATACAAACAGCTGCCTGTTGACCGCCAGTCACAAGGGACGGCTGAACTAGCTGTATTCCTTAAAAGCAGTGAATGCATTAAAGACAATTTTATTGTATTTCCAACTTAATATTTTTGATGCTGTATGAATACATAACATGTATTTATAAGGTAACAATAAATGGTCTTAGAACAATGTCTAACAATGCCTTTTCAAAATGTTTTTGAGGGTTTAGAGGGAGCATTCACATTCAAACTGGTTTGAACAACATTGCAATTTCGCTTTTTTTCAGAGAGGAACTTGTTTCTTTTTACGTTTGTCAATAAAACGTACGCATGGTAAATAGTCGACAGTCTACTGCTGAAAAATCCATTCACCAAGCCGTCGTAAATCTTAAAGCAGAGGTTGAGGGGGGAGGGGGGGGGGGGGATTCACTACAATGGGATCTTTATTTCTCAATGCAATTCTTAAGTTAAAACTCAGACTCCACTCTGCTTTGCATGAGAAAAAAGGATGAGCTCGTCAAGCTTCCATTGGGCTTTAAAAAGGCACCACTGCAGCACTGTAACACTGTTTGTGCTGGTGAGAGGGCAAACACCAGAGCGAGGGAAGAATACCTCTTCGTTTGCACTCTAGATTTTTATGTCACGAGTTTCAATACAACTTGGGCAAAGGTCAACCACTTTGCTTCGTATAGTGAGTGAGTAGACCAGTGATTACGAACAACATTCAACTCACTCATAACAAAATACTCAAATTGGCTTTTATCTTGTAAACACTGCTACTGTTATATTATGATTAACAATGAAGTGGTTACCACGCAAGACTATCAGGATAATCTTGACAGATATTGGTGCAATACATTTGCTCCTTTTCGTTTTATGAAAAAATTCCAATACATAAATCCACATCAATACATACAATTCACTGCCTTATCTACAGTTTACCGTGTTGTTATTCCACTGTTGGAAAAAAACAACATACATACTGTTTGTATAATATCAATCTGACTGTAGGGTCTTACATGCATTTTTAAATGTTTATTGACCCGTCCCATCGCCAGTCGTCCTACTGCCGGGCTCTGCCTGGGCCCACAAGGTGTGCATATTAAAACTGTTTTTTCTTCTTTTTTTTTTTACTGGAGCTCCACAACACCTGCAATCCCTACACCATTGAGCCCCCTTTGCACCGCAAGAACATAAATCACTGTTTGTGAGCGGAATATCTCACTGAGGGCCAGCATTCCACAGCTTGTGCCGGGATTAGAAAATCAAAAGGGCACACGCTCTGACAAATGTTACGCAAGGCCCCAAGGAAGCGGGAGTGTTGAGAGGCAGCCAAGGAGTCTCACTCAGCTCTGTCATTTATTACAGTGCGGGACTGACAGCAGCCCCAGGGACATCACCGCTACCATCCCCAAACCACTGGCGGCATGTGCCATCCAAACAAGTACAAATTATGGCCCAAACGCAGCGGAAGAGTCGCGGCTAATTGCAGGAAGCATTATCCGGTGTCTTCATTATCTTGTTGGTTTTGGAGATTAATGTATTTTTTTTGTTGGGGGGGGGGGGGAATTAGGCAATGATATAACTTTGGAGCAGTTTTTCTTTTCCACTTTAGCTTAGGGTTAATGATTATTTTTATAGTAAATATATCGGTAATAAGTAATTTGCTTTCCTGACAGTAAATGAAAATTATCTCATGGGATACTATTCTGTGCATTTGGCTTTACTGTGAATAAATATAAATAGCTATGAAGTAGGAACAACAATACTGTATACTGTAGCTGTGTCAATCCAGCAATCATGGTAATGCAAACGCATGCTTTTTAAACACTTCTGGGGGTGTCCTGAAATGTTAGTCCGAACATTGGAGGGATTAATTTGCATTTATGGAGTGAATAATTACACAAGTACACTATATATGAGAAAATAAAGCAGCCAGCTCAGGTTAAGGCTGACTGACAGTGGCATTGTCTGCTAGGGTTTCACTTCATTCGGAGAAGCCCACAGTGACCCCAGGCATTATGACCACGGGGGCAGTGCCAGTCTCTCAGGATGCTGATTAAGTGGGATAAACCAGCCTCTCAGACACAAGTGGTCCGGCAGTCCTCAGGGGAGTCCCCACAGGTCTCCATGGTCTGCTCCCAGCCCCCTACCACACCCCTTAGTCTCTCTCTCTCTCTCTCTCTCTCTCTCTCTCTCTCTCTCTCTCTCTCTCTCTCTCTCTCTCACACACACACACACACACACACACACACACACACACACACACACACACATACATACATACATACATGCGCACACACACAGTCACTGTGCATGTTTGTGTCTCATATAGGCTAATCACTTATGATTTTGATTGTACTACAACTAAATTGATATGTACAAGAGCCAAATAAGTAATGAGTGTGGTTTTAATCGTTTTTTGTTGAAACGTAGGCCTAGGCTACAATATAAATTGTGAAGAGCCTAAGTATATCTAAACAAAGCAGCCACGGAACACCAAGCAGCGACAAGACATTTGGTTGAAATATGAGTTAAAAGCCAAATAAAATACAGGAAATTACATAACAATTGTAAAGTAATATGTGTCCTTAATTATTTTGTATTTCCACGCAGGAACACACAAAAAAAACAAGCCTCTTCAAGATAAGCGCCTTGGCGGTTGTGCCGAGCTTACCGCGTCCCCCAGGACAACATATCCATCAACAGATGCCCTCGGGTGTGGGATAACAAATTTGTTCATTCTGGGGCTTACATAACTCCGCGGGAGGCTCACAAGAGACCTACGTGGGGTCGGAGTTGGAATTCTGATAGCTGTACGAAATTCCAGTGGTCTCAACATGTTGTTTGTTTTCGCATGGAACATTGAAGTTTTTGCTAAACCATCCGACCTATTGTCAACATATTTTTGGAACAGTTGTTTTTTCTTTGTAAACTAGTAAAACAGGAATTGAATATAAATGTATATTAGGCAGGACTATCTTTTAAAAATGTCATTATATTGTTAGGTAAAAATACAAATAGGGATTACGTGTATTTAGGTAGCCAGGTAGCCCATAGGCTAGAATGTTTTTTTTATATTTTTTATGGGAGAATAATAGACTTTATTTACACGATGAACACATATTTTATGATACGATTTTGATACTCACCAACTTTACGTCTCAGCCAATGGAGTTGCCGATTTCATGTCCGGGTCCCAATTCAACCGTAAGGGATGTCTTCTCGAGGCAAGCTTGATTCTAAGTCTTGTGATCTGGCTACAAAAGAGACAAGCCACTGCCCTCTGCAGGATGTCAGAGATAACCTTACTAATGTCTGTTTGTTTCTGACAAGGCCAGTAGTCTTTTTTTCTGTGGTGTCTTCTTTTGAAAATCTTCACTTCCTTTTTCTCTCCCTATGTGAAACTTTTCACAGCTAAACAGTGAGGGATTGTTGTGGGAAAATAGTTTCTGTGATCAAGTATGAAGTAACCTAATGGGTTTCCAATAACCAATCCTGTAGAGGGCATCCTTGTAGCGCACACAGGGCACCCCCTCCCCCCGCCGTCCCCCCCCCCCCGCCCCCCCGCACTATTTAATTTCCCACTAACAGCACAGATTTTGATATCTGGCCTCCCTGTTCAGCCTTGATTAATTGTCCTACTGTATGGTCATGTATGCCATATGTGACATTTGGGCAAGTGCCAAGAATCGGAGACGTTATGAGTGTAAACATGCATACGAAGTGGTTGTATGTCAAAATGGAATCGACTTTGTTTTGTCAAATTCGCTTTGGAATGCTCAAACTGACCACGCGACAGAAAGTGCACCAAATCTCGAATCGGTCTGTGCAACCACACAAACAAAATATATCATACCATGTTCTTATCATGTAGTTAATTTACCAAAGCCTCTGTCTCTGAAGTTCAAGATATATTTGAGCGTCGGATGGTTGTCACCAAGGGAACGAAACGCAGTATCCGCCCACTAACATTTAGGCACGAAGAAATCTTTTGAGCTTGTGCGGGGCAGTCTGGATATTTATTAAAACACAAACGATTAATGTTACAAAATAATAACAGACGCTACTTTGATAGTCAAACTAACAGTCGGCAGTCGTGAAATAGCCTACTAAGATAGAAAATGTCCAGAGAGGACATGTCCGACGAGGAAAATGAAAACTCTTTTTCTGAGGACGACAGAGTAAAGTTTGTTGGGGGTCAAGTTTGTCAAATATTACAAGTGAAACAGGAAATATGGCATAAATGTGTAGCAATTGAGGGAAACCAGAAAGTACTTGAAAGTTTTTTTGAAGTTCAAAATAATAATCTATTTTTTATAACAACATCGACTGGTGGTCTAATTGCTTCTAAGGAGGTAAGACTTGTAAATATTTCAATTTGCGTGATATTTTTGAGTATTTAAATGTTCTTAAAAAACGCCTTAACATTTAAAATTATTCTCTGTAGGTGTCACCACCACCCAAAAATAATGCGTTCTACATCCTCAAGAAGAAGCCTCTGCCAATTACTCCTGAAAACTGCAGGAAACAACTTCTTTTTGGGCTGGTCTCTCAGTCACCTCTGCCACAGCTGTCAAACACGCTACAGCAGGTGATTTTTCCATTTATTGATTTTCTCAAACGGAAATACAATGTCATAGCCTACACAATATTATAGCTTCATACCGAACATCATATCAACTGTGTATGAGCATTCTTTGCCGAATATTGTCTAGGTGTGTGTCCCACTTCTGTCAAATAAGAAGAACCATCATATGTGGCCTAATCTGATGTCTCAAGATATTAGTCGTCATGTCGAGCACATGAGGAACAAGACATCAGTGGTGCGGGGACACTTCCTGGGGAAAACTATCCTTCCCATTCCAACAGCAACAGCTGGGATAGAAGGTTCCCAGTGTAATGTCAAAATGTAAGAAACAACTCATCAGAAGGCTTGCAACAACTGTTTTACAACACGTGATGTCTCCAAGGATGCAATCTTAACACAGTACCCTTTCTAAGTCAACCTTTTTTTTTTATTAGGCCTGATAACTTTGACAGGACAGTTGTCCATGCTATTGAGTCCATGGTCATCAGTTGGACACACCTGATCCAGAAGGTGCTGAAAGAGGATTCTTCAGAGCACCTTGTGCAGGGGTTGAACCCAGGCCCCAGTGCAGAGCTTAACTTCTGGATCACCAGGAATGCCAATATGCACAATATACATCAGCAGGTATGTACTAGTACTGCGTGTTGCATCATACAACACTTCTCCCCCCAAAATATGAAGCCCGTCTTTCTGAATAGAAGTGTTTTAAACCAGTATGTCTTCTGCCTCTTCAATCACAGCTTCAAAGTCCCATAGTCCAAAAGATGGTCAAGATTCTAGAAATGGCAGAGAGCAGCTATTACCCTTCAATCAAAACCCTGATCGGAGACGTGTTTGACGGTAAGAAACCTTTGAGTCACACTCGAATGTTTTGTAATGAACAAACGAAAGCTTTCCAGCCTGGCTACGGTAATAAAATGGACTGTTTGTGTTTGAACGGAACACTACCAGCCTTACAAGAAGCCTGGAGCATTGAGCTGCACCTGCGTCCACTGAGTGTCCACTTGTTTCAACTGGAAAAGGAAGAGTTTCCTCGTGTCGAGACTCTCCTCCCGCCGCTTTTCCACCTGCTGTTCCTCATCTGGACCCGCTGTCCTGCGTACAGCTACCCCACGCGCATGGTGGTGCTGCAGCAGGAGCTGTGCAATCTACTCATCCAGCAAGTGAGTGAAACGTCTGGGAAAGGCCGTCAAGTTTGCATACAGCCACTCAACAGACGGTTTCACCCAAAGCGACATACAAATACTGCATGTAGTAAATTCAGCAGAAAAATCTAAGAATGAAAGTGCACAGCTCTTACAATGTTACGGTGGTTAGTGCTAAGTAACTTGATATGACACAGGTAAACAATAACCTAGTAATAATCCCGTAATATTAATTAGCGTATGGATGTATTACAGATTAATAATCAGCCCAGAAAGTCACAATAGAGGACACCTGATGTTGTAATATTTCTAATCTCATCCAGGCCACAGATTATCTTGCACCTGAACAGTTGCTGAGGGAAGACACAGAGGAGGGTCTGGAGAAGGTGCGGGCGGCGATGAAGGTCTTCAGATGTTTCCGGCACTGTTACCAGGCTCAGCGCGAGAAGCTGGCGTGCCAGGTCACTCATGCTCTCTGGGACTTCCCGTCTTCCATTGTTTTTGGACGCTTCGACCGTTTCTTGAACCGACTCCTTCAGTTAGAGGTGAAATATCATACTTTGTGATTTCAGTCACCTCCGTATCTAGGGAAGATTCTTCAGTGTCTAGATGTCATTGTGTCTCGCCTGATTCAAACCTTTGAAAACGGTTTGACCTTGAGTTGATGTGGTGTTTTTCTCAGGACTTGTTTGAGGTTATTCTGGACTTCCAGAGGCTGGAGAAGCTTGAGTTTGGTGGCCTTAAAGGGAATGTGTTGAGTGACCAGGCCTCTCAGATGCACAGGGAGTTCCTGGAGCACTGCCAGGTGTTTAAGGACAGTGACTACAATCCACTTGATTACAATGCTCAGGTAATATTTTGCTGTCTTCCCAAGTAATGAAATTCAAAATTAAACAATGTAATTTGACAGAGAAATTGTGATATTAACCAATAGTGTCGTATCCCAATTCTCTGATATGGTATGTGATTTAAGTCTCTATTGTTTCATATATGCATAGTACGTGACTCTCTTTAAACAAGTATTCGCTTTAGATAAGATACTGACAAGAAATGTGGTTTCTAACTGTGCAGTAATCAGGATGCAGGGCTGTAAAAGCTGAACAGACGATGTGTTTAGGCAGGCAAAACCTAGCAACGTTTGTTACTAGCAAACATCCACCGTTCAGTTGTGTGTACACATCTATGATGCACTACACAGTATGCAGCAACACAGTGGTATTTTAGAAATTCAGAGAAATTCCTTGCCTGGAATGCACATAATGTAGAAATGTTTTTTTTTTTGTAACATAGGACTCACGGAAGTCAACCTATATTCTATTATGATACCAATTATTTTTATTGACAGGAATTTCAGAAGGACTATGACGCCTTCAAAGAGAGGGTTGTGGACTTTGATCGCCGTCTCGCGTCTATTCTTTGTTTGGCCTTCAAAGATTGCTCAGGATTAGAATCAGCATTCAAGGTGACACCATATAAGTCATTGACGTCATTACAATTGACAGTAACATCCACAGTCATCTGGACTGACAGTTGCTGTTGTTTTCCTATGATAATTACAGCTGCTGGCGGTTTTTGGCACTTTTTTGGGGAGAGGACTTGTCAAGCAGATCTTTAGTCCCAACTTCCAAGTTTTACTTCAGCTCTTTATGGACGAATTGGAAACGTGCAAACACCTATACGACTCCCAGTTACAAGGTCTGACCCCTGTGCCCAAAAACATGCCACGCATGTCGGGAGCCCTGAAGTGGGCAAAAATGCTCAGAGAGCGAATCCAAACCCCATGGGAAAGTTTCAGATTTGTGTTGGACATGTGAGTGCAGTGGTCATTTTTCTGTTTTGCCAATTATACTTAATTTTCCATGATGCTAAATAAAGACCTTATTATTTGGCACCTGGACACTATTTGGCATGACAAAACCACCATGTTTGTTCCATAGGCCGATGGAGGGTGCAGAGATCGAGCTGGTGTACCACATGTACATGGAGATGTCTACTCTTCTGGATCAGTTCGAGGATGACGTCTACAATGACTGGTGTAGTGGTTTGGAGCAGATCTGTCAGTTCAACTTGGAACAACCTCTCATCAATAGACATCCTACATCTGGTTTGATCTCAGTCAACTTCAATCCCAAGGTCTTGTCAAATAACATGAAGGATACAGTAACATTTTAATTACTTTTTTTCAGAAGATATTGCTATCTCCTCAAATTGACTTGTCCTTCATGTTTCTTTCCACTTTAGCTAGTTGCAGTCTTGAGAGATGTGAGGTACATTCTGGCTCTCGATCAGACCAACATCCCTGCTGCTGCTATGGCTGTGTATGAGAAAAGAGAAACGTTCATAAAGGTTAGAAACATCGAGCTTCTCAAATCATTCATCCTCAAATCACCCTAAAAAACAAACACCTCGTGTTTATCAACCGGTGTTGTTTGGCAGTACATAGGCAGTCTACAGTTGCTGGTCCAGTGGTACAACACGTTAAAGCAGACGGTTCTGGAGGTGGAGTTTCCTCTCATCAGAGCTGAGCTGGCGGACCTGGACCTGGAGCTAAGCCGGGCTGAGACGCTCCTCACCTGGCAGGACCCGGACAGCTGGAACTTCATCCAAGCCACCAAACGCGTGGTTCAGAACCTGCAGTGGAGGGTCCAGAGGACCAAAGATAACTGCGACGCCATTCAGACCCTGATGAAAGGTTGGAGCGAGCAGGCTTTGTTCTGCAGGAAGGACAACAGGAGAGACGCGCTCTTACAGCTGGATGACAGGAGCGACCGCGTGAGCAAAAGATACAGCGCCACACAGAAGGATGGATGCACCATCCACAAACTGATACAGGTGAACATGTTATAAATGTCTACAGTACCACTGCAGGAGAGACATTTGTCTTCACCAATGAGTGGTCAGTCCGTTTTATGTTAATCCGTTTTAGTCTGGTGACAGATGACACGACAAAACGAACTATAACGATTTGTCCACGATTCGTCAAAACTTCTCACTCCCTCAGGAGAACATGTCCTACTTTTGCGCGGACCCTGCTTCGGAGTTGTGGCAGTCCTACCTGGAGTACGTGGACGAGATGGTGGTGGAGGGCTTCTTCTGCGCTATCAGCCACTCCCTGGAGTTCTTTGTGGAGAACATGGAGGCGGGGCCACGTCAGGTTCCTCTGCTGGAGGCCCGGATGGTTCTGAATGGTTCTGCGGTGTCCTTCCTGCCCTCCTTAGAGAGAGAGGCAGGGGACGGCCTCTATGAGCTGGTGGAGACTCTGGTCGGAGACATTTTTAAGATGTCGGGCACGGTTAAGAGGGTGGCATCTTATCTGGAAATGGAGAGCTACCAGGTACCAGAAACATCTTGTGAACAGACTTGTTTTGTTTGTTTGTTTATGCATCACTCTTAGTCACACATATTTATGTATATTTTTTCATTTCCAGGACGACATGGATGACTTGTTGGATCTCTTAGACATGAGGCAGCACATCATGGAACGAGTGGAGGATGTCCTCAGAAAAGCCATGGAGTACCAGAGAAGATTTGAGTGCTACACCCACTTGTGGCTGGATGACAGGGCTGAAATACTAAGACACTTCCTCATCTATGGACAGGTGCCTAACTCTGATGAGGTGGATAGTTATGGGGAATATGAATTTCCAGAGACCCCACCAACGATTGAGAAGTTCAAAGAACAGGTAAAGTTCTATGTTGATATTCAAACTTCAGGTTTTTAACATGGATTTTATGTTAAACTTGTGGCCTTGTTTTTTCAGATTGACTATTACGAAGACCTGTATGCACGAATCAGCAAGTTTGAGGACTTCAGAGTGTTCGGGGGATGGTTTAGAGTGGACATCAGGTCATTCAAGAGCAGTCTTTTGAACATTATTAAAAAGTGGAGCTGGCTGTTTAAGGAACATCTCATGGCATACGTCACAGACAGGTAAACCTCTGGGAAAAGTTACTGCCTTTTACTTTGTACCTTCTATAACAAACAAGTATAAGGTGAAGCAAGAATAAGCTCCATGTACCTGACACAATATAATCAGTTTGTATCAAATGCTATACAGTATCCTTTACATATGTATATGTTGTACTGTATACAAACACACACACACACACACACACACACTCACAGTATGCACTGTTTTGTTCCCAGTCTGAAAGAGCTGGAGGAGTTTGTCCAGGCCACCAGAGAGGGTTTGGGACAGCCTCTGATGAAAGGGGACCACCACGGCCTGGTGAAGGTGATGGGTCACCTGCTGGCTGTGAGGGACAGACAGGTGGCCACAGACAGGCTGTTTGAGCCTCTCAAGGACACCATCACCCTGCTGGAGGGATACGGAGAGGCCATGCCAGACCAGGTCTACTCACAGCTTGAGGTTAGGAGCCGGGAAACATGGCACTTTTTCCCTAGTTAGTCTATAAAAAGCGATTCAATTTGTAAACTTCTGTGGAAGTGTACTTCCTTTTGGCCCTAATGGTCATCTAGCCACTCATTAACATGTGCTCCACATGCTCTTTAAAAACAACGGTTATTTCAGGAGCTGCCTGAGAAATGGAGTGGTGCCAAGAAGCTGGCTTTGTCAGTCAGGCATGAAGTAGCGCCTCTGCAGAATGCGGAAGTGACCGTTATTCGTCAATGGTGTTCGGCTTTCGAGGTGAAGGGGCAGTCTTCCTACTAATGAGATGTTCCTCAGACTTATGCCCACGTATTCAGAATCGTAACCCGTTCTCTTCCGATTGTGAGGGATTAACCCATTTCTTATGCATGCCATTCCACAGACGAAGCAAAGCAAATTCAGGGAGAGGTTCAAAACAGAAGCACCTTTCAGTTACACTGCTGTGAACCCATATATCACACTGGAAAAAGTAAGTGTTCCATCATAAAAAAAAATACACTTCATATTTACATCTAGTCATTTAGCAGACACTCTTATCCAGAGCAACTTACAGTAAGTACAGGGACATTCCCCCAGAGGCAAGTAGGGTGAAGTGCCTTGCCCAAGGACACAACGTCTTTTTGCACGGCGGGGAATCGATCCGGCAACCTTCTGAGTACTAGCCCGACTCCCTCACCGCTCTCCTCATGTGTAACAGTTGTGTGTCAAAGTACATGTGTTGAAAGGGATTGGTTGTCCAGTCCCACAGAGAGATCCAAGCCCTGGAGAGAGAAGTGGCAGAGCTTCAGGAATCCACCAACCTGTTTGAAGTCACCATCCCTGACTACCGAGACCTCAGGTCCTGTGGACGGGAGATCACTGTCCTCAAAGAGCTCTGGGACATTGTTGTGTACGTTCAGGTGAGTACATCAGCCCGGTACCTGGATACTGGCCATGGCATGCCCTCACAACTGAGGAGGAAATATAAACAGTGCAGCCTGGCCTGTTATTAGCATTAGACATCTCCCTCAGAGCCTGTCCTTGACACCATGAAACACCTCTGAGGCCCCTGCAGCATCCGAATGTCCTCATTAAGCACCCTCAGCCCATTCACTTCTGCCTGTGCGTCTTTATCTATGCAGGGCAGTGTGGAGGACTGGACAATGACCAAATGGAGGGAGATAAACATCGACCAGATGGATGCCGAATTGAGGAGGTTTGCCAAGGTGAGGTCAGCGAACACATCACACCATCACTGTGGCCTCATATCAGCACACTGTCCTGCCCCCCGTATCAACCAGGACAGGGTTTGAAGCAGATGTCCAGATAGCTACAGTAATTGTGTTTGCCTACCTTCTGTCTGGGCAGGACATGAGGCAGCTGGACAAGGAGGCCCGCATGTGGGATGTGTATTCGGGTCTGGACCTCTACGTGAAGAACCTGTTGACGTCTCTGAGAGCTGTGAATGAGCTCCAAACCCTGGCCATACGAGAGCGCCATTGGGCCCAGCTCATCCGAACCACCAAGGTGCTTGACTAAAGAAGCTGAACACAGGATGTGAACTTATGATGTGAACATATGATGTGAACATATGATGTGAACATATGATGTGAACATATGATGTGAACATATGATGTTCAGCTTCTTTAGTACACACAGTCAGTGCTCACGTATGATGTTAAAACGAGTTCAGTTTAAATGAGAATAACCCCCAAAGCATCTGTCCGCTTGTAGGTTGACTTCACAATGACCAGTGGAACTACTCTTGGTGACCTCTTGGCACTACAGCTTCATTTGTTTGAAGAGGAAGTTCACAACATTGTGGACAAGGCAGTGAAAGAGATGGCTATTGAGAAGGTTAAAACTATCCATTTTAATTCATTGCATCCAAAACAAGGTAAATGTATTGACACTAAATGGTCAATATACTGTACATATTATTGTTTATTGTTGCAGGTTTTAACTGAGATCAGTCAGACATGGGCAAAGATGGAGTTTTCATACGAGAGTCACCATCGAACATCCGTCCCTCTACTGAAATGTGACGTGGAACTCATAGACACACTAGAGGACCATCAGGTGAATGATATCACTAAAAAGTGTGTTGTTACGCTTTTAGACTGTAAACTCCATTATTCAGAAGTGGAGATGCATTACATCTAATGACTTAAGCAATCTAAGCAATTCTTTTGAAAAGGTATATCATTTATACAGCAATATTATAAGGTATATCATTTATACAGTATTTGATTTATTTAATAGTCTTTATATTCACTTCAGAGCGAATTAGAATACTTAAATCGTTTGATGTTATAAGTTTCCACAAAAGTTTTTAGTAAACCCCTTATCGGGGTTTATTCAGGGTTTATAGTGAAGGTGTTCTTCAGTATCTTTCGTTTGTGGTGCGGATGTTGTGTTGGTGTTGCTATGTCGCTACAGTGGTGGTGA
This sequence comes from Hypomesus nipponensis, assembly GCF_054491055.1. Classification (NCBI taxonomy): domain Eukaryota; kingdom Metazoa; phylum Chordata; class Actinopteri; order Osmeriformes; family Osmeridae; genus Hypomesus; species Hypomesus nipponensis. Next base: position 4,800,257 of record NC_140362.1, on the reverse strand, counting down.
GAATGCACAGGGGGGTGGTCTGCCTCCTACGAAGCTGGGAGAGTAGAGGTCCTTTTCATGCGGCCCTATTGAGTCCCTCCAGATTTATGACTGCTCTGGGAGAGGAGCCTTTGTTCTCCTCAGAGGGTCTTTGTTAGCATGTACCACATGTGCAGGAGGTTACACACAGCAATTAGATCTCCCCTCCCCCACCTCACTGTGTCCTTCTGTCTGTAAACGGACCAGCGTCCTCAACCACAATCTAAACTAGGAAACTTGGGGTCTCCATAGCGATTCAGTACAATTCAATATCTATATTGCTCCATAGGTAAATGTATTGAGTTCAAACAGAACTGTAAACGGGGTGTTTGTGTTAAACATTCTGTAATTAGTGAAATGTGTCACCAACTAAAAAGTTCAAAGTGAAGTTACAGGGTTTCCCGCAGAAAATTTGATAGTTAAGGTGGTAGGGTTTTCTGTCAGACCGGTGGCGGGGGCGGGGGAGGGGGGGGTGTAGTTTGTGCGATAGACAACTGCATTCTGCAGAGAAGGGAGACTGGCATATTGGTCACTGTTTGGAATGAAAGTGAGAAAACAGGACAACAGCAGATATCGCTATTAAAAAAAGAAGAAGAAAAAAATGTTGTTAAGGCGGCAGGCGTGTGTTGCTTAGGCGGCCACCCTAACTGAAAAGTGCTGCGGGAAACCCTAAGTTATATAAATGAGTTGGATCTTGAGCTCTTTAAACTGATGCGTACACTTTACCCACCCAATCAGGTGCAGCTCCAAGGCATCTCCCAGTGCAAGCATGTGGAGCACTTCCTGCTCCAGGTGTCGGGCCTTCAGGGCCAGCTGACCGTGGCAGACTCAGTGCTGCTGGTCTGGCTGGAGATCCAGAGGACCTGGGCCCACCTGGAGAGCATCTTCATCGGCTCAGAGGACATCAGCCTCCAGCTGCCTGACGATGCAAGAAGATTCCAGGCTATTGATCACGACTTCCAGGTATTCTGGACGCCAACATTCAAAATCCTCATCTAAATCATGAATTTAATCGAATATTCCGAGTGTTGTGAATTGATGTCTTGCTTGGTGTTTATCCTTTTAGAAATTGATGTTCGATAGTGCCAAAACCAAAAATGTAATTGAGGCTACAAACAAACCATACGTGTTTGAGAAGATAGAGGATCTTCAGAAAAGGTGACTGTTTATCTACTGGATCTATAACCTATATAGTTTACATTTATACAAAGGGTACATGATACATGAACTGTATGAGATGGGATTTCTGCATGTTCTTCTTCAATGCTTCTTCTCTTTTGCAGATTGGCATTGTGTGAGAAAGCTCTGGCCGAATACTTGGAAACCAAACGACTCGCCTTTCCACGCTTTTACTTTGTGTCTTCGGCCGACCTTCTGGACATCCTCTCCAAAGGAAGCCAGCCCAAACAGGTGCTGTAGGATCCTCACTGCCGTCATAGACGCCTGCATCTCATTTCACCGTTCTGTTCATTTTCTTTTGGCATTTCTCACAGGTCACGTGTCACCTCTCAAAACTGTTTGATAACATGGCAGACCTAGACTTCACCGGGCATGATGGAGTTGAGACTGACAACGTTGCCGTAGGAATGTACAGCAAGGAGAAGGAATATGTTCCTTTTCCGACTCGCTGTAGCTGTGTCGGTCCGGTAAGATGAGACGAGTTGCAATAGCAAGGGATAGCATTTAACATTGAACAGGGGAGTCAGATGGCTGAGCGGTGAGGGAGTTGAGCTAGTAATGAGAAGGTTGCCGGAGCGATTCCCCGCCGTGTCAAATGACGGTGTGTCCTTGGGCAAGGCACTTCACCCTACTTGCCTTGGGGGGAATGTCCCTGTACTTACTGTAAGTCTTTCTGGATAAGAGCGTCTGCTAAATGTAAATGAAGTTCAAAGTATGTTGCCAGTTACATTTAGCAGAGGCTTTTATCCAAAGCGACTACCAAGAGAGAGCTTTACAAAGTGCATTGGTCACTGATAATAACGCAAAAACATTGCGAGTAGCCAAAACATGATGCACATATTGTGAACAACCAAAACAAGTGCCAAAGGGAAGAACCACAAGAGCATGCAGTTGTTACAATTTTACAATTAAACAACATGAACCACTTTAAATGCAAGTGTACCTGCGGTTAACAACGTGCGAGGGTGTAATAATGACATGGAGCTGTGTGTGTGAGGTGGAGGGCTGGCTGACGCGGCTGGAGAGCACCATGAGGGAGTGCGTGAGGGCTCACCTGGCGGAGGCCGTGTCCGCGTACGAGGACCGGCCCAGGGAGCAGTGGGTCCTTGCCTACCCGGCCCAGGTGGCTCTGACCAGCTCCCAGGTCTGGTGGAGCAACGACATGGAGCTGGTGTTCCAGAGAGTGGAGGAGGGCTTCGAGTCTGCACTCAAAGACTACAATAAGAAACAGGTGACACGGCCAACCAAAACCAAACAAAGCGCGAAACCATAACTGCCGTCAAACTCCCAGATGTTGAAATTGCAGGGATCAATCACGTAAACTGGCACGAGGATTATGCGGTGCGCGGACCCAGCTATTGTTAACGGAGCGAACTGAGGTATTACCGCATGGAGGGATTATCCCATGCACCTGTAGTGGAGGTGTGGACAGCTGTCAGAGTGTGGACACCTGTTCCATTATCCCACCCCGGACCTTGGGACCCGTGCCGAGGGTGGGTGCTGCCGTGTTGAGGGGCTGTGCTCACAATTGGTGTGTTCTCAGGGTTGTCAGATTCATCAGCAGTACTTAAGGTTAGCATGTCCTTGGCTGCTGTTTGAATAATCTCCCTCGTTCCCTTCAACCTGCAGTACTGTACTGATTGGATCTGCTGTCATGCAGAGCTGGTGATAAATGCAAGCTATCCCTCCGTGTTTTAGCCAAAACAGGAGACTGAGATGACTTCTCATTTGCTCTGCAGTTATAAGGATGCGGAAGACTGTCTTCATATACATTACACACGCAAACACATGCGCGCACACACACACGCGCGCGCGCACACACACACACACAGGCATCACACACACGCACACTTATTTCAAAAGCACTTTGATGAATGAGGTACATGTGTCTTTTTTGCTTTTAGACTGGAATACACGACCTTGCTTTATAAAAGCAGTGTTCGCTTCTACTGCAAAGAGACACACAAAAAAACAGTAAAGCTTGCAGAAAAGTCTACATCATTAACTGTTTAATAAGTATCACCGATACATCATGTCATTATCAGGAAACATCAATATTACAAGTATGTTAATTCAGATTGACCTACCGGGTTCCCCTTGTCCAGATTGCACAGCTCAACTCTCTGATTAGCATGCTGTTGGGGGAGCTGAGGTCCGGGGACAGACAGAAGATCATGACCATATGCACCATCGACGTCCATGCCAGGGACGTAGTGGCTAAGCTCATCGCTCAGAAGGTTAATACAACTCGAAATATCCAAGTCGATAATCTACGGAATGCCAAAATCTATTGATGGATATTACTCTCCACTGGTGCCAGTAATGTGACTGGGCACTGGTATCATGTCCACTTGTCATGTTTTGAAAGGTCACCAATGCGCAGGCCTTCCCGTGGCTGTCCCAGCTCCGACACTGCTGGGACGAGACACAGAGGCAGTGCTTCGCCAACATCTGTGACGCTCAGTTCCTCTACTCGTACGAGTATCTCGGCAACACGCCGCGCCTCGTCATCACCCCCCTCACAGACAGGTAGGCTGGGCCTAACCCTCTATCATTCTACCCTGACCCCTCCCAGACCATCCCTCCATGTTCTCTACTGCAATTTTTTGTACCCTATGTACCCTTAGTATAGATAGTCCACATATTTACATTTTTGGTTCCTATATGTTTATTGTATGCACATTCCAGCCAAAGTAAATTCCTTGTCTGTGTAAACTTTCATGGCGAATAAGTCACATTCTGATTCAGATTCTGATCCGGTTAATGGACCTCATTCAGTAGTGATGCAGGACTGATGGAACCGTCCATTGGTCGTTTGTTGTTTGTTGTTCTGGGAATGTCCAGATGCTACATCACCCTGACCCAGTCGCTCCACCTGACCATGAGTGGTGCCCCAGCGGGCCCCGCCGGCACGGGGAAGACTGAGACCACCAAGGACCTGGGGAGGGCTCTGGGCGTCATGGTGTATGTCTTTAACTGCTCCGAACAGATGGACTACAAGGTTAGCATGTACAGGAGCCACATGTAGCTGCTCTACTGTTAATATCCACACATCAGTGTTTGTGTAGGATTGTGGGTAATGTTGTCAAGTCGTGTTATTACACTTCCTGTCTTGTTTGAATGTTTTTTTCTCAGTCTATCGGCAACATCTATAAAGGCCTGGCCCAGGTGGGAGCTTGGGGCTGTTTCGATGAGTTCAACCGCATCGCGGTGGAGGTTTTGTCGGTTGTGGCTGTCCAAGTTAAAACCATACAGGACGCCATTCGCAACAAGAGGAAGAGGTGAGGAGATGGACTGGAGTTTGAAAATGTGGCATTTGTCATCACTTACAAATACAGTATTTATGCAATTCCTATTATAGGTACATAGATATAATTTAGTTTAAATATTTTTAATTAGAAATTATAAAAATAATTTATTGTGCGTGCAAAATTTTTCTTTGACCTTCTCTTTCCATCTCAGGTTCATGTTCCTTGAGGAGGACATCGTTTTAAAACCATCTGTGGGGATCTTCATCACGATGAACCCTGGCTATGCCGGCCGGACAGAGCTTCCTGAGAACCTCAAGGCTCTCTTCAGGTGAGCCCCACTTGAAGAGAGCTTGAACGTGGGACACATTTGTAGGCCCACACCAAAAACAGGGTATATGAACATTACTCTGTAAAGGTCCCATATGCAAATCCGTTCAGGTCTTAAAGAACCATCTAAAATACAAAATAGTACATATTATATTTGGAAATGTCTGTCTTGAATCTTTGTCAGAAGGTTTTCCTCTTTTAAAAAGACTTGTTCGTTCTCTGTGGCCTGTTTTTAGACCTTGTGCCATGGTGGTCCCTGACATTGAGCTCATCTGTGAGATCATGCTGGTGGCAGAGGGCTTCCTGAGTGCCAAGCTCCTAGCCAGGAAGTTCATCACCCTCTACACACTCTGCAGAGAACTTCTCTCCAAACAGGTCAGGAAAAAGATGCCAGATTAGGCTGTCTTAAATGTTGGAACAGGTGTCGATGTTCACGACCATCTGAACCTGACATATCTTAGGACCACTATGATTGGGGTCTGCGTGCCGTGAAGTCGGTCCTGGTGGTTGCTGGTGCTCTGAAAAGAGGGGACAAGACCAGACCAGAGGATCAGGTGAGCAACTGAACCATTTCCTCACAAACTTAATAGAACTTCCTGTCCCTGGGAGGTCCTAACAGAAGCTCATTCCCAGGTGCTGATGCGAGCTCTGAGGGACTTCAACATGCCTAAGATCGTCACTGAGGACGTAGCCATCTTCATGGGGCTCATGGGAGACCTGTTCCCGGGTCTGGTGGTGCAGAGGAAGAGGGACCCAGAGTTTGAACAGGCGGTCCGACAGGCAACCCTGGAGCTGAGGCTGCAGCCCGAGGAGACCTTCATCCTAAAGGTTAGATGAAGCTCCACCATGAAGATCCAGGTGAATGGTTAGACGATTGTCAGTCCTGGATGAGGGCCACTCGGTGAGACTGTTTCGCTGGTCTTCTCAGGTGGTTCAGCTGGAGGAGCTCATGGCTGTTCGTCATTCAGTCTTTGTGGTGGGAAACGCAGGGACTGGGAAGAGCCAGGTAACACAGAGGGAATGTTAACGACACGCTGCCTGATGATAATATATTATGTCAACTGACGTGTGTCAAAGTCAAGATCAAATTGATGCGGAGGGATTTGTGTTTGGATAGATATTGAGGACGTTGAATAAAACCTATTTGAACCTGAAGAGAAAGCCAGTCTGGAATGATTTGAATCCAAAGGCAGTGGACACCGATGAGCTTTTTGGCTTCATCCATCCTGCAACCAGAGAGTGGAAGGATGGTAACCATTTTTCAGTCGAATTAGACACCAGATTAAAAAATGACTAAACAAATGTCAAGAAAAAAAACATACAAAAAAAGGTTTTGATTTACGTATGGCCACGTATAGTAACCGTCCCAAAATGACCAATTTTCTTTACTGACGCTGAATGAACATGTCATCCTGTATCAGGTCTGCTGTCATCGCTGATGAGAGAGCAGTCTAACGCCTCACACCCCGGGCCCAAGTGGATTGTTTTGGACGGGGACATTGATCCCATGTGGATTGAATCTCTCAACACGGTGATGGACGACAACAAGGTATCCTCCTTCCCGGTCATCTAAACGTTGAACATGCTGCGCTGACGTGCAGAACATGCCAGAACAGATCTGTCTTGTTTTGATATGTCGTCTCAGAATCTCTCCCTTTACCACCTCAGCAATAAAGTAAATCAAGTAATTAAAAGAAACAAATAAATACAAATTAAATTACTCAGCCTCTTCCCATTTCATTTGTTATCTAGAAAAAAAACGTTAGCAAGTTTGAACAGTCTTTCCATCAAAACATTTTGCTCATAGTTTTGATTGGTCTGGGAACATTCAGTCACTATTTCAGCGATCGTGTCATTTCACGCGATTCCTCCTGTGGCAGGTCCTGACTCTAGCCAGTAATGAGCGCGTGCCTTTGACCCCGTCCATGAGGCTGGTGTTTGAGATCAGTCACCTGAGAACGGCCACGCCGGCCACCGTGTCCAGGGGAGGGATCCTCTACGTCAACCCCCAGGACCTGGGCTGGAACCCGTGAGTTTCACACAGCCTCACAGAGACGTCAGGTGGAGTCAGGTGGCTGAGCGGTGAGGGAATCGGGCTGGTAATCGGAAGGTTGCTGGATCGATTCCCAGCCGTGTCAATGATGTTGTGTCCCTGAGCAAGGCACTTCACCCTACTTTCCTCGGGGGAATGTCGCTGTACTTACTGTAAGTTGCTCTGGATAAGAGCGTCTGCTAAATGTAATATCACACTGTGGAAATATACACACCGTATAGTCAATACCAAATTTTGATTTTCATCCAGCAGATTATGATTAAAAAAATCTTTAATTTACTTTTTTTGCTGACAAATTCAAGGTTAAAACATATTTAGCAGACCCATTTATCCAAAGCGACAGGTGGAATTTGAACCCAACCTCTTGATTTGCACTCAAATGCTCCACCACTAATCTCCACCCTCCCCTAATAAAGAGTTATGTACAGTACTCAGATGTGACCAGTGTGAAATATGACCTCTGAGAGGCGCTGTCATGTTTGAGAGGCTCTGCCTTCTGTCCAGGTATGTCACCAGCTGGATCGACTCGAGGGCTCGTCAGACCGAGAGAGCGCACCTCACCATTCTGTTTGACAAGTACGTTCCTCGCTGCGTGGAACAGATGAGGAGCACTTTCAAGACCATCACGCCCATCCCAGAGAACACGATGATCCAGGTTCCCGATCGCCCCCTTTCTCTCTGACTCCACGCACGCACACACTTCAAAACACACAGATTGGGGAAATGCGATGGGATTGAGAAAACAGATTGAGCTCCCTCGTGTCTTTTCCGCCTCTGCTAGACTCTCTGTACGTTGTTGGACTGCCTTCTGACACCAGAGAACATTCCCTGTGACTCTCCTCGAGAGCTCTACGACACCTACTTCACCTTCGCTTGCATCTGGGCCTTCGGAGGGGCGCTGTATCAAGATCAGGTATGGGGCCGTCAGACTGCTTTCACACTGGGATGTCGCTTGTGTTCATTGTGCTGGTGCAGAGATGTCAGGCAGACAAACTGTGTCCTCAGCTGTATGACTACCGGGCTGAGTTCAGCCAGTGGTGGGTCAAGGAGATGAAGGCCGTAAAGCTGCCCGCCCAGGGGACCGTGTTTGACTACTTCCTGGACCCAGTGACCAGGCGCTTCCTGCCCTGGAGCCACAGGGTCCCGGTCTTCCACACGGAGCCCCATACTCCGCTACAGGTGACACCTCCCCTACCTCACACGCAGTTACTGTGTTTTATTTAAAAAAGCTCCCCTACCTCTCACACCGTTACTGTGTCTCACCCCCCAAAAAAGTGTGTCATCAAAATTATAGCACAAACATGAAAACTTTTCCAACAAGGTCGAAAACACGCATCGCAGGAAGCGTCGTTTTCTTTGGGAAACAATTGCATGTCGCGAACAATCCGTCGTTTTAAAAATGGTAGGGGATGCCTGAGTGAACATAATGAGAGGGGGCAAATACACACATCAAGCAGGTCATTGCGGGGGTTCCAGGATTTCAGAAAGCCTTGCCACTGTGTCTGATTACTGTCTAGTGCACCACCTACCAGAATGTGTGGGGGTAAAGGCACAGGCTCAGTACCTCTGCATCTCACCCACTCGCTTTTGTCTTCCCTTAGGCACTTGTCTACAGCTGCTACTGTTCCAAAGACTTCTTGCTGAGCCATAATTAGTGGGGTTTTGTTCCAAGCTAATGATGCTATTATGACAGACTCTTGGCGCTGAACAGAGGAAATATAAGAAATGAAACATTAGGAACAATTCACTGGGCACACGCGTCTGTCAATAAATCGCAAGCCATAATCACGGTTCGTGTTTCTCCCCGCGGTTTCCGTGGCGGCAGGCAGTCCTGGTCCACACCTCGGAGACGGTGTGTCTGCGGTTCTTCGTGGACCTGTTGCTGGACAGGGGCCAACCCCTGATGTTGGTGGGGAACGCAGGAGTGGGGAAGAGTGCCCTGGTCAGAGACAAGCTGGACGGCCTACCAGACACCTTCATGACCGCCAAAGTGCCCTTCAACTATTACACCACTTCCCTCATGCTGCAGAGTGAGTGTGTGTGCGGGCGTGCAGTTAGTGCGCGCGTGTGTGTGTGCGCGGGTAGAGAGAAGGTTTGTAATCCATGGCGAATCATATCCTTCACTGACTTGATCTAAACAGTAGCACCATCTACTGGTAATACTTGGAGAGCATTAACTGTGTCGTTTGGTCATTCATATTTGATTTTCTCAGCGATCTTGGAGAGGCCGTTGGAGAAGAGGGCAGGCAGGAACTTTGCCCCTCCAGGAAACAGGAAGTTGATCTACTTCCTGGATGACATGAACATGCCGGCTGTGGACAGTTACGGGACAGTTCAGCCTCACACGCTTATACGCCAGCACCTGGACTACCAGCACTGGTGATGGCCATGAACCACAACACACAGTACTGTAAACAGACAATAAGTGGATGTGTTTTGACCTGTCATAATCTGGACGATTGGGTTCCATATCACACTCTCAGGTATGACAGACAGAGGTTGTCCTTGAAGGAGATCCAAAACACGCAATATGTCGCCTGTATGAATCCAACAGCAGGAAGCTTCAACATCAACCCCAGACTACAGGTGCTCAACAGTTCCAGTTCCCCCAGTTCAAAGTGTTGAAATCCGTTTCGGGAAAAACCAGGACGGCCCCCATATTGCGAAATCATGCTGAAGCTCTCTCTAATCTCCTTCCCTCAGAGACATTTCTCAGTGTTCGCTGTAAACTTCCCGTCTGCTGATGCCCTGGAGTCCATCTACAGCCAGGTTCTGAGTGGCCACCTACAGCAGCAGCCCTTCAGCCCCGCGGTTCTGAAGACCGGCCCGGCAGCGGTCAAGGCTGCCATCGCCCTCCACCGCAAGATGGCCCACAACTTCCTGCCCACGGCCATCAAGTTCCACTACATATTCAACCTCAGGGATCTGTCCAATGTCTTCCAGGTGGTTCAGATAGAGAGCTCTTGAAACAATGTATCTGCAGATACAGTATGCATGAGGGACAAAGTCCAACCCCCACCCCACCCCATTCTCACTTGTTTAAAGAAAAACTGTCCTACCCTCATTTGAAAACAAACCTATGGCCTTGGTATGTACGGTTTGTTATATAAATATGGGTAACGTGTGTTCCAGGGCCTCCTATTCTCTGGAGCAGAGACCGTGAGACATGGTATGGACCTGGCTCTGCTCTGGCTCCATGAGTCCAGCAGGGTGTACTCAGACAGACTGGTGGAGCCCAAAGACCTGCAACTCTTCCACAAGCTCCAGCTGGACACCCTGCATGAGAACTTCGAGGTGCCGTCAACACGCTTCCTCCTCTCAAGCATGCACACACCACACAGATGCTTATCCTTCACGCTCACTCACTGTGGGTTCCACCATGCCACCAGCTTCAGACGGCCCGGACCCTGTTTGAGCGACGTCCCTGTGTGCTAACTGTGTGTTTCCAGGAAGTGGAGGAGCAGGAAGTCTTGCGACAGCCCCTCGTGTTTTGCCACTTTGCCCTGGGGGCGGGAGAGACGCGCTACGCGGCCGTCAGAGACTGGGCCGTGCTCAGGAGACTCCTCAATGAGGCGCTGGACAGCTACAACGAGCTCAACGCCGCCATGGACCTGGTGTTGTTTGAGGACGCCATGCAGCATGTGTGAGTAAAGGGTCAAGGGAGTCAAGGGATCCATTATCGACCATTTAAAACTCTTCAATGTTCCGGACCCAATTATCGGTCAAGACCGTTTCTTCCGTCCAATGAAGAAAAATAGGATAGAATACAAAAATGATCCTACTTTAATATTAAAATATGAAAAGACTCTATGCGTAGTATATATATCTTGTGCAGCATCAAACTTGACATTTCTCTATTGTACGTGGTCGGACGGTCAATAATGGAACCCTCATGGCTAAGTGCCAGAATTAAAGAATTAGTATTCCTCAAACTGTCACGATTGGAGTTTTAAGACAGAACGTTTTGATCTAGATCTGTACAGTTTCATATCTACATATGAAAGTATGATGCTGCAACTAAACATTTTTGGTTTGTATTATGTTAAAAAATACAATAACAATCTTGACGAGTGTCGAGAGCTTGCCGGTCAGTAATGGATCTCTTTACGCTTAAGGGTTGGGAGGGTTTAGTTCAAGTTCAAGTCTTTTATTTGTCAGGTACACAGAACAACACGAGGTCAGACAGGGCACTGAAATTCTCAAGACAAGACAACGCAAGCACCTGGCAAAACATAACATATAAGTACACAGAACACAATTGACATCTATGCTGAGCTTAAATAAGTTTAGTTCGAAGGAGCATATCCTGGATCAGTGGAGTGTAGCTCAAGTCCAGTGAGGTCCGACTAACCGTGGTTGTGCTGGTGGTGATGGCAGATGTAGGATCAGCCGTGTCCTGCAGTGTCCCCGCGGTCACGCGCTGCTTGTCGGGGTGGGGGGAAGCGGGAAGCAGAGCCTCACTCGCCTGGCGGCCTTCCTGTCCTCGGTGGACGTGTTCCAGATCAGCCTGAGCAAGACCTACAGCATGCAGGACCTGAAGGTACAGCCAAGCCCTGCCTCCCTTAGACTGAGAGAACCTGGCCGGGTCTTGGCTGGCTTGATTTGTTTCACAGGTCCTAATTGAGATTGTCTTTGACTATGGAAATCCCAAATGCATTATTGGTAATTGCGCGCATGATCATTTGTTAATCTGATTCAAATTATGTGTGAAATAGATTAACTATTGATATTGTGTTTTAGTTTAAAGACATGTGTATATGTGATAAGAGGTAGATAACTTGCAGGTCCGTAATTTGAATAACAAGATTTACTAATTGGGTATTTTTGTAAATCCCTCATCCAATGTTGATCCTTTAGCTTTTGTCACTGGCTGCTCACTACCAAAGAAGTATAATTCAAAATGACTGTGATTAATTAACTAAGATCGAAGTTTCTTTAGACAACATTTCCCAGATCAATATCTCTAATAGTCTCCTGCAGGATATTGATCTAATTTAGTGGTATTCACCCTCTCCAGTGACTCATGAAGGAACAATTGTCAGGTGCTATTAAAGAGGCCGGGAAAATATTTCAATACCTCATTGATGAGGAAGGCCTTATCCATTTAATCATCTGCTTAAAGATCCCAGAGTTCTCACTGAGTTTGCGCCATTCAATTGATCGCACCTCAACTACTCCTCAATGGGTGCTGTGTTGAACCAATGGTGCTCTATACAGTGCATGTGCCACATCTGAGTGTTTGTGTGCAGGTGGATCTGGCTGGTCTGTACTTCAAGACAGGTGTGAAGAACCAGCCCACAGCTTTGCTCCTGACCGATGCCCAGATACCCGACGAGCACTTCCTGGTTGTCATTAACGACCTGCTGGCTTCAGGTATCACATGAGGGGGGAAGCCATGAACACACACACACACAAACACACATGTGCCCACACACACCGTATAACGACTGAGGTGTGAGACCCGATGGAGATGTTAAGGACCTTAATGAGAGCTGCAGTTGGAAAGTTTGGATGCAGCATCTCAGCTCTTGGGGGTTCACTGCTTGCCCCCTCTACCTCCCTCTTCCCCTCTCCCCATCCTCTCATCCCTCCATCACCCCACCTCCCCATCCCCCATCCCCTTTATCCCTCCATCCCCTCCATTCCTCCATCCTCTTATCCCTCCATCCCCTCCATTCCTCCATCCCCTCCATTCCCCCATCCCCTCTATCCCTCCATCCCCTCCATTCCTCCATCCTCTCATCCCTCCATCCCCCCCTCTCCCCATCCTCTCATTCCCGCATCCCTTCTATCCCTCCATCACCCCATCTCCCCATCCTCTCATCCCGCCATCCCCTCCGTTCCTCCATCCCCTCCATTCTTCCATCCCCCCATCACTCCCTCCCCACCGCCCCCCTCTCCCCATCCCTCTCCAGGAGAGATCCCGGAGCTCTTCAGTGAGGAGGAGATGGAGGGCATCGTTGCCGGGGTGAAGCCTGCGGTCCGGGGCCTGGGCCTGCAGGACAGCAGGGAGAACTGCTGGAGGTTCTTCATCAACCGCGTCCGGCTACAGCTCAAGGTCACGCATGTCAAAGAATTGACACCGTTCAGCACTCTCTCCATTTTCTCCCTTTCAAATGTCGTTGCTGCGTTGGAGAGGCCGATCGACAGAGCCTGTTATAACATGTGGCTTGTTGAGAACATGGCAGGTCTTGACCGGGCCAGACAGACACTCATGGAGGAAGGAGAGAGGGGGGGAGGGGGGCTGGAGGAAGAAGAGGTTTTGTGTCAGTGCACATGTGCCCTGTCCATCTGATGCGTGGGTTAGACCTTCTGGTGCAGCCTCCGTCTGCTAGGTCCAACAGTGGGCCTCGGCGTGCCAGAGACCCTCCACGACGGCAGTGGCGAGCGGGTGCATAGAAGAGACCTGCCAGTTGGTTTTGGACCATTTCTGGTCTAAAAACTGGGTGTTTGGGTTTGCACGCGTACGTTTGGCAGCGCTTTCCCACCCCCCCACCCCCCTTCCTCGCACGTCTGTGTTTGTGTACGGGCACATATGTGTGTTGGGTGGGTGTTGCCAGCGCGGCCAGTCTGGCACGCTCGTCCTCCCCCCACCGTCTCCCAGAGCTGTGTGACGGTGTTGTGATTCTCTGCTTCCTGCTCCGCAGGTGGTCCTGTGTCTGTCTCCAGTGGGTTGTGGGCTGAGGGTCCGGGCGCGTCGCTTCCCCGCCCTGGTCCACTGCACCACGGTGGACTGGTTCCACCTGTGGCCCGCGGAGGCCCTGCGCTCCGTCAGCCACAGGTTCATCCAGGAGATTGAGGGCATCCAGGTGAGGGCTTCCCAATCTGGTCTGGTTCTGAACCGTGTCATCTAACTCGTATTGCTTGGTACCAGTGGGCTTGTCTCACTGGTATTAATCAAATCCTTCACAACTGATGCGACCTGGCCCCCTCATCATCTCCTCTCTGCTATGAGATGGTGATTCGTGCAAGGAATATTTCCTGGATTGGAGCTATGTTATGGCCATGATAAAGACAAATTCAAAAACATACCTACGCAATATACAAAAACAACAGTTGACACCGTCCTATGTTTGGGGATGTCCTTCCTAATGAGACTCCAAGAGAGGAAGACTTAGTTAGTTAGACTTTTAATGAACATCTTGTAATGACCAGAGTGCAGCTGTATTACCTTTGCCATAGATCCCTCATCGTTAGTTCTCCTCTGAGGTGCTGATGCATCGCTGATCACATGCCCGGAGACGAGCGAACACTGCAGACGTATCGTTGTTGTCCCTTGCGGCAGTGGAACGATCGCTACCCAGGATCATTTATGTTAATGAGAGTGGAGTGATTAATAAGCGTCATGACGACCCTCTCAGAAGGCACAGCTGTCACCGCCAGGAAGTGCCGTCACTTGCTGCGGTGGCCGCGTGCCAGCATAGCAAACTAGGACTTTCTCGATGCATGCGTGTGTGTTTGTGTGTCGTGTGTGCGCGTGTTTGTTGAGGTGTGTGTTTGTCATATGTACACTTTGATTTACCGTTGGTCCAGAGTATGTTACATCTGTCGCATGGTGTATCCATAACAAGACATGATTGATTGCACTTTACCAGCTAACATAGATAGCACTAGCTTAAAATTACGTTGGGGTGTATTTATCAATAAAATATACTATATGGAAATGTGCCTTGTATGAGGGGTTGAAAACATTAAATCACTATTTGTGAAAAATTATGTCCAAAGCAATCAATATTCTACAAAAAATCCCAGATTGTTTATCTTATTAAAGTAGCGGGCTGACAACAAATGAAATGGTCATCTATTTGAAGTTAGAAATGCACAACCGACAAATAGCTGATGCTCAAGTAAATCAAATCAATGAGAACTTTGCTCGCATCTCAACTCCACGCGCACGCTTTGTCAAAAAGTATAATGTCAGGTCTTAATTAATAATGATTTTATTTCCTTGCTGGATTCTTGATCGTTAACAATGGTTTTTATGTGAGTTATGTTCATGTTTGATCCCTGTTTTCTATGCTCGTTTGTTTCTGCATTAATTGATCCTTTACCAGTATGATTAATAAGACGCCATGTCATCGAGCACCTTATGATAAATACTAGAGCAGCGTCGTGGCACAGCTCCGACAGAGAACAGAGAAAGTTGGAGAGCATGAGGTATAACGTGAACCATGATCCTGCTTTCCAAGCTGCATGTCAGCGGCCTAAACACATTATTTTAACAGTGGTTTCAAAGCCTAATCATTCCTGCCAGCTGCACCAAAAATTTCAGATTGAGTAAGTCGAAGCTAGCCAAGTAAAATGGCAAAACTTGTAGATTAATTCAGAATTTATGAAGATAATATTTCAGGCTCCATCAGCTTGCCATGTTAAACTCCACTCAATCCAGAGCGCCCTGTGCCCCCCCCCCCCCCTCTTCCCCGCACCTCTGCTTATTTTTACAGCCCGCCGTCCAGGAATCCATCAGTCTTTTCATGGCCTACGTTCACACCAGTGTCAACCGGGCAAGTGAAAAATACCGGCGCAATGAGCAGAGGTACAATTACACCACCCCCAAGAGTTTTCTCCAGCAAATCACCCTGTACGCAAACCTGCTGGCCAAGAGTCGGACTCACCTCCAGAGCAAGATGAACCGGCTCGTCAGCGGCCTTCAGAAGCTCCAGACCACTGCCTCCCAGGTAGGGGATCCAGCTTTATGTCGCAGGGTTAATATCGAGAACCAGCCGAGCTCAAGGCTGAGGCACGAGATTAGCAATGCCTTCAGTCATAGACTACTGCATACTGTACATGTGAAATGTCCCCTCTGCCCATCTCTGATGGAACACTCATGAATCTTGGATGTAAATCACGTTTTTTATCGCTCCGCCACAGATAGCTATGACACGTCGTTTCCGTTAGGCTGTATACATATTTATATAGACATTTTCCGTTCACGTGGTGAATTGCATGCTGAACTCGTGGACCAGCGTCGTCTGAGGCAATCTGTAGGACTGTGTCTGTGTTCCTGACTTCAGGTTGAGGACCTGAAATCCAAACTGGCGTCTCAGGAAGCGGACCTCACCGTGAAGAACCAGGACGCTGCGGCTTTGATCGCAAAGATAGGCCTTCAGACGGAGAGGGTCAGCCGCAAGAGAGAGGCCGCAGATGTGGAGGCGCAGAAGGTGAGCCTCTCCACCAACCACAGCAGCAGGGGTTGCACAGACCACCCGCCCTTTTCCCATTTGAAGATACCATTGCGCTATTATGATAGCCACGATACGATATGACGATATGACGATATTATTGCTGCCGACTGATTCTGTTGAGAGGATTGAGGCAGGATACTATGAGGATATGTCTGCTGTGTGTGTTATGCAGGTGGCTGTCATCCAGGCAGAGGTGTCTCTGAAGCAGCAGGACTGTGAAACAGACCTGGCCAAGGCAGAGCCGGCTCTGGAAGCTGCAACAGCAGCCCTGGACACCCTCAACAAGGTCCTCTCCTGCTCCCCTAAGAAAACCAGCCAGTCCAACCCCAGCCTGAGCGATTCACATGGCCTGCTCCCAGTGTGTCAAAACACTCTTTTACTAAGGTGATTTGATTTGTTTACTGTTCCCATCTCCAGGTGAACCTGACGGAGTTGAAGACGTTCCCCAACCCCCCCGCGGCGGTGATCAACGTGGCGGCGGCGGTGATGGTTCTGCTGGCGCCGCGCGGCCGGGTGCCCAAGGAGCGGAGCTGGAAGGCTGCGAGGGCCTTCATGGGCAAGGTTAGCCTGTCAGCGTGTCAATGACTGATTGATGCCATTCTCGTCTGGGCGGGCCTTGACCCCGTGACCCCTCCTGGCTCGTCTCCATACACTGTTACTGGCTAGAGGGCTGTATGAATATGCTGGCTGACGAGGGGTGCGGGCTGGGTGCTGTATGGAAGCCACAGATCCCCCACAATATACAGCAGGAAACGATAACAAATATGAAGAAAAAATAGATGTGTTTTAGCATGTTTAGGTGAATACGTCTAAAACTAAAGCTACATTTGTCATTGAATGTCAATACGTCTGCCTTCCCAGCATCTTTATTGAGCCACTCTGTCTTCTTCCTGTCGCCAGGTGGATGACTTCCTGCTGGCGTTGGTGTCGTACGACAAGGAGCACATCCCCGAGTCCTGCCTCAGCGTAGTGAAGCAGGAGTACCTGAGGAAGCCAGAGTTCCACCCCGACCTGGTCAGAACCAAGTCCACTGCCGCGGCTGGCCTCTGTGCCTGGGCCTTAAACATCGTCAGATACTACGAGGTCTGACAGCACATTTATGGACTTTTTTGTTTGTTGTCATTCTGGACATAGATTGAGCTAAATGGCGATATTTTTTGACTGTTATTTGTCATTGTGCTTACATTGTTTTATCAATTAAGTGTACTTACATTTACATTTAGTCATTTAGCAGACGCTCTTATCCAGAGCGACTTACAGTAAGTACAGGGACATTCCCCCGAGGCAAGTAGGATGAAGTGCCTTGCCCAAGGACACAATGTCATTTGGCTCGGCCGCGATTCGAACTGGCGACCTTTAGATTACTAGCCCGATTCCCTAACCGCTCAGCCACCTGACTCCCCTACTTATGTATTACTTAAATGTTTTGGAAGTCTGTGTAGTGCACAAACACTTCGGAAAGCATGCATAATTCCCGGCATGCTGTGTGAGTATGTTTTAGTTGCTCAGTGTATTGTATCTGCAGGTTTACTGCGACGTAGCACCCAAACGGCAAGCTTTGTCCCAAGCTAACACAGAGCTGGAGACTGCAACGGTCAAACTGCTGGCTGTGCAGAAGAAACTAGAAGTAAGTGTGAATGTGAACCGTGTTTGAAACGAAAACATTGGAAATGTCCTCCAAAGCGAGTCTCTGCAGTGTCTCCCTGTGTTGGTGTGGTGTTGGTCTGCAGGACTTGGATGAAAACCTCCAAAGCCTCACGGCACAGTTTGAGAAGGCCGCTGCTGAGAAGCTTCGCTGCCAGGAGGAAGTGACCCGCACCAACCAGACTATTGAGCTGGCCAACCGGCTGGTGAAGGGTCTAGAGGTATGGGGGGACAGAGAGAGAAAAGAGATGGCGAAAGAGATGGCAAAAAGAGAGATAGATAGATAGATAGATAGAAAGGGGGTGGGGGGAGGCGAGAGAGAGAGAAAGAAAGAAAGGAGAGTGAGTGATAGAGAAAAAGAGGGAGGAGAGATAACGAGAGATGGAAAGGGAGAAAACAACATGGCGAAAGAGGGACAGAGGGCCTTGGAGAGGGGTGGAGAAGGGGCGTTCAGAGTGGCCCCGACCTGGCGCTGGGTGACCGGTGGATAGTGAGGTGTGCGTGGAGAGGCGGTGTTGACGGAGCTGCATCACTAACCAGGCCAGAGATCTGTGATCCCCAGGCCCGGCCCTGGCTGTGTGTGGTGTGAGTGGAGCTTCTCCCTGCTCTGGCTAAGCAGTGTGTCGGCGATGTAGGAGGCAGGTACGGAAGTACGTTGGAAGCGCGACTGTCTGTCTGGCGCACGTCCAGGTGGAGAATGGAAGAGAGATGGCAGGATGGCAATGCAAACAGAACACTCAAGCTGGGCAGCAGACTGGTCTGGGAAAGAGACTGCGAGCGTTCATGGTTGGGTGGCTGTACTGTTCTGGTTCCACAGACGAAATAAGCACACTGAAATCCTTTTGTTCTCTGCAATTTTTATTGTATTCATCCTAATGGTCTGTCCAGTAGTTAAGCAAAATTGTGGGTAGATTAGAAAGAATTATAATTGTTTATTTTGTCTTTTATCCCTTCAAATCTGGCTGAAGTGGAACTGTTTTTCTCTATGGTCTAAGATTTAAGTGGTTCTCTGTGTTTTTGTAATGCATGATTACATTAGTCATTGTTTTTTCATTGCCCATTTTATACGTTTGACTTTCTTATTCTGAGAAATAAATGTGGCTTGCATGAGACAGCTTGGCTTTTAAACACATCAAGATGAATGTTTTGTCTTTATGGCATTGACCTGGAAGCAATAGTGTTTAGTCTAATAAATCAGACCGTCTATATTTAATCATTAACTTACCTCAAAGCCTCAACAGCTGTTGGAAATTAAAAACACTTCACCCCAGACTGAGTGATATTACAGGCAATCCATAATGCATTAGGGTAAAATTATAGTGATTTTTAACTGTCTGGGAATTTAGTATGCGGCAAATTCTGGTACCACAGCCTCTTGTGAGGAAATGCCAAACATGATTTATTGTTGTTGGGCTGTCATAGTCATATTAGTGAGGGCTTAAAAAGACGCCAAATTGATACTGAGTAAATATGCAGCCCAAACTTTCAAAGCTACTTTAGAGAAATTGGAGATGTATACTGTACTGCTTCCCATTCTTATAGTTTTTGCAGTAGATGTGGGGAAGACTGTCCTCATGCATCAGTCCTGATTAAAGGGCTAACCTATTTTGACGCTCAGGAAATACACAGTCACTGTGCTCTGCAAATCACAAAGGGTGCTGCACATGCGAAGAAGGCACTGTCCTCACACCAGGCATGTGCAGTTTGACAGTTGTGGTGGACATGTGTGTTTCATAAAGGCTCAACCAGCATAGCATTCTTTGGGTTTTTTCCTGATTGGTTTACATTTCTGGTGAGGTTGTGGTACTGCAGCTGACCCTCTGTTGTTGTGTGTGTGTCCTGCAGTCAGAGAAGGAGCGCTGGTCCCTGGCCATGGTCCAGTACGAGGCGCAGCAGGAGACCCTCTGTGGAGATGTGCTCCTCACGGCGGCGTACGTCTCCTACGTGGGCTACTTCACCCTCTCTTACCGGCAGGAACTCCTCCGCGATGCCTGGATCCCCTTCCTCCGCTCTCAGAAGGCAAGATTCCCCAGGGCCTACCCAGGGTCTACCTAGAGCCTACCCAGGGTCGATCCCGACACGACCCAGAGTCTTCCCAGGGCCTCCCTAGGGTCTATCCAAGCCCTACCCAAGGCCTACCCAGGGACTATGCAGGGTCTCCCCAGGGCCTCCCCAGGGTCTCCCCAGGGCCTCCCCAGGGCCTATCCAGGGTCTATCCAGGGTCTATCCAGGGTCTATCCAAGCCCCACCCAAGGCCTACCCAGGGACTATCCAGGGCCTCCCCAAGGTCTCCCCAGGGCCTCCCCAAGGTCTCCCCAGGGCCTCCCCAGGGTATATCCAGGGTCTACCCAGGGCATTTCCAGGGGCTGTAGACATGTAGACCTGTTGATGAGTTTAGATCATCCTGCCATCCCTATATTAGATGGATACTGTACAGTGACCATAGAGACTGAACACTTAACACGGATACTGAACCCTGACCATACATTCTGTACACTGAACATTAAACATGGATCTTTTACACTGAACATATACACTATACAGTGACACCCCTTCCCCCTCTGTCTGTTCCAGACCCCCATCCCACTGACAGAAGGCCTGGACCCCGTCCTCATGCTCACAGACGACGCCACCGTGGCTGCCTGGCATAACCAGGGCCTGCCGGGAGATAGGATGTCCATGGAGAACGCTGCCATCCTGACCACCAGCGAGCGCTGGCCACTCATGGTCGACCCCCAGCAGCAGGGCATCAAGTGGATCCGTAACCGGTGTGGGCCGGGCCTGAGGGTGGTGCAGCTTGGACAGAAGGGGTGAGAACCCCCCCCCCCCCCCCCTTCTTCCTTTTTTCCCAACCGATGAGAGAACTGATGCAATGTAGAGGGAGACGTGGAGCGAATTAGGGAAACAGATGGTAACGTTTGTGTAATTCCTTTAGAAAGCTGTTGTTGAGCATGAATAATTAGCGCTAAGCATATGCTCCATGGATATGTTCCAGCAAAAACATCGGGATATGGAATCACAGGAAATCAGAATGTATTTGTCAGGGAGGTTCAGTTGTCAAATGCCATTTGCTAATAGTTTGTCATGCTCAATCTTCTTGTCTGAGGACTGTAAAGGAAAAGTTATTATAGGCTAAGTATATATGAGAGAGTAATGTATAAGTTACAAAAGAGAGTTGGACTTGAGACACCGACAGTCATGCTCAGTAAAATATACTATGATATATATATTATGATCCAGTCCTTGAAATCTCTCTGTTATTCCCAGCTACTTGGAGGTGATTGAATATGCCTTGGCGTGTGGTGAGACTGTTCTGATTGAGAACCTGAAGGAAAAGGTGGACCCAGTTCTGGAACCTCTGCTTTGCAGAAACACCATCAGGAGAGGGAGGTTTGTATGCAAGAAACCCATTCCATGAAACCGAACAAAACTATAAACTTGTTTTAGTCTGTGAGTCAACAAGGGTAGGGTTTGTCGGTTGAGGTTTTGTATTATTGCTATACTGTCCATACATACGGTGATTACCACAAGCCGTTTTTCTCTGTGGTGTACTAATAACCGGTATTCTCCGTCAGAACATTCCGAATCGACCTGCGGTTTGCCGACTATATCCCTTTTGATACACATGTCAATGTGGCCCCAGCATGTCTAAATGCTAGCCTGATGTAGGAGACAATGGGAGAGGATTTGCCTGATGGTTGGGTCTTGCTGAGCACCAGAGCACCGGAGACACATGACTGAATGCTGTATGATTGCCTGCTCTTTAGGTTATAGATGGATTTGTTGTGCATGTTGAGAACCCCAGAGGCAGACATATTGATTGGCCTCTCAAAGCCCCGGTGATAGATGTATATTTGTGTGCAGATATGCTTTATGTGTGTTGAATTCTGAGCAGTTGTTCCTAACGCCAAGGATTGTGGGCAGCGCCTATGGTTTTTAAGGACGTTGTCTATTTCTCACTAAAGAGGAGAACAACACGTTAAAGTCCTTGCGCTTAATCATTTAATCATTACTTTGTATCAAACTCCAGCAGGCTCAAGTGGTGATTATGATATATGTAAATGGTGCTTCTCTGTTGCATTATATTTACAATCAGAAAAGCATTTCATGAAAATGGTCTTATTATGGAGTCCCGTAAAGGGATGTTTTATGGACGGATATCTAAGACAGTCTAAAACACTGATCTGCACCTCCTCAGCATATGTCCTATTGAATCAGTCCAACAACAATATTAATTTATCAGAGCAACACAGTTGTTTGTGATTATCGTTGATGAATTATTTCTGACATTCCCCTTAATGAAAAACACATTACTTTGAACAAATTCCATAAAGTGGTTACTAACAGCTGAACAATTGGAAAATGAAAATACCATACTGTAAATCGACAATGCTTACAACCACATTGAACACTCCTTCCTTCGAATTCCTTCCTTGTTTTCTCTACCGGAGTGTGAATATTGAACATCTGAGGGGACGTTCTCTGAACTCCTCCTGGAGTCCTGTCTGTCGACCCGTGACACCTCATTGTGGTAAATCTGATTATAAGTTCATCCCTTGTACATGACCCGCGCACATGCTTCTGCCTTTGATTAATACTGCCTGCTGCGGCCGCCATGATGGATCTGGTGAAGCTCCACAGCTGAAGTTCATTAATAATTGGAATGTTGTAGAGTGTGAAGTAATGAATACTAATTATTCCTTTCATGGCTGATGGAGGACTACCAGCCAATCCATCAGCAGGGACTTTAATTTGGTGGAGTAATGGTTCTATCAATAGTACATTAATTCCGGCTTGTGAAGATATAGAGTTGAACCAGACCCAAGCCATGAGGAACCTGTGCTGTGAAATTGGGGCCTTGTCTGACACCGGAGGGGTAATTAGAGAAAAATGAAAAGCCACCGGGTTTGTCAAACCACTGCTGATTTAATTGAAATGCAGGAGCAGAGAACTATTGGCCGCTGTGCAGATAATCTTTCAGATGTTATTCAAGATTTTTTGTTCTCAGTTAACATTTGGAGCCAATGTTTCACCTCAAAAGGGCGGTGTGCCAAGACTTGGTAGATGTTTGTTGGTAGTACTACAGGACAACTAGGAACTGGAAATATTGGTTCTGGGTATACAGTAAGCATACAGTACAATGTATTCAATGTCCTGGTTTGCACTTGCATGCAGGTACATACGGATTGGGGGTAAGGAGTGTGAATACAACAGCCATTTCCGGCTCCTCCTCCACACCAAGCTAGCCAATCCCCACTTCCCCCCGGAGCTGCAGGCTCAGATGACCCTCATCAACTTCACAGTGACCCCTGCAGGCCTGGAGGAGCAACTCCTGGGCCAGGTGGTCACCAGAGAAAGACCAGACCTGGAGAACCTGAAGGTAAACCTAGCGCTTCACCATCTGGGACCATTTTTTTTTTTTTTTTTATCAAATACCCTCACACAAGGAATGATACGGCCTTGAATGGGAAGTTAGTCCCTGTGCATAGCATGCAAGTTGCTGTGGATGTGAGCGGGCCCTTTGGTGACGTGTTCTCCACGGGTTCCCAGCTGGAGCTGACCACGCAGCAGAACCTCTTCAAGATCCAGCTGAAGAGCCTGGAGGACGAGCTCCTGAGCCGTCTCTCCGCAGCGCAGGGCAACTTCCTGGGAGACCTCGCCCTGGTGGAGCAGCTGGAGGGCACCAAGGCTACAGCGGCCCACATCCACCGCAAGGTGAGGCCTGCGACCGCAGGGTCCTTCCCGCAACGGGCCTACTTCCTGAACCAGACCCTGTCCCTAGAACGGAAAGCGGTGAGGGAAATGACTGCTGCCTTAAGCGGCGTCCATCAAGATAAGTCCTCGGCTTGATTGTTGATTTGAGAGTTCAACAATAAGCATCCCTCAAGTGTTGGAGGGTCTCATCAAGTAAAATAAAATAAAAAGAAGACGGAAAAAAATGCTTCCTTTTCATTGGATGAACTCCAAACGATGTGTGCTTAAGGACACGTGTAATGCGAGGGGTGGGGGTGGGGGGGCGATCTGGAGCGTGACTGAAAGGCTCATAGCTCACGGCGTTTGCGGCACGCACAGGTGGTGGAGGCCAGGGAGAACGAGACAGAGATCAACGAGGCTCGAGAGCTCTACCGCCCAGCGGCTGAGAGAGCGTCACTCCTCTACTTCATCATCAACGACCTCCACAAGATCAACCCCATGTACCAGTTCTCCCTCAAGGTGAGCCCTTTGACCAGCGCCTGAGTTCAGCTTTGTGCTTCAGATGTGCTATACAACTGCTAAGATGTAGCATGTTGCATCTTATTGTTACATTATGACATTAATACCGAATATAGTATACACAAACATTATACGGTCAGTCTTTGTCAAATTTTTGGTCAATTTACTTTGGATATAAGGTTCAGAAGCCATTTTCTCCTCACGTATCTCTTTAGGCCTTAGGGTGCCACCTGTATCAGTACTACACCAAACCCCTTTCACGGTGTCCTATGTGTTTCTTCCTCCCGGTGTCTGTTGTAGACATTCAACACTGTGTTCCACAAAGCCATGGGCCAGGCGGCGTGGAACGAAGAAGTGAGGGCAAGGGTTCTCTCCCTGACTGAGGCCATCACCTACTCAGTATTCCTGCACACCAGCCTGGGCCTGTTTGAGAGAGACAAGTTAACCTTCTTGTCACACACCGCCTTCCAGGTACGTGGCCCCGGGGGGCCGCCCCGAAGGTGGGCCGCCCTGTCATCCTCATCAATCAAAGCATTTTTCTGCCCCCACATTAACTTCAATTAAAACCAGTCAGCGGGCCCACACGCTCCTATTGATTAGCTCTCCCACCTGGCCTCCTGACTGCAATGCAGCCAGTTGTCTCTGACAGGGGGGTGTGTTTTGATGGCATTATGCAAGTATCTGTCAGGGCACCAACTGTTTTCGTCTCAGTTCTAGTTATCCTCCAGGGGCTGTCCTTCATCTGGCCCTGCCACCCCCTGCTTCCGAGAGCTTGCTAACTCAATGTGTGCTCTCACTGTAACACAGTACCTTTTATAAACAACGCTACATGGAACTGTGCTGACTAACTACAACCCGGGTTGTTTTCCCGCTGGCCAGATTCTCCTCACGAGGGGTCTGGTTGACGCGCAGGAGATGGACTTCCTGTTGCGTCTCCCCGTGGAGCCAAGCAGATCCAGCCCAGTGTCCTTTCTCTCCCCTCAGGCCTGGGGGGCTGTCAGGGTGAGTCTTATTCACTCAGCCATGACCGGAGCTCCGTGTGTGTGTGTGTGTGTGTGTGTCAGAGACAGAACCGATAACTACTTTCTCTGAGATGAGAGTGATGGTTTTCAACGACCTTGTAGGGGCTCCTCCACAAGCTACTTATTCTCTCTGCGTGTGCCTGTTGATTTAGAGGCTATCGTAGCTCACCGCATCGCATAAGTGACGAGTCGGTACCTTGTCGTTTGAGAGAATGAAAGTGTAAAAGTGTGAAAGTGTGTGTGTTTGAGAGATAAATAGAGACGTGAGGAGATCCGTTGACATTCTCAGACCATCTCGGCCCTGGAGGGCTTCCGGGGGCTGGATCGAGACATCGAGGGCTCTGCCAAACGCTGGAGGAAGCTGGTGGAGTCTGAGTTTCCTGAGAGGGAGAGGTTTCCTCAGGAGTGGAAGAGCAAAAGCTCCCTGCAAAAACTTCTCATTCTGAGGGCTGTCCGCCCCGACAGAATGACCTACGCCCTCAGGTCAGGTCAGGTTTTCATTTTTCATCCAAAAGGAGCAAGTTCTTCATTTAACAAACACTTTCCTCCAAAGCGACATACAAATAGTGCATATACTGTGTCGTCAGTACAGCAGCTCAGGATTAGTAGTATTACTAAAACGGCAATTAACGGTGTTACCAGAGGATAGACGTTAGACAGACATATCAAACACCCTGGGGAGCATCATTCCGTAAGCCTGTGCTACGTCGACAGGAACTTTGTGGAGGAGAGTTTGGGTGTTCGGTACGTGGAAACGGCTCGGATGGAGTTTGACAAGACGTTCGAGGAGAGCAGCCCCTCCACCCCTGTATTCTTCATTCTGTCTCCTGGAGTCGACCCTCTGCATGCCGTGGAGAAACTAGGTACGGCCTCGCAGAAAACGCCCCCAAAACAAACATACTAACAAACCAAAGTATTCAAATGAGCTGAGGTACGATAGGCAGTAATATACCATTTTGTTTGTATTTCTCTGGACATGCCACTGGTACAGTATAGTGTACACAGTGTTTACCAATGCCTTGGCTGTTTCAGGGTTGAGGCTGGGCTTCTCCATCGACCAGGGAACTGTGCACAACGTGTCTCTGGGCCAGGGTCAGGAGGAGGTGGCCCAGAGGGCCCTGGAGAAGGCCTCACAGCTGGGCCACTGGGTCATTCTGCAGGTAGGACACCTGCCGGGGTACAAGAGAGCTGCTTGAGGGAAGCCAGGAGGCTCATGCAGAGAAACAGCCCGTCATTGTTGTAGTCGAGCACCTGATTCGACAATTACCTCACCTCCTGAGCTGGGGAAACAAAGTCAATTTGGTTTAATCAAATCCATGATGAGGTAAATCAGCTACGTTAGTGAGAGGCTGGAAATGAGGCCTGGAGCTATTCCTGGCTTACAGAGACATATGGTACGGTAGGTGCTTGGTTCTTTTATATATGCTCTACAGTGTTCTTTTCATGCAAAAGATTCCCTGATAATCACACATACGGTAAATACAAATGAAGATTCACAGGCACAAACAAGGTTTATGCCAGTACACAACTATCACAGCTGTTGAACAGTAGGTCTGTTGGTGTACTGTTCTCCAAACAGCAAACATCACCAAACACCTTGTTTGTGCATCGCAGGAGTTAGGGTTGTGATGGTCTTTTGAAGTTCCTGTGTTTAATTATTCCTTTTTTTACAGTTTTTGATTATGTTTTTTATGAAACAGTATTCTCCTGCGTCAGCATCGTGCTTGACCTTTAAAGGTATGTTTCGATTGGTCAGAGGTCTGACCTGGTGTTTGTGTTTGGTCAGAACGTGCACCTGGTGGCTGGCTGGCTGCCCACTCTGGAGGGTCTGTTGGAGAGCACAGGGCTGGACTGTCACCCTAACTACCGGGTGTTCATGAGCGGAGAGCCTGCGCCCAGTCCGGAGCAGCACGTCATCCCCCGAGGCATCCTGGAGAACGCCATCAAGATCACCAACGAGCCGCCCACGGGCATGCACGCCAGCCTGCATGCTGCCCTTCATGGCTTCTCTCAAGTGAGGAGGGCGACGAGGGCCTGGTGGCTGGAAACCTGTGTTATGATTCCATTTTTTCTTTTTTTTAACTAAATTTTAGTTTTTTTGTTGTTGTACAATGTACAGTAAAAAGAATTGGTGAACTAATAATGTTTTTGTTTTTATACAATTTTATTTGTATAGCCCATTTTACAAGCAGTGTCACAGATGGCTTAAGATTTTTTTTTATGAGTGGGATTTCACCTTCCGTGCAGGTTACTCTGCTTTAGCTGGTATGTTGCTAATTATTGGGTGTAACTCATGAAAGTATGAAGTGATTCAAGTCGGATCTCTCCCGCAGGACACTCTGGAAATGTGCTCCAGGGAGCAGGAGTTTAACGGCCTCTTCTTCTCCCTGTGCTACTTCCACGCCTGTGTCACCGAGAGGCGCAAGTTTGGGCCTCAGGGCTGGAACCGCAGCTACCCCTTCAACACCGGGGACCTGGCCATCTCTGTCAACGTGCTCTACAACTATCTGGAGGCCAACACCAAGGTAGGATTCTGCCTAGTTAGCAACGAGGCAGTTACTTATTTGCCCAGTTCCCAAACGAGGACTCTGCCCAGTTATCTCTGCCAAGCTACCAAAGTAGCAGTTATATTCAAACCAAGACTAAAAAGGTTCTTATTATACGTGTTGTGTTCTAGTCCACCTCTATTTGAGCTGTGTACAAGGAAAAACTGTTGTAGAATTTGGAGATTCAGACAGCGATAACGAATTATCCTACACTTTCTCCCATTATGTAGAAGTCTTTTGTTCTGCCGATAAGCGTGACAAATGTTTGATCCTTATCATATTTTCATGCGTACAGCCACCAACACCTTACCTATAATTTTACTTAATTTGAGAGAGACAAAGAATCCATTCTGATCCCGTTGCGCCCCTCAGAACTCCTAATGTGTTTCTCCTTTCGCTCCTATTACTCTGGTCACAACCAATTATGTCTCCAGGGTATTCTACCCTCCAAAAACGAATGTCCTTCATTATGTTAACCAAACAGTAACCTGTATGTACGTATACACTGAATTCATTAGGGGGGCAATGAAGCGTTCTCCTAAATGTAATTACATGCAGCTGATGTGACAGTTCACAACATTGCATAAGTGATCACTGCAATTAGAGATGATGAAGGAAGCAATTTGCTAAACAATGCAGGTACAAATGATTGCGCGCCTCTGTCTTTTGTCGTTTTTTCCCCCATATTCTTTTTCTTCCTCCTTCACCCTGGTCGGATCGCGACCTCCCGCAGAGAACGCGACGCTTCTTTCGGGAAATGGCGCAAAGCATGTCACAAAACATCCCTCTAACTTAATCTCATTTGAGTCCGAACGACACGCTGTAAGAATGCTCCAATCATAATGAGAAACGACTGGAGAACAGGTGATCATAGATGTTCACTCGGATGTATGCGGCGACAATACATTGTACGACTTTGTTCGTAGATGTCTAACTTGCACAATAATGAATATGTCAGCAGATACGTCATGGGTAACTGGACCATAGCCTTATGTTCTGTGTTGTGTGTTGTGTCCCAAGGTCCCTTGGGAGGATCTGTGCTACCTGTTTGGGGAGATCCTGTACGGAGGACACATCACAGACGACTGGGACCGACGACTGTGTCGCACCTTCCTACAAGAGTACATGCATCCCAACATGGTGTGGGAAAGCTTGCCATAGGCCTCCAGTCTTCTGTAGACAGTACTTTATTGTCATTGCAGACATTTTGGTTTTTCAAGCAAACAATCACGTGGTTACTTTTATGTAGGCACTACAGTATGTATATACACTATATTCATTTTTTAGACTGTTTCATTTTTACTGACCGATAATATAAAGCTCAATGAGAAGCCCATTGTATTGCTGTGTACCATAGTGAAAGGGTGCCCTCTTGAGATGTCGGTACAAAACTACAGTTTATCTTCCTTGTCACGAGCCACTTAGTCAGGTTTCCATTCTTAGAGAAGAAGAGAATTATCCGGTGAACAATCACTCATACAGAGCTCGGTAAAAAAAAAAAAAAAGTTTCCCCAACGTGAGACTTCAACCTTGGCAGAAACTCCCTCACCTGCCTGGTCCAGCTCCTCTCTGACTCCCAGGGTCCCACTTGGCCCGGCCTAGCAGTCATCCACCACTGTTTCTCCTTCTGCACATCCACATGTGCCCACCTCTGTCTATTATATTGAGTAAAAGCTTGGTGCCATTCTGTTCCAAGCAAAGCTCTGTAAAATGCACCTAAACCATACTTTTGGTTGAGGGCATTCTAGAACTTATTGTATAGACGATTGGTCTCTTGTAAACTCCTTCGCAGACATGTTTGTTTGAGAAGACTGTGCCCTGTTCTTCCTGTAGTTTGAAGGTGAGCTCTTTCTAAGCCCTGGTTTCCTGGCTCCTCCGTACATGGACTACAACGGTTACCACAGTTACGTGGACGACAAGCTTCCGCCGGAGAACCCAGTCCTGTACGGCCTGCACCCCAACGCTGAGCTGGACTTCCTGACGGTCACCTCACACTGCCTCTTCAGGACGCTGCTGGAACTGCAGCCCCAGCACTGCTCTGTTGGAGAGGGGGCTGCGCAAAGCTCAGAGGAGAAGGTATCAGAGATTACAGACCCAGTCTTGAATATCCACACAATACCAGCCGAGCGGCCAACAGTAGAACAAATCGAACCTCACCAACCATCACCATCTTAACAGCTTGACCATTCCAAACCTTTATTCCGCACTTCTGTTCTGCAGGTGAAGCAGGTGCTGGACGAGATGTTGGAGAAGCTTCCGGAGGAGTACAACATGGCCGACGTGATGGCCAAGACGCCCGAGCGAAGCCCCTACATCCTGGTGTGCTTCCAGGAGTGCGACCGCATGAACGTGCTGCTGGAGGAAGTACGACGCTCTCTGAAGGAGCTGGACCTGGGGCTGAAGGTAAGAGAACCCAGCCAGGTCATTCGAGCACTTCAACTCCAAACGCTTAAATATGTATTTTTTACTCTTTTTTGGGGGGGGGGTCTCATATTAAACTTTTATCAGATGCACAAGTCTCTGAGGCATGTGTTGCATGATGGGAGATGTGTTTTGTGTTCAGGGAGAGCTGACCATTTCCTCCAACATGGAGACTCTCCAGTCAGCCCTGTTCTACAACACGGTCCCGGAATCCTGGGCCCGGCTAGCCTACCCCTCCACCAACACACTTGCACAATGGTAACTAACGGAGCCCATGAACTATGGTGTGGTAGTAAAACACCTCAACAGGGGGAGCTTCCTGGGTTTCGGAGGAATGTTTACGGTGTGCCGTTCATGTTTGCTGCAGGTTCAGTGACGTCCTCTGTCGCTGTCGTGAGCTCGACTCTTGGAGCCAGGATCTGGTTCTGCCTGCTGTGGTCTGGCTGTCTGGGTTTTTCAACCCCCAGTCCTTTCTCACCGGTGAACATACACACACACACACACACACACACACACACTTATACTCACGCATACACACACACACACACTTACAGCTGTGTTGGAGTTTTGTTGAGGCTGCGCAAAGGCTGTGTTTGGACTGTGTAGAGGCTGTATAGAGGCTGTGTTTGGACTGTGTAGAGGCTGTGTGGAGGCTGTGTTTGGACTGTGTGGAGGCTGTGTTTGGACTGTGTAGAGGCTGTGTTTGGACTGTGTAGAGGCTGTATAGAGGCTGTGTTTGGACTGTGTAGAGGCTGTGTGGAGGCTGTGTTTGGACTGTGTAGAGGCTGTGTTTGGACTGTGTAGAGGCTGTGTGGAGGCTATGTTGGGACTGTTTAGAGGCTGTTTTCAGGCGTTGACCTGGAAACATGTGTTCAGCTGTCATGCAAAGCATCGCTCGTAAAAACCAGTGGCCCCTGGACAAGATGGCGCTGACCGTGGATGTCACCAAGAAGAGCAGGGAGGACTACGGCCACCCACCCAGGGAAGGAGCCTATATCCATGGCCTGTACATGGAGGGTGAGAGCCTGGCTGGTCAAAACCTGACCGCCATCAATCCCTTCGCATCCTAATGTATTGATCTGTATGTCTGTGAAACCAGAGGAGATTACGTTTCTGCTCTATTAGGTAATGAAACCTTTACTAGTGTATTTAACACACAGCCTTATGAACTCCTCTCTCTCTGTCTCTCTGTCTCTCTGTCTGTCTCTCTGTCTCTCTGTCTCTCTCTCTCTCTCTCTTTCCCCCCAGGTGCCAGGTGGGACACCCAGGCGGGGGTGATCTCTGAGGCCGTGCTGAGGGAGCTGACCCCGGCCATGCCGGTGCTCTACGTCAAGGCGGTGCCCTCGGAGCAGCTGGAGCTGAGGAACACGTACGAGTGCCCTGTGTACCGCACCAAGCTCCGTGGAGCCAGCTACGTGTGGACCCTCCACCTCCGGACCAAGCAGCCCCCTGCAAAGTGGGTCATGGCTGGGGTGGCGCTGCTGTTGTCTGTGTGAGGAGGGGCCGCAGTCCCCCGCCCTTCCTGGTCAGGAGGGTAGTGGGGACTCATTTGGTCAAACGGACAATGCTGATTCTGTTTTGTTTTTTTGTGTGTCAAATCTTCTCTTAGTAATTCAGGGTGGATGTGTGACTGGTAGGGGCTGTTTGGCTGTAAAGATGTTTTGGAATTATATTTTGTATTACCCAATTTTCTGAAAGGCAATGTATTATGGTATCAACAGTGCAGTTTTGTGAGGATGGAAAACAAATCAGTGTTATATGTTTGAAAAGTATTACTCCCTATGGTCATGTAGGCTACTGCACGTCCAGGGAATAAATGATGAACAAACTTGAATACGCTGTGGCTATCAGTGTGTTGTGAGGGGAGGAAGGGATGTGTGTGGACAGAAACATGTGTGTGTGTGAAACTGTGTCAATCCTTTCCCCTGAGACTATGCGTTTAGGGGAATGATTTGTGGAGCGCTTATGTCTCTATTTAGACCATGTAATTCTAGATGCGGAGCATATTTTATTGGAAGGTCAAGATTAAAAAAGCTCTCGGGCTGCCCTCTCCTAACTGAATGATACACAATACCGTCTGGAGGGGTCCCAGCCTAGAATTCCCAGGAGATGATGTGCTTGGCTGCTATTGACTTTTAAATGAGGTGCATTTGACATTGACCTTTTGTACGCCTGCGGCAGAATGCTAACAGACTAGTGTAATTCATTCTGCCCCACGAGAGAGCCATTGAAAGGCTTCTACTGATAGCCTTCCATGAGAGGCACGCCATTAGATGATCCAATCCTTTATCTCTGCGCTATGTTAGCCTCTGATTAACTTGATACGGACAGAATATAAAAACCACAGACCCGACGAGCCGATAGCAGCACAATCGGAGAGCCCCGATCCACAGTGCATAGAACTGTTGAGATGACCTCTGTGCTGTAGCGGATTCGTGTGATAACGGGGGGAGATGAGGGGGAGGGGGGGGGGGAGAGAGGGGGTTAAAAAAAGACCTGATTAACTAAATATGCTAAACCTGGATAGTGCGGCTGCATAGAAGAGTGTGCTTTTCCAAGGTGTGTCGCGTTGAAGAATGATTGATGCTGTGGGAGCTTTGTGGTGTATGGCAAAGCAGGATGAAATATTACGAGGGGTCTAGAGTCAAGGTTCTGATCATATCCGACCCAGAGGAACTCCTTTTTGAATCTCCACTAAAGAGCCCAGCTCCACCAAGATTAAAAATGGTGTCCAATAATTAGAATGAACTTTTTAAATTTACATTCTTGTTTTACGCTACTCAGTAGTAAATATATGCAAAATAGGACAGGGTGTTTCGTAATTGAGTTTGTACTCGTTGTAGCTTGCATTCTAGGTTGAAATTGTGTTTCTTTTATGTTTTCAGCGATGGCCCTGATGCCTTGGGTCATGTTCGGTGAAGCTGTAATCTCAGTTGATTGGGTAGTTGCCTGCACATTTCCTGGACTATGACGCCATCTGGTGCTTCCAGGTAGTGTAGGAGAAAATCACCTCTCCAAACAACCTGCAAACCTGTGAATAGTCGAAAAAAGTGAAATTTCTCGCGGCACCAAGTCTATTTTAGCTCCCGTATGTGATTGCGTTTGTGAGCTTTCTGTTTCAAATGGACACGTTTACCCTGAAAGCGACAACCTGAAACAGGAGCATGCGAACGTGTTTCCAGTTTGGAAGTAATCACCACTGTTGTCCTTGTTTCCTTCGCAAGTGAGAACGAGCCCCCTTCCTCGCCCACAAATAACCTCAGTGTTGTTGTTCTTAATCTCTTCCTGGAGCCAAAGTGGCCGCCACATTGTCAGGGCCCCTCAGCAGAGAGAGGGGTACTGACTCAGTGTATTGTGTCTTCCAGAGGGAGACGAGGACTCAACCCTCCAGTGTGTCTTCCTTTGCCGGCTCTTCCTCTCATTATGCCGCCACGGCAGCCAGCCTGTCATTAGGTGACAGGGAAATGATACAGTGCGCCGAGTGTTTGGGAGCAAATGGCAGGGTGCAGGGCCAGGCACAGCAGGGTGTCAGGATGCTGATGGGCATGTTAAAGGCTAGGCAGGGCACCTGGTTAAATGTCCACGAGAGCAGATGGAGACTCCACTGTTGGTGTGGAGTTGAAAGACTGGTATTGTAGGACTTCTGTGTGGAAAATTTGTAAGATTTGTTGTTTCATGCAATTGGCATGGCAAGGCATGGCTTGAATTAATTGTGGTAGAATGTCAAGAATGTTTTTTAGTTTTGTTATGTACATTTGATCAAATAAGCAATGTTAAACATCTGCAGTAAAACAGATGGCAAAGTGTCTGGATTGTACACTGTTTATATTTGGATAATAGTATATACTAATGAAATGAACAAATACAATGCACTACTTATGCCACTAGGTGGCAGTGGAGGTTTAATAATCCTGTTCTGAAAAATCTGAAGAAACAGTAACATAATGACAGAATGCTCTGGTAAACATCGGACTCCTGATTCAGAAAATAAATAAAATATAAACATTTGGTTTATCATAATGTATAAACTTTTCCCAAATTCATTAAAGGTGGAGCAGGCTGAGAAAAGCAAAGACTTAGCGACTTGTATTGCTTTATTGCTAAACAAAGTAGAATTGATGGCGTAGTAGAGTCAAAAGCAATCTCAGTTGTTTACAAAGAATGGTTTATTACATGCACACTTGGCTTGGTGGTCTATCCACGGCGTTGCCATGTCATGCAGACCTACGTGAACAGTGGCAGATAAAACAAACCTGAAACTGAAAAATAGGTCAGCCCACAGAACAAATAAATAAGTCTGGAATTTATAAATATGTCCAAGTCCAACTAGCAAATGCACAGCATATGTACAGTGTGGGGAATCCACAGGGTCGTTTTTCACCACACACACTTCCACAGATCTGGGCCTCTGGATGGGAAGGACGGGTGCTTCAAAAGGACAGCTAAAACATCACAGTCTTTGTTCTTGAAGACCTGACCCACGCACACACACAGGTCAAAAAGGATTCTGGGAAATAGATGCAAGTAGTACAGAACAGTTCCATCCAACCTGAGGGCGGCCCATTTGAATTTGTAGTCTGACGGTGAGAGTCAATACTGGATAACAATTTCTACACTCTAACCACAATCCTATTCTACATCAATGTAGTACAAATTTTAGTCCACAGTTACAGTCCTGAACTTAACTTATTTCATTTTTTTTATTGGTGCTGCTATTGCTTTTGCTAAATAATGACGAATACAGAGACGTCCTGGTTTAAAGGCTACTGTCTCAGTTCAACTCCTGATTGTCCACAGCTAAAGGTAACAGACTAACTCATCACGTCTAGACGATCTAAAACAAAACACGTTTGGAATTATATTTGGCACTGACATTTGGGTGGCTGATTACAATCAAGGGAAATACGCTCTCACAAGCAAGAACCCACACAGACACAAGCACACCCACAGACACACACACAGACACACACACAGACGCACAGTATCCTGTCATAAGGGCATCTAGAAATCATTGCACTCATTCATTTAGTTTAGGCTGAAAGCCAGTATTTATGCTCTTGTTTATGATAAAGATAATGCACACATTTGGATTTAACAAAAACATTCTCATGTACAGGTGATTCATATAAAAATGGAGAATGCACTGTAACTTAAAACAACTTTCTCGAAGTGTGTTTATCTTTGAGTCAGTTCATGTCGGAGCCTCTGGAGTTCAACACACTGTTGTGTATGAATGTTTCAGATTCCCACAAGTGTGAACTTCTCACATCATCTGCACAACTGCAATAGTCATAATTGTAGCAAGTGAATTGCTAAATTATGAATGATTGAAGTCCTTTGGATATCTGTAGACGGATCTCTGCCATTGTCAGTTCTGCCATCTCTCATGAATTTACCTCTCGTCTACAAAGCATGTCGGCTCGACCGACTGCAGTTCTCTGGCTCCCTCTAGTGTCTGCTTGGTGTCCTGCGGCTGCCCGGTGGACGTCCTTGGTTGCTGAGGAGAGATCTGGGTGGGGGAGGGTGGAGGTGGTTCCTTGGCAGTCTAACTGAGATGGAGGGTCCAGAGCAGGAGGGGCGGGGGGGACTCCTGCCTACGCTCGGGGCTCCAGCCTGTGGGACAGCTCGAACAGGGTCTGCTGATTGTCAATGACGTGGAGGTAGTCCACGTAGTCCCTCACCTCTGGGCTGCTCTTCTGGGTGATACCGTTGCCTGGAATGACAGAGAGTGCATACGTCAGCACTTTTTTTTGGTTGTTGCTCCAGGTAGTCAACATTTGTGAAAGGCGATCACCGTTATTGCACTGCGCTCGCTACTTGTCAGTGAATGTTCACCATGCGGACCTTTCCACACCCAAAGTGTCTATGTGCCGTGACGTATAATTACTACATTGATCTGGAAACGGTTGTACAGCACAGTACAGTCTATAGACACACAACATCGACTGCCCTGTCACCAGTCTTGACTCTCATCGAGTCCGACCAAGGCCATCAACACAGTAAAAGACCTCTGGGCCCCCCGAAGCACAAAGAAACGTCCGACATGAAAGACAGAGCTTCAATATTGATGCTACAGCTACAGATGCTACATGATGACGTCGGCTGTTTACCCACCCAGAGGATCCTCCTGGCAAAGGCGAATGAGTCGCACTGTGTCTGCTATCATGTGCTGTGCGAGGGAGACAGGAGGAAGCCACAGAGAAACTGTGTTAAGGGCTTCGAGGTGAAACTAGAAGAAACACAGATATCGCTCGGTTGTTTTTTCATTGCGCTCACCAGCTTCTCAAAGTTGACCAGGTTGTCGTGAAATGTTTTGTTGCCCTCGTGTATAAACGTGATATCTACAGAAACACAAGAGAACAATGTTTGAGTGTCAGGAGGGGGGGGGGACACACACACACCTTATCTCAGGCTTCTGGGATTAATTAGAGGAGATGAAAGGAAGTGATGCGAGCCAGGTTTATCTTCAGCGTACCTTTCAGTAGCAGCGGAAGAAATGGGATCTTGGGCGCCTTCATCTTCCTAAACGCTTCCCTGTAGGCCTTGTGGTTGAGCGAGGGATCCTGTGAAGACATGTTGAGGCTGATGGAGATTGTAGTCTTCGGGGAGAGACTTGTGAACTACAGATCCCTTTACAAACACAGCGACATATTTTGTCCGGGTCCCCCGATGCCAGTGCTAACCCTAATCATCACGCTTGCTGCTTTTATTAGCTTGCCCGTCATAACATGTTTAGAATGGCCCGATGATGTAATGGTCCGGGGCTACGGTATGCGATGCTTCATTAATGTTCAAGAACAAATCAGAGAACAAAAACCTACTGTCAACGTCTCCAGCTCTGAAAACAGTTTCTTGAATTTCCCCGGAACTTTCTGATAGAGAGAAAATAGAAAAAAGGTTTGACGGTTAATGAGGACACTGGAGGGTTTTCAACAGCAGGGCTTTACACACACACACACACACACACACACAAACACACAAACACACACAAACACACACACAAACACACGCACACACACACACACAGCTTCCTTGATTAATTCTTCCAGACTGAAGAAATCATAAGAAGCCAGTCCTCACCTCCCATGTGTGACTGAGACGGCTCACCGCTGCAGCATTCAGGCCCATGATGATGGCAAAGAAACAGTTGAGGTTCCTTTGTGCCTTGCAACTAGCAGATGGGAAACACAAAATGATTCATTCAATAAACAGCAGTATCACATACTGTACCACCGATCACTGTTCGGTCAAAACGTTATGTCAAAGATTCACCACAGGAGGGGGCAAGCACACCAAACACTACCAAACCGCTTGGAGACCATTGCAAATGGTTGACCAACCACAAAGATGATAAGGCTATCAAAGATAACGGTTTACATTGAGGCATGTAGACGTATTGGTCAAGGTCATAAAAGAATGTGTTCTCACTGGGCGGCAATCTTGACAAACTTCTTAATGAGCTGGACACGTTTGCAGAGTGTCGGACAAAGGAGCACTTCAGTTATCACCCACAGCTGAACCTCGTCGCAGCGCCGCAACAGCAGCTCCAGCGCCATCGTGTGGCCACGGCTGGCATGGCGGCTGAACGTGAAGTACACCAACTCTTGCTGGAAGCAAAACAAGACATATCCCTTGGTTCCAGACAGTATACGCTGTGCTCCTATCGTACAGAACCATTTCAATGACATTCCTCTTCCTTTTTCTCTGACCGAGGAGAGCAGAGAAGGACTGACATCCCATAATGGTAAACAGCAATTGTTTCCTGGCAGGACTGACCTCGTGTATGGCGCTGAAGACGCTCCAGTCAAAGTTGGTGAGAGCCACCGTCACGTCCCACGTGTTCATGCTCAGCATGCGAGCTGAACGCTGCTGCAGTTCGGCGTTATCCGTGAAGGGGTTCTGAAAGCACGCGCCAGTCATTGACATGATGTGTGGACGCGTGGTTAACACGTCATTATCATAAATTTCGGATTATAAACCACGCCTTTTGTGCATTTTTCGACCCTGCGGGACGGCTAATCTATGGGTTTTTACAGCTAACGGCTAACGGTTAATGCATGGGAGCTTCCTCAAACTGCCGTCTCTTTCCCGACAACTAATTACATATGGTAATTGAACATTAAAACACCTGCGGTTTATAGTCCAGTGAGGCTTATATATGTACACATCATTCAATTTAGCTGCTGCGGCTTATATAACGGTGCGCCTTATAGTCCGAAAATTACGGTAATTGAGTCTGTGATCTGCTACAAAAGTCCTGTTTGTTTCAAACGTAATTGCCAATAGCAACAAGTAGAGGTACATTGGAAAGATCGCTCCCGCTCCTTTTGACAGTTCTAGCAGTCTAACCCGCGTCCTGCTGGCTGTTCCACGGCAGGATGTGATGGGCGTCATTGGTATTCCTACCATGATTTCACTCAGGTCCTTTCTGCACACGTGCAGCCTCCCCACGGCGGTCAGCGAATCAGAGTAGACCCTGTCCTGGGGCTGGAGGAGGAGCTTCCCTGCAGAGGAGGAATGTCACACACAGCGCCACGCCGTTAGAAATGGGTCTCCCGGCGTGTGTTTACCTGCTACGCGCTCCAGATGAAACGCTGCCTTGTGTGTCCCACTGCACTGAAACAGTCTCTCACCAAGATGGCGGATAACAGAATCGTACACTTCTGTGCTGAAGTGTCTATTTGGGCATTGCTTTAGCGAAAAGCTTCTGCTCAATGAATAAAATAGCAAAGGACGTCAGCGTAAGGGATCTGTGTCTGCTCTGTGTCTGTTCTGTCACCGTATCATGTCGAATTTCACTTACGGTATTTACGCTTCAAAAAAATATATTGATATTCATTGATGGGGTGTTTGGGTCACTTTAGCAGACGCACTTATCCAGAGCGACTTACAGTAAGTACAGGGACATTCCCCCCGAGGCAAGTAGGGTGTAGTGCCTTGCCCACAAAGTCGTTTGGCATTGCCGGGAATCGAACTGGCAACCTTCAGATTACTAGCCAGATTCCCTAACCACTCAGCCACCTGACTCCCCATAAGAATCACCCAGAATGGAGGTTCAAAAGCCGTGCGGCAGTGTGTGAGACTGAGTGAGGTGGCAATCTTTACCTCCAGGGTAGGTGACTGAGTGAGGTGGCAGGCTTTACCTCCAGGGTAGGTGACTGAGTGAGGTGGCAGGCCTTACCTCCAGGGTAGGTGACTGCCACAAGGACCAGGTCTCCCAGAGGAACATCCAGCCTCTCGGCCAGGCTCTGCAGCAGCTCCCTGGCCACCACCCCGGCAGCGGCCCTCACGCTCAGATACGAGTCCACGGTCACGTACACGTGGCACAGCACTGTCCAGGGAGAGAGAGACACACTGAAGCACTGACGCGTGCCGTGTAGGCTGGGTGT
This sequence comes from Hypomesus nipponensis, assembly GCF_054491055.1. Taxonomy (NCBI): domain Eukaryota; kingdom Metazoa; phylum Chordata; class Actinopteri; order Osmeriformes; family Osmeridae; genus Hypomesus; species Hypomesus nipponensis. The sequence goes on along the minus strand of NC_140362.1, from coordinate 4,761,009 downwards.
GGTTGAACGCATCTCAGAGGGAGAGGAAAGAGGGAGACGTCGAAGAACGGCCGAGCGGTCGTGGCGAAACGACGGAGGTGACTTATGTGAGGTGCGGGGGCGTTCGTTGCTCCCCAATCGTTTCACTCTTTCCTCAAGGATTCCCGATTGTTCCTGCAGCCGTAACCGATAGCGCTGGAATGTCGCGCGCCGGACGTCACCGCGCTCAAACTCGGGGGGTGGGGGTTGGGGGGACAAAAGCGAGCTGGGTGGAAGGCGCGAAGAAAGACGTGGCCTGACGACTCACCTTCCTTGGTCTCCCTCTGTGTCCCTCTTGTCTGCGCTCCGTTTTCTCGAAGGCTCAGCTGGTGGGAGAGGGGCTTGGTCTACGTGGAAGAAAGCACACGCATTCACACGAGCTGAGCGCATTCTCTCCTTCTCTCCACGACTCTGAAGTGAGGACTGTACCAGGAAATGCGAGGACAATAGTCCCGTGGTCCTAACGACGTAAACCACTCAAAACCAGGAGGCTTAACGTGTTTAAACGCATTCCAGTTCATTTAAGGCGGGTTGCTCTTACCTTTCTGTGTAGTGAATACTCATCCACTGTGCTGTGGAGAAAAATGAAAACACAAAAACGATAATTACCCACCAGCTATAAGGACTGAACAACACATGCTGTAGGTCGAACGTGTCCGTTAGATGCACCCCTCAAGGACAGTCCTCCGGGGCGACATGGGGGAAACGCACTGCTCTGCAGGACAAGCAACCACGCCGTCCACATGACGTATAGGTCAAGGAGGACGCGAAACAAATACAAAGTCTTCTCCGCGATGAAAAGCGCCGTGTCAAGCAGAGATTCGAGTGCTTCGCAGATATGAGACTTCCCCGTTGGCGTCTCCTCGGCTAATCGCCCTGGTCTCATCAGCCGGGGCTGTTCTGGGTGATGGATGGGAGCAAGTGCATTAGCGTCCCACTGATCTCCCCATCACAATAGGCCCTCTGGCACTCAGCCTAGCCTGAGGGTTCCCCTCCCCGGCCAGAGGACCAGTCACTCACAAAGGAAAAACCGGAGTTGCCACCGTCGCCTCGACATGGTCGCGATCTGTTTCTCTCAAAACGTGGGGCGCGACCGGGGTGGCTTCTGTGAGCCCAGTGGCGTGTGGACGGACGGGAGGATGAGAGGGAGATAGGAAGGAGGAGAGAGGACGAGAGGGAGGGAGGAGGGAGGAGAGAGGACGAGAGGGAGGGAGGAAGGAAGAGAGAGGCCGAGAGGGAGAGAGAAAGGAGGAGAGAGGACGAGAGGGAGGGAGGAAGGAGGAGAGAGGACGAGAGGGAGGGAGGAAGGAGGAGTGAGGACGAGAGGGAGGGAGGAAGGAGGAGAGAGGACGAGAAGGAGGGAGGAAGGACGAGAGAGGACGAGAGGGAGGGAGGAAGGAGGAGAGAGGCCGAGAGGGAGAGAAGAAGGAGGAGAGAGGACGAGAGGGAGGGAGGAAGGAGGAGAGAGGACGAGAGGGAGAGAGGAAGAAGGAGGAGAGAGGACGAGAGGGAGGGAGGAAGGAGGAGAGAGGCCGAGAGGGAGGGAGGAAGGAGGAGAGAGGCCGAGAGGGAGGGAGGAAGGAGGAGAGAGGACGAGAGGGAGGGAGGAAGGAGGAGAGGGGACGAGAGGGAGGGAGGGAGGAAGGAGGAGAGAGGACGAGAGGGAGGGAGGAAGGAGGAGAGAGGACGAGAGGGAGGGAGGAAGGAGGAGAGAGGACGAGAAGGAGGGAGGAAGGAGGAGAGGGGATGAGAGGGAGAGACGAAGGAGGAGGGATTGACGGGAAAAGGGATGAGAAGGGACGTGTCTGATGGAGGGGGGGGGGGGATTCTGTGTCCCTGTGGGCGCCAGCACAAGGTTTCAAAGACCTTGTGCTGCCCCTGTGGTCCCATCTCAGTCCTCTCAGGCTGCACATCCGATCGGCGAGAGTCGATGGAGTTACGAGGGCCACGAGGGGTTAATGACTCCTGAACGTCCTCTCAATAAAGAGGATCCATTTAGCCCCGGCCTGGCAGCAGTCCCCCCCCCCCCCACCCCACCCCCCCAACCCCCTGCCACATGCACACTCCCCCACCCTTCCCCCCACCCCATCCTCCTAGCGCTCTGCCCTGGCCTGCCTGGGTCTGGCTGGGGAGAGGAGGTCGTAAATAGCGCGGCTGTCCGCTTTCTGACACCCACGCGGCCTGCCACAGCTGAGGGGAGTGGGTGTCGTGGAAGTGTCGGCCACGGGGGTCTTAAAAGGAATAAAGCTTCCCCAGACAATGACGCCGCTGTCAGGTGGAATTATCTGCTCGCCTCCTTAATGGGCATCGGGTCAGGGGACCCCCTGGGTGTACGCCCTGATTGGACGGTGGGGAGAGGAAGGGGAGGGGAGACTGGGGAGAGGCGGCATGTCTTTGAGACGATTTGACAGGAGGTGGCGGGTTGTTTACACTTGCCGGGTCAAAGTTCAAGGCAGGGCTTATCTTTATCTTATCTCTAAGCCTTTTGTTCAACTCGAAAGCCCTGTTGACGCCTTGTATCTCATCTCTCATCACAGGGGCCGACTGGCTCACAGGGGGGCAGAACAACAACTCCCAGCATGCAGCTCGCCATTTACCAAACCCCATCTGTGTGGGTGGTCACAATTTCAATGGTTTTCTTGGTGAACAGGGAAGGGATTTTTCATGTCATTGACAAGAAAGGAGCGACTTTTCTCCTGCAGGACATCTTCTCACGTATCTCCCACTCCTGAAACACTTTGTATCCCCCAGACTCCCGACGCGGTGACAAGGGAACTTAGTGACAGTGACCTTTAAGCTCTACACAACACACCAACAACACAACCCAGCACATAGCCATCACTCTTCATATGTGAATGGATCCATTGACATAACAGAGCTCCTCAAAACAGCCCGTCTGCAGTACTGTACGTTTCCATCCGCAGCTGTCTCAGGGTGCACGGGTCAGACAAGGCTGTCTTCTTTGTGCTCACACTGAAAGGCCGTCTAATCAACATTCACCAGTGACTTCTGAGCCACGGCATATTTAATCACTGTTTTGATTCAAAAGTCACATTTCCTGTTTGCAACATGACACCTTCTGAGACATAAACAGTCAATATATTATTCATGTACCACATAAGACATTCTACGTCGCGTCCCCGATGACATAGATCGAGTCCATCGGGACATCAGGAGCTCACTTACTGTCTGCGATGGAGGCGGAGAAGTTTCTGGAGATCTCTCAGATCCTTCTCCAGGGCCGGGTACTCATATAGGTCATCCAGCACATAGCGATACAGGCTCTGAAAAATCACACGTCAGCCCTCATTTAGAATCCCTCGCTTGCCCCCAACCACGCCATCTCAACGGCGTCTATCGAGGTCATTTCCTGCCCCCGCGTCCCCGTCCCCCCCGTCCCCCACCTTCATGAAGAGCTTGACATGCTCGTCCTCTCGCAGGAAGTCCCTGTAGAGCGTGGTCCACTGTGACACCAGGTGCAGGACTCTGCGCTTCCTGGTCAGAGCCTCCTTCCCGTCTCCTTTGGCCCGGTATCTCTTACAACAATAGGTGGAGCGCAGGAGTTAAGGAGCCGACCGATAGGCTGGGTGTCTGTTTGTGGAGCAGCCTCAGACAACACGCTGTGGAGACAGCTGAAGGGTGTTTGTCTGAGGAAGGATGTGGCGCTAAGGGTGTTTGGACTCCAACTGGTTTCCAAACGTATTCACGCTTTGAAAACGAGAGATTTCGAAGACGTGCTACTGTTTTCGGGTTCGGCTGGCTGGTTATTGTGACGTTGTCCATGTTGTGAAACTGCCCTCGTGTTATTGGGATGTGTGTAGACATGCTGTAGGTTCTGTGTGCTGGGGGAAGTCGTGTGGGTCTGGGTCTGTGTGCAGTACATGGAAGGATATTGTCCCAGCAGAGCCTGACACAGGTCCGTCGTTGACATAAACACCAGGTAGGTCAACAGGAAGTCATCCAACAGGCTTCCTGAAAAACAAGACACGGATCATCATAACAGTCCAAAGGGATAGCAACACTTTTATCCTTGACAGTAATACGTAATATCAAACACTTGAAACACGTGAAATCAGATCGTCTACAGAAAGCCTGTTCCAAAAGTCCTTGGCCTCGGTTCTGTGTTTCAATCCCCGAAAAGGTGATCAGTGATTTTCACCTTCCCAGAGTCAATGACGTCCTTCTTCTTTTCATACATTAATCTGAGCCCTCCCACCATATGCTAGCATTACAGCTACCCCATCCATCACCCCTCCTACACATTCATACACACTGTAGCCGGTACCAGACAAGACACACAGCTCCACCCCTTTATGGTCCTCCATGACTTTGGAGAGCACCGATGCTCATTTATTTATTTTGACCTTGAAGAACCTTTTTAATCTCTAGAACGTCGACGGATGTCCTGATGTTCTCCGTCAAGACTGCTGCTGGCACCAACCTGGCAACCATGTGAACAGTGAAGTATGAGAATAGCTCCTGTTGTTAGAAAGTCAACTGCAGGGTCTACCGTGCCAAGTTTTAATGACGGACATGAGCTCGGAGACACCGCGCTTGCAGCTCTCCAGTAAATCAATATGCAAAGTGTGTATGCCTCCCAAAAATGTCCTCAATGCAAAGTGATTTTTAATTTGATGAGGGAGACAGGCTTCACCCAGTGTAATATATTAGGCTCATCCATTACCGAGATGTCCTGCTTACACAATATAAAAAACAACTCCAAGACAGACACTTCATCACTGTTTACACCCATACGTAGAGGCAGCTTGTCTGTCACCAACCAGTATCACCAGGCATTCCCACAGGAGAGAAACAGCCGAAACTTCAGGTCAAATATATTGATTGGAATCCCCGAGGTGAGAACGATGAGGGCTCTTTGCTCAACAGAGGGCTGTCACTGATCACTGGAGCATTAACGGAATGAGAGACGGTCAGTTGGGGACCGAGTGACCTTTTGAGCCCCGGCCCTGACCCCCGGCTCTGCTCATCATCATCCTGGGTCTCTCAGGTAATGATTCTCATGGTACCAATGATGATCGTTCTCCTTTAATACCCCTCCCTGGGCACTTTGCCTTCACTGTGGTCTTCTGTACGGCCATCTGCAACCTCTGTGATAGATTCTCGAATGCTCTCCTTTGCCAGGTGCAGCAGCGGAGATAAGCCAATAACACTGTCAACATGCCGTTTGCCTCACACTGACTGCAGATGCAGTGAATGTTTCCTATCGAATTATTTTTTATAAGCACAGTGGCAGTCTGATGTTGGCCTAGCATGGTATTACTGTAATGTGTTTATCATCATGGCAGGTCAGTATGACCTTGCATGGAGCATTTCCAAGGGTACAGAAAATCTCATCCTTGATACGTTTTGATTTTATTATCTTTTTCATATTGCTTTGAAGCTGATCTAATAAAGTAAACTGTCAATGTGTAAATTCAATTTCTTTAGCTTTGGCTGTTTGACACTGTGAAGGCAAACCTCGGGCTATGAACATTCTAGTTACCGTAAAGGAACATGAAACCTTTATGGAGAAGATTTGTCCGCTACTTTTTGTCAATGACATTACAGTGAGAAGTTAGGAGTTCATAGAACTTTTCTTTACTCCTCAGCGCTCCTTGGATAATGATTGCTCATAATAGTGCTCAGAAGACATTTGTACTTGAGTGCTTTGGGCCAGTTGACATTCTCTGCGGTGCGTTCCAGTGCTCCTCTTACTATATGCAAGTCATGGACAGAGAGAGCGAGGAAGTGTGCGAGAGAGAGGAAGAGATGTAGAGGGGGAGGGTAACAGAGAGAAGAAAAGAAAGATGAAGAGAGTGAGGTAGAGGTGGAGAGAGTACTAAAGAGAATGAGAGAGAGGGGGAGGCAAAGAGAGGGAGAGAACTAAAGAGAGGGAGAGAGGACATGATGGAGAGACGGAAAGCAATGAAGACAGAGAGAGACAGAGAGAGACAGAGAGAGAGAGAGAGAGAGAGAGAGAGAGAGAGAGAGAGAGAGAGAGAGAGAGAGAGAGAGAGAGAGACAAAGTGATGGAAAGACAGAGAACAATAAAGAGAGAGAGAGAGAGTGAAAAGGAGATGCCTGGCCAAAGCTCTACAAATCCTATTAGGGACAACCTCTTCCCCAGCACTCTGGAAGCGTGTCTCACGTCCAGTATTGTAAATGTCCCCCTTTAATTTCACACTTCCTTCCCGAGGCTTTGTGTGCGTTCCGCTTCACCGACCTCCCTCTCATCATTATGTTAATCCGCAGTGTGCAGCTGTAGACACATCATGGGCTGCCTCCCAGACACTAACAAACACCCACACATTCAACACACACTACTGTACAGTACACACCAACAAAACCCAAAACCCATTAACACATAAACAAGAACTTTAAGAATTACACCTAAGAACACGGGCATGCACACACACACGCAACCAGTGCACACACACACACACACACACACCCTTACACACATACATACACTCCATAAACAGCATTAAGAGGATCTTCTCGTGCCACGTTTTAATAATGTCTGGTGTCTGTTCTATCCAGATAACCCTGACCCCAGCTCAGCCTTAGGATGGACCAGGAACACACACTCCTTATGCTGCAAGCTACCAAGTAAAAAAAAACTCTATGAATATTTCATCATCACAAAGTCCTAGAGGATTTGTCGATTTATTTTCCAGTACACCACGAAAAACTCATTAACACCACAACACACTCAATCCAAAACTGGCAAATAAAATGGCACCATGCTTTTTTGAGCTTGAGCTCAGCTCAAATCAAAACCCCAAATATAAATGAAATGGAAATGAAAATATTCAACTTCTCTGGAGTACCATGAACAGTTTCCTCCAAGCGGCTGTGCTGAATAGGCCTGAACGGTCTGTTGGGAGTTTGAGGAGACTAAAAGTCCTGTATATGTACACTCTGTGGACAAGCTGTGGAGTGTCCTACGATCCCTTCCTGCCCCGACGAACAAAGACCCTCCTCTGCCCTCAAGCTGTCGTACACTTATACAGCCCTGTGTCTGGGAGTACAGTCTGTGGCTGGGCCTGTATTCTAATGAGTCTCATTACTGTAACGAGCAAGACTCTGCTTTCTAAGTCTCTTTGTCGTGGGTCGTCCGCACCCCCACCATCTCCCCCCCCCCCCCCTACCGCCTGCAGCTCGTGACCCCCTGCGGTTACCGGAGAGACTAGACTGGGAGGATAAGCTGACGACAGCATTTGTATCTGAATTTGAATATAAAAGGTCAGTTTCTTACTCTCTTCGACAGTTTAAAGTATTTGAAATACCCAAATAAGACATCTAAAATGATTTCCTTGGGCATAGAATTGAGGGGTACTTCCATTTTTATTGTGTCTCACAAAGCATGTCTCATGCTGTTTCATACTTCAAACCAAATTTACCTCATCACTACAAGAAGTCCAGAGTGGGATTAATTGATCCTGTCCATTAATTGATTGGGCTAGGCATCAACTCATCAGTCAAACTAACCCCTCTTGCATTTCAATCAGCAATCTTCCAATTGATTGGCCTCAAAACCAAACAAGCACTTCTCTTTTGTATGCTGCGGTCCAGTAAATTACATACAAACACATCAAAAAAACACATGATGTAATGTCCTGTATTACATCATCTTCTACCAACATGGAAACACCGGCTCTTTGGCTAGCTGCTTATAAAACACAACAAAAACGTTTAGCACCCAAAAACTGGCCCTGAACTGGCCCAGAACTCAAGTGAAAATCCAATTTTCTTTTGCTGTTAAAATCCCCCCCTCACACCCCCCCCCCTCCCGTCACCCCCCCCCCCCCGCAGCATAGTTTCCTCTCGGCGTGTGTGTGTGTGGTGCTGTGCGTAGTGGGGCAGTGCTCCAGTTTAAATGTGCGCAGTGTGCTCTGCCTGAGAGTGCCTCCCAGCAGAGGAGGGATCGATGGCGTCAGGCAGGACCGGTCTGGACGCCCAGCGGCCCCCCCAGGGGGGCCTCCGTACCGAGGAAGACCGACACTTTGTGGAATGCATGCGGAGAGATGGTCTGTGCTGCACACTGTAAGCTGAGTGGAGCTCTTACACTCCCGTCTATAAACACCGGGCTGTGGTGTGCCTTTGAAAGTGCCTTCTGGCAGAAACGTCTCCTGCATTCTTTATGTGGGGGCAACAGGGAAACAAAATCCACACAGCTTGCATGGATGTGCCGTACACGATAGAAGAGTATTCATTGATACGCGGCAAGGCTTAGAGGGATATAGTATGCATAAAGTATGTGGAAATGGATGGTATGTGGATTAAGATCCATATCCTGGACATTGTGGAGCGTTTCACTCACACTGTAAGCAGGTTCCAACAAGTTTAGTATGCTACTAGGAAGTTTGTCATGGAGATCTTTAAGCCTAACCTGCCGGGTTACTGTCACGCTCAGAATTCAGAGAGGTGCAGTTTCAACCCTTCGGGACGAACCACAGAGAAGGAGGAAAATAGAGAGCGATAGAGACAGAGAGAGAAAGAGAGAGAGAGGGAGAGACAGGGAGTGGTAGAGGAAGAGTGAGGGAGAGAGGGAGAGCAAGAAAGATCTAACGAGCGAGAGAGAGAGAGAGATGCAGTTCGGCTCCAGAGCATCTTTGAGTACATTCAATGTCTCATTGAGACAAAGCTGATTTCCCATCCAAAGCTCCAGCTCCCTGATCCTCGAACATCACTCACTCACCTCTCAGGTTGGCCTATAGCCTGGCCTGCCCTGCCCTGCCCTGCCCTGCCCTGCCCTGCCCTGCCCTGCCCTGCCCTGCCCTGCCCTGCCCTGCCCTGCCCTGCCCTGCCCTGCCCTGCCCTGCCCTGCCCTGCCCTGCCCTGCCCTGCTTCGGTTGTTCCCAGTGGATGCCTCTGATTCACTGTTTGAATGTTGAGCTAATCCGGAATGATCTATCAAACAGACACTGAGCACCCCTCTGGGAAATAAGTGTGATATTTATGGCATTGGCTATCCCATCAATCGACCAATCAAAAGAATGAAACTGAGAAACTCGTATTTATTGACAGCCTCATTGCTTAAAATGAATGAATCAGTTGTGTTTTGCGATATTGTACTTTATTACCAGATGATGGCCGTATACGCATGTGAATTCAATTGCTCTCCAATTAAATATTGAAATGGACCCATTTCATGGAGGGATTTTCTGATGCTTAAACAGGACATCTGTTGGGATCAAATCTGCCTACCTCTAGAGATGGTGTTTGGTTCAGCTCACAGTCACCCCCCGCCCCCCACCCCCCCTCAGAAGGAGCAGTGATCTCGAGGGGGATCACTGGGGGTGGGGAGGGGGGGGGGGGGCAGGCAGCGTGATGGGAGATCATCTGTGACCACTTCTATCCATCTTCCCCCAGGAGAATGATCTCTCTCTGTCCTCTCTCTTTCTCTTTCCTCGCTCTCTCTCTTTCTCTGGCGTCTCTCTCTCTCTCTCTCTCTCTCTCTCTCTCTCTCTCTCTCTCTCTCTCTCTCTCTCTCTCTCTGTCACCACCCTTCCTCCCTCTCTCTATCTCTTTGTCATCATCCCTCCCCCCCCACCTTCCCCAATATCTCTTTCTCTCTCTCGCACAGTAGCACAGAACCTCATCCATCCGTCTTCAGTAAGAGACACGGCCCTGCTCTGCCTTGGCAACAGAGGGCTAATGTATATTCATCCCCCTCCAGGGTGGAGAGGAAACGTGTCGGTGTGTGTTGTGGCAGTGAGGAACTGAGGAAGTGGGCCTGTGTGACACACAGGTGATTCCCCCCCCCCACTCCGCCCCCCCCCCCCCCCACACTCCCCCCCCACTCTGCTCCCAACACAGGAACAAAGTCTGCCACTCTCATTTGGTAAACGAGCAGGATGGAGCCACCAGGCCCTCCGGGGGACGACTGCAAGTCATTAGCCCCGTCCCCCCTGTCCTCGGGGAACCACTGCACTGTACAATTTACTCTGACTGGGAGAGGAAGGGGGGGGGGTGGGGGGGGGGGTGGTGGAGGCAACAAGACAACGCACGCGTACACAGACACTCGCGCGCTGATTAACGAGGTCGCGTCGCCGGGCCGCCTCCACATCAACAAACAAACGCGGCCCCTGCTCTCAGAGTCCATCTGTCTCCCTCTCTCTCACTCTGTCTCCCTCGGACTTCCCAATACAGCTGACAGGCCGAACGCAAAAAACAGCCTGTTCAAAGGTTCTGCTGTGATGCATGCGTGACAGGCGTACTGACCCGTCTCCTTGTGCTGTGTGCTGCCGTGGTCCCGGTCTCGCTCCCGTCCCTCGTCCTGGTCCAGGTCCAGTCTCAGCTCACTCAGCAGGTGTTCCAGAATCTTCTCGGGGGTCCCAGACACCACCACGTACCTGTCGGACACAGCAGAGTCACTGGACGAGTCCTCCTCCATGGAGGAGAGCGAGCGACTGCTGCTCCACTCCTCCTCCTCCTCCTCCTCCGTCCCCTCCTCGTCGATGTAGCGGAAGTACGGGACGTCGAACGTGGCCACCGGAGCCGCGTCGGCGCGGCCGGGGCCGTCGCTGCAGCTGCGGCTGTTCTCGGAGGCGTCCTCGTCTTCCTCGTCGTCCTCCTGCTGCACCAGGGCGGCGTGCGGCAGCCGGCCCTCGTCGCCGCGCAGGTCCAGGGGCTGCGCCCGAGCGCCCATCCTCGCGCCGTCCAAGCGCCCCTCGCGCCCCCCCCCCCCCACGCGAACTGTCGCCGAGGTTACTGCTGCATCCTCTCTCCCCGTCCCTCCCCTCTAGCACCCAGGCATCCGTCCGCCTGCAGCTGCCTTAGCCCAGGGTCCACTACAGCATGTCCTGGTAGCAGACCCAGACTCCTGCGTGCCCCAACCCCAAAAAGTGCTCCCCAAACCTGGGCTGAGAAGGTGGAAATCTCCCCCCTGCGTGCAGCCGAGCTGCGGTGCTCCGGCTTACAGATCAGTCACACACACGCACTCAGTCACACTCTCTCCCGATCCGTGTAGGTGCGAGAGGATCTGTGTTCTGACGCTGCCACGCGTGTGCGCACGGGGGAAACAGAAGTGGAGAATGACGAGAGAGCGAGAGAGCGAGAGAGAGAGAGAGAGAGAGAGAGAGAGAGAGACGGAGAGGGAGGGAAAGGGGAAGTGGTTAGAGAGAGCTTACCTCCTGTCCCTTTCCACTGTTCTCCCTCCTCCCCTCGCTGTTGCAGAGGGGGCTGGCCTCTCTGACGACACTCGCTGAAGAACCAGCACATCCTGGTCACTCTCCCTCAGACTCACGCGGACCGCTTCGTCACTCTGGGGCTGGAGAGAGAGAGGGAGGGAGGGAGGGAGGGAGGGAGGGAGGGAGGGAGGGAGGGAGGGAGGGAGGGAGGGAGGGAGGGAGGGAGGGAGGGAGGGAGGGAGGGAGGGAGGGAGGGAGGGAGGGAGGGAGGGAGGGAGGGAGGGAGGGAGGGAGGGGTGTGTTATCACCAAGGAGATTCCCTGTCTTTTCCACCACGCACACAAATCACCCATTGATTTCCATCACAATGGCTTGTCAAATGCAAACCCACCGCTCCAAAGACCATTTCCATACATCATTATTCCGTTTTTTATTTATCAGGAGACGCCATTCGCAAATTAACATAAAAAAGCTCATACATATTTTAATTAAGGATTGTACTTAAGAGAGTATTAATTAATCTGTGCTGTCTGTCGATGATTTATGTATTTTCAAACGGAAACTTTTGGTTGGCTTGCCTTGATCTCAGAGTGCTGATGTAGCAATAAAAAGCCCTGGTTTGTAATGACATGGTGTTGGATTCCCTTGAGTAGGTTTTCTGCTTTTGTTAATGGCACCTCTGGGTACTGTTTTTGGGACCATTTCCTAACAAAGGGATAGGCACTGGTGGTGTACAACCGCACACACAAACACACACACAAACACACACTCACATAAAGTCACACTGTGCTGCAGCCATGTCGCTAAATCACTAGAGTGTTATCAATCTTTCCCAGGCCTCCGGCAGAAGGGAAAAACACTAAACTGGTCATCTCCCTCCTTTTTTCTTTCTCTTTCTCTAGCTCCCTCACTCTGTCCCTCTCTCTCTCTCCCTCCCTCCCTCCCTCTCTGCCCCCCTTTCTCCCACCCTCTCTCTCTCTCTCTCTCTCTCTCTCTCTCTCTCTCTCTCTCTCTCTCTCTCTCTCTCTCTCCCTCTCTCCCTCTCTCCCTCCTCCCTCCCTCCCTCCCTCCCTCCCTCTCCCTCTCCCTCTCTCTCTCTCTCTCTCTCTCTCTCTATCTCCCTCTCTCTCTCTCTCTCTCTCTCTCTCTCTCTCTCTCTCTCTCTCTCTCTCTCTCTCTCTCTCTCTCTCTCTCTCTCTCTCTCTCTCTCTCTCTCTCTCTCTCTCTCTCTCTCTCTCTCTCTCTCTCTCTCTCACGTCCTGCCTCCCACCCTCTGCCTCACTCCCTTCCTCTCTTTCCTCTCCCATTTTTCTCTCTTTCCGGGAACCAAAGTGCTGCATGCCTCATGTCTCTCCTCACCACTGCTGCACCAGATCATGGGTCAATGACAGCAATTAAAGGCAACATCAGTCCAAACAATTACCACCACAACAACATCACCACGTAATAGCTACTCTTACATCTTGCAATGCACAAACATAGGTCAGAATGTATTTTAGATAGAGGAACACTGAAATCATTATGGAGAAGACACTTATATCCTAGCTATTGAGCTGAAGGGCAATGAAGGTTCATATTCTTTACTCTTTCCCCACACAATCTCAGCTCACAGAAAGACAGACAGACAGACACACACACACACACACACACACACACACACACACACACACAGACACACAGAGACACAGGCAGACAGGATTGGAGAATGATGCCATGCATTCTAAAGTGGGATAATTCACTGTAGGTCTACTGAGGCTATACCTGGGGATATCTATCTCTTGTCCAGCCAGTTATGACCTGGTATGGATTCCAAGGAATATCAATATGGTGTCAGTTGAGAGTACAGTAGAGTTTGCATAATATCCCAATTAGTAGTAGACAGAGCAATTGAAATTCAGTTAACCAGTCAATACTGTATGTCTGAATGCAGTTGGTTTCATGTTGACCCTCTATTGGTCCTGAAGTGACAAAGAGAACGTGTAATCCTATATGTTATTGGAGGCAATGATGCAATGCTTGACATGCATGTAGGGTCTGGTGCTGAGTGTATTTTAATGAAAAGTGCAGCGCACACACACACACTCACACACACACACCCACACAAACAGGTCCCTCCCTTCAGCCGTAAACACTCTACAGCCATCAGTCAACTCGGGCTTCTGTGCATGCAATTAGGCAAGCAGACAGGCTGGAAGTAGCTACAGTTTTGTGGTCTAATTGCCTGCTGCACTGAGGCACCCAGGGACCTTCACCGTAGCAGGGCTCCTGGCTCACTTCAACTGATCTGGGATCCACACGCACACTCACACACACGTATTGCACACACACACACACACACGCTCACGCCCAGAAACACGCACGCCATCGCAAACACACAGGTGCCCCCGCGTATACGCCGGCATACACACACCATGCACACACGCAAACACACACACACACACACACAGGAGATGATGGAAGCCGCCCATCGCGCAGCAGACCACTCCTCCGGTACAGACATTACACAATCACACAGGCAGATCAGGAGCCAGGGAGAGCTCAGTGCCCACAGAGAGAACACCATTACGGGGTCTGTGCCTCAGCCAGCTGCTCCCAGATGACGGAGATTCCGAACGGGAGACTGGAAATCCGGATATGCCTTTTTCCAAATACAACCAAGTATGAAATGCATCATGATCGTTACAGTCATCTACATGTTCATGATACTACACACACACAAACACACGGGCATGCACGTAGGCACACATGCCAACGTGCACAAACTGTAAGTCGTATAACTTGTGTTTTCAGTTCATTAAAACCTGTTATTGTATTAGTCTACAGTTATTGTAGTAAGTTAACGTGTAAGTTAACTGGTGATTTTAGTTGTTTGTATTCTTCCCCTGCTAGCATAATTGCATGCCTGTTGATTCGATAGCGATTGCTGCCCTTGCTCACGTTTGTTTTTTAGGTGCATTATTTTGCTGAAGTATTTTTAATTAATAGTGGGTATATTGTTATTATTTGCTAAAGAATGCTTAGCCTATCAAGATCAAATGAAGCCGACAGTGTACATGCTTTTGAGTTCCTCGATCGATTGGCTAGGCTACTGACCATTTACAATAAGTTGTTACGTCAATTATTAATTGGCAGCATATTTCTGCCATTTACAACATACTTTAAGTAGCCTAACTGTTTTGCTTTACGGAAAATAGGAAGAAAAAAAAAAGTGCAATATTACATTTGTTATTAGACTATTACATTAACCTACTCCAAAATATAGGGTTAGAACTTTATTTCGCCGAGGGGGAGGGGGGGGGGGGGGTGGGTCAGACAGACGTGCCCCTACTGCTAAAAAGAACCCTAGGGGAAACACAAGCCACCCACATTTGTCAGCATCCTGTTAGAAACACACACACACCCATAAACCTAGAGAACAATCGTTGCGCTAGGGACAACGCTAAAGTGAAAGTTTGCGAGGTGAACGTGTGTTGACGCTCTCCCCAGATTCTTTGCCGTTGTGGCAGCAACCTCGGCACTGCTGAGAACCAGCCCATGGCTCCTGTCAAGACAACCCTGTTCTGTGATTTGCTCATGTGTCATCCAATCAACAGAGCCAATGTCGTGAAGCATGAGCACACCTTCCCAGACTCTCTCTCTACCTCTGGGCTGGTCCGACCCAGACCAGGCCTCTCCCCACAATGAGTTACTGATCCTGGCTGGACAGCTGCTAGTTGGAGGGTGGAGTTCTCAGTGGTCATCGGAGCCCGGCTAAAACACCTCGTCCCGAAGAGGGGGGCTCTCGTGAGAGAGGATGTCAGAGATGTCGTGTTTCTGTTCCAGGCTGGGGGATGACCTCCCCACCACTCGCAGCCCTGGAGAAAACCTCTCATCCAGCCAGACCAAACGCTGGACCCTGTGGGTTCTGCTGTCCCCGCTGCCTTCCGGAAGCTCCACGTGGGCTTGCGAGACTGCGGTGGTCTAGCGTGTTTGTGTGTGAAACAGCTCAAACATGTGTGGTATGGAACACTCGGAGGGGTCTGGAACATGTCAGCTCTCAAAGGCACAGAGGGGAGGAGCGGGAGCAGGTCTGGGTCAGCACCCTCTCTCAGAGAGAGAGAGGAGAGAGAGAGAGAGAGAGAGAGAGAGAGAGGGAGGGAGGGAGGGAGGGAGGGAGGGAGGGAGGGAGGGAGGGAGGGAAGGAGAGAGAGAGAGAGAGAGAGAGAGAGAGAGAGAGAGAGAGAGAGAGAGAGAGAGAGAGAGAGAGAGAGAGAGAGAGTGAGTGAATGAGTGAGTGAGTGAGTGAGTGAGTGAGAGGGATGGATGGAGAGAGAGAGAGAGAGAGAGAGAGAGAGAGAGAGAGAGAGAGGGAGAAAGAAGGAGACAGCCCGAAACAGTGGGGTGAAGAACAACAGAAACGCAGAAGAGGCCTCGTGACGCAGAAGGGGCTCCGTTGTTATCCCGAAGCGAGCACTTCCAACTTCCAAGTAAGTACATCCAGCAACTCTAGTCTGCAGTGACGTCACAGAAACAGAGACGTCTCCGTGCTGCTGAGTCTGCTAGTTCTTAACGAGAACGGTTAGCAGATTGATAATGCGTGAGAACGGCCCCGACTGCTGCTGGACACGAGCGCTCTTGGAACAAACCGCCGCGACCTCTATCGAACACGGGGAAACAGAGAGCCAGGGGATGTTTATCCGCCAGCAGTGATAACACGCCCTACCTTCTAGAACAACACTGGCTTCTCAGAAACGCAACGCCATATATCATACTGTGTGCATCACTTCAGCAAACAGGTCTCAGAACCGTAAACCGTTTTATCCAGAAATGCGACTCGGAAGAAAATGGAAAGCCTTTGACCTGTGCTGCGCTAAAAGTGCTCAACTAATATTTTTTTTTTCTGCAGGAGCTGTCAGAGATACATGGATACCAGCACCAGGACGACCAATACATAAATACAAACCTATTGAAAATGCATAGAATATTTGTGCATGGAATAACTGTAGCTGTTATAGTAGGATGGATCCTAGGGAAAACTACTTTGCAATTCTACAACAATGCCAAATGTAATCTCCATAGGAATACTTTATAGCAGTTTGTCTTCTCTTCACATTGAGTAGACTTTTCCAGAACGCAGAACCTTCAGAGAAAGCCTATCATATCAAGCCCACTGTTATGTTAGGGGTCAAAACATGGCTTGAGATAACAAGGGCTGTGTAATCCAGCCATACATCTTGGGCCATAGCTGCTCTGACTTCCTTCCTATAGCCTCCAGCAACATACATCAGTTCTAGCTGATGTGCTGAGCTACCATGAGTTTCCAGTGAATGAATGACTTTCCAGGTTCTTGTTTTTGTGTGTAACTCAATGCCTTTGGCTTGTGGGAGATTCTCTTATCTTGGAGTTGGAGAACGTAGCGAGGAAAATTCTTGCATTCACATTGAATTTGAAAGGAACCAGTTGTCTAGGACATGTTTACAGTTGTTGACAAGGACAGTAACAAAAGCATCAAAGTTCAAAACAAAAAAACTGTAGCAAATCAGCATTGTACCCATACAAAACTATGGATGGAATGATAATAACAATATGTGACATTCACTAAAAGAGCTCCCTCCATTATCTCTGATGTAAGATATGATCAGGCCTAATGTTGTGGTGGTCAGCAGTGAAGTTCAGTAAAGTTCAGAGCAGCCTCAGTGGAAAGGTCATGGACCTAAAGTACTATAACCCACCCTGGAACCACACAATGTCCTGGCACGAAGGAGAAGGTTCAGGGTCTGGGTTGTGCCTGTGGTTATTACGTCAGTACTTCCTGTCATTGTTGATGTACCGTTGCACACAGTCACACAGCTGTCAGGAAGGGAAAACCAAGCCCACAATGAGGTCAGAGAGCCAATCAGAACACCGTTCAACAGCTATTGGCTGGTTTGTTTCACGAAACAAAGTCATTACCTTTCAATTAATGCTAATAAAGCAGTGATTGTAAGCTAATGGTATTGGACTTTTATCAATGACAGGTTAAGGTTGTACAAAGCTTACATTGATTAAAACCTGATCAGACTGGTCTAAACCAATCCCAATGAAAATTAGTCACTTGTTTCTTGGTGCTGCACAACAGCCTCCCAAACATTGAACGATGATCTTTGTGCTCTGCCCAGTATTACCAGTACCACACTGTCAGACAGTGACAGGGCAACCAAGTTAGTCAAGTCTACATGTTCAGATCATTGACATCCCATGCTGTGGTTTCCACCGTACACAGAATACAATCGACCGAATTAATCTTCAGCCGTGACCGTGGCATCAAACTGCAAGCCGACGATTCCAGACAACAAATTAGCCTGAGTTTGATGAATGGAAGGTTCCAGGGGAGAGCGTGCTGAAAGGCACAATGAATCAACACGCAGATGCCGAATCATACGCCCCATGGTTCCTGAAGCTGTACATTTACCCTCAGGGACTGGAAATGCGTTGTGACTGAATGAAAGGGCAAAGCAGCCCACGGTTTTAAAACGCAGATACCTGACAGAAGGTCTTGACATAGAGAGTACTGGTGAAAGAGCGGTTTGATCAGCATCCTGAAGGACGTTTGCACATGTACACTGTTACCTTTGAATCCCATACGACACAAGCCATGCTGCTTTGCTCTGAGAACGTGTACGAGTATCTCGCTCTCTTACCTGGAGCGTCCTTTCAGGGGTCTTGCTGTTGTGACCCTGGAGGAAGCGACAGCCGTCCTTGGCCAGTCTCTGGACCACCTCAAGCCGGGACAGGTCCTCCTTGTCACGGGGGGCACCCCCGCCCCCCCCCTGCAGCTCCGGGGACGCGGAGAACACGTACCTCAGGCCGCAGTCCCACGACATGGCCAGCGCAATGCCTCGCCAGCTCAGCCCTCCCCCCCCCCCCCCGCAAAAAAACAACAGACTCTCCGCTCTCTGCTCTCGCAGAGCACTGGGAAGGTGTGCGAAGCAGGGCGGGCGGCGCTTGTGTGTGTGCGTGTGAGCGAGTGCAGGCGAGTTACGGCCTCCTCTCAGCGAGCCAAAGCGAGATGCCGCGGGAGCCCACCTCCGCGTGGCTGCGTCCGCGGTCGGGATGCACGGGCGAAGGCAGAGCACGCTTCGGATCGTCGCTCCCAGGTTGCGCCGGAGAGAGAGAGTGAGAGCCTTCTTCCCCCTGTGTCCCCTTCCCTTTCACTGTGGGGGGGGGGGGGGCAGTGGGGCGGGGGGGGTGGAGGAGGCTGGACAGGAGGCTGGGAACGCGGACAGGAGCAGGAAGCATCTGGCAGGCCCCGCCAGTCCTGCTGAGGAAGTTTCACAATCTCCTGAGCGGGAGAGAGCCGGTCCAGGCTGGTTGGAGTGGGGCTGGGCACCGCATACACACACACACACACACACACAGACACACTCGTTGGGAGGTCAAGCAGCCTGGAGGGGGCCAGTGGGAAGGGTGGTGGTGGAGGGGAGGAAGGGGGAAGAGCTGGAGAAGAGGGACATTTTGGACAGGCGTGGGAATCCCGTGAGAAAACACACAGAGACAAACTGTGACGTTACGGGAACGTACAGGGCTCTGGTCCTAGGCCCCTGCTGGACGTTGTTTGCTTCCTGCCCTCTCTCTCCACTGTACTCTTAAGTCCGTTCTGTACTTTCTCTTACCAAACAGGTGCGGTGGAATGTCTGTTGGAACTCCCGGTTCAGAATGGAGACAGTGATGTCATTCATGACAATGATGTTATGTGCTAACGTCGTTAAAATGGAAAGGATGAGGAAGTCTCAGATGTGTTCTGGGTCGCTGGTTCCCTCGCCGCCATCATCACGGCGTCTGTATTCCAAACCAGTGAAAATAGAATTCTTCCCTGTGCACTGGAGACATGCCATATGGAATATGTATGGCAAGATAATAACATTTAAAACTTAAAATCTTAAAATCGTATTTCTCCGGCAACGTTTCCTCTCTAATGCATTTTGTGCAATTTGATGGGGATTGTCTTGTGCCCTTTGTGACCTCATTCATAACGCCACAAGCTCAAATCAGATTCCCTCAGAAGGCTGGTAATGGTGTTGGGTATTTAATGCTAAAGTTCATGACTGCTCTATAAAAATTCAGTGCAGGTTCACCTAATCATTGAAAGCAGTGTATTCCTTTTCTCAAGCGACTTGCAAACAAATGCTCAATGATGAATACTGAACGCAAACATGGCATACCTCTCCACTCATATTTGTCGACGGTCAATGTATAGAAGTTATGGATTGCTTTATTGAGCTGTAGATGTTTTCACAACACTTAGCAATAGTGATATGATTGATGTTTTTGTCTCACGCAACATTGATTCTGTATGTTCAATGTTTCAGCAAAACATCTCGATATCCATCAGCATCATCCATAATGGTCAATTACAATCCCCAAGAGAGGGAACTAACCTATTCACAAAGCCTGCCATAAGCCTGTTTTCAAACCGTGTAAAATCAACAGTGGCTCAACCCAACCCCAAAATCCTATTAAACAATTTTCTTTCTCCCTCTGGAAAATGGTATCCATTAATTGGCAGTGATGTCATTAACAGGCCCTGGATTCTTGGATGCAGACTTCATGTCAAACATTAGCTGCTTCATGAGGCTTGTCTAGAACCCAAGCAATCCTCCCATGCAGACTGACATTCCCGTAATGTCTATGTAAGACCCGACTACAGCCGGACCATTAGTTCTTAGCATGAACACTTTCTCCATCACTCTCATATCTCGTTTCGCCCTGTCAGCAAAGTGCAGCTTGACTGGGTCTTTGGGAAGCCCTTCGCCAAAACAGCTGATGCAGACAGAAGCCAAATGAGAGACGTCGTCTTCGCGCCCCGCCCCTCGTCCTTGTGAGACTGAGTGCGAGTCTCAGCACGCTCTTTTGTTCCTCTGGACGGAGCCACAGCGCTAGCAGGTGCACTCCCATCGAGTATGTGTCTCCGCTAAGCCCATAACAGGACATTTCATTACACTGCGGGTACATCAATCTGTCAGCTCGTTCTTGGTGGAGTCAAAACAATGCTTGTCGACAGGAGCCTGAGTGTACGAGGCTCTGCGGTGAGACTTCCCTGTGAGCCTGTGCCGAGTCTTTACCCTGTGCCTCTCCTATGAGCCGCGAGAGTGAGTCTCTGGTATGACTCATGAGTCTCTGGTATGACTCATGAGTCTCTGGTATGACTCATGAGTCTCTGGTATGACTCATGAGTCTCTGGTATGACTCATGAGTCTCTGGTAAGACTCATGAGTCTCTGGTATGACTCATGAGTCTCTGGTATGACTCATGAGTCTCTGGTATGACTCATGAGTCTCTGGTATGAATCTCGTCCATGAGTCTCTCTCGTGAGTCTTTACTGACATTTTGCCGTGAGTACGTACCCGCGAGTCGTTACAACGAGGCCCATGAATATCTCGAGTGAGTCTCTGGTGGTGGGAGTCTCTCCCATGAGTCCCTACCATGACTTTCCTCCACGCGTCCGTGCTGATCCCAGCCCCTGATATGGGCCGTCCTTCAGCAGCCAGCTGCCTCAGATCCTCATGTCCCCCACACCGTCAACACAGAAGTGGCCCATGCATCACTGCGGTGACAGGCCAATCTGCTGTCGCTGGAGCCAAGCTAGTGAACCCACAGGGAGAAGAGGTGTGCTCTGGCACCTGTCCGGACTCCATATCCCAGAGGTCTTTGAGAACCACTTTCTTTGACCAAGGTCGACTTAGTGTCCTGAATCAGCTATTGTTTACAGTAATGGGTCGTGCTAAATTATATTAGAGAGCTTCTCACAGAGCAAAAAGCACCACCTTCAAGGTTTCAGTTTACTTAATATCATTACAAAATGCTATAGGTGGTGAAACGTGAAGGGGAAGTCAACACATGGCGTTTCTGCTGCCATGTCGATGTCTGTAAAGTTACCAATTCCAAGCAACAAAAGTGCTACTCTTGCTTCCTACTGTTTCCCAGTGAGTGATTTCCACTGGGGTACAAATAGCTGGCCTGCACTGTGCTCATGTGTTAACATTGACCCACTTTCAAAGGCAGAGGAAGTCACAGAGAGAGTGCCTAAAGTCAGGATCTCTGCTTTGCAACTGTTTCTTAATTAAGCACTGTAGCTGGGTCTCCTTCAGATAACTTTCCAGGAGAAAAGATTCATTATTTTTTAAAGATTGTAATTCACATGATGCATTTATATTTAAACATAGACTTGTTCCTATAGTAATTTACTACACCAAAGGGACTGTTCACTAGCATGGAGCGTTCCAAAACTGAACTAGACATCTTAGAGTGACATTGACCCCTGCTGTCCACAACATTCATTACAGCTGAAAATACCAAGATTGCCAATTTCTAAATCCAATCTTAAATCCCCACTCCGTACCTGTCTCTTGTCTGTCTGTCTGCCTGCTTCTCTCTCTCTCTCTCTCTCTCTCTCTCTCTCTCTCTCTCTCTCTCTCTCTCTCTCTCTCTCTCTCTCTCTCTCTCTCTCTCTTTCCCTCCTTATTTCATCCATTATTTCTCTTCCTCTACCCCCCCCCCCCCCCCCGTCAAATTAGCTTTGGGCACCGAGCAGGAAGGAGGAAGCAGGAGGTGGCTCCAGACTGTGATTAATCAGGGCCCAACATCACCTGCGTGTCTATTTCTGAACATCCAGTATTCTCTCCCGCAACGGGAGTGCCGACTCAGGCCTCTCCAGGAGCCACGTCAGCATCATCTCTCATGTGTCTTTAGGAGCCGGGGAAACCTTCAGTGTTAAATATGCAAGGTTGACCAGGGACATATATGATCAAGCCACAAGGCAGTCAGTGTCTCTGGGACTCAATCCGACTGGAACATTGACTTACGAAGGTTGAAATGGCGACTTTGTTTGTAGAATGATAAGTTGTGACTCGGTGCAGTCAGAGCAAACTAGGGTTGGTGGGGCGTTTGTGTGGAGATTTCCTTGCTTACTTTGTAGCTGACTGGGATGTTGTCAATTGAACCCAATCTGGACTATTTGGGTATAAATGAGAACAGAAAATGTAACTAAGGCAAAGTATTAGCGACACGATACATAAAACAATTCAAATACATCCTGATGCATATTTATTGTTTGATCATAAATAACAGTCTGAAACAAATACGAGTCCAGTGAACAAGACTTTAAGTCAAAGATACATCACAGGAAAATATGCTAAAAAAACAAATATATTGTAATGTGGTTCTGGTTGAATGACAACTGAACATAAAGTAGATAATGCAAACATACGGTAGCTGAGAGCAGAGTCCAGGTCAGTTTTCCAACACAGTTGTCTTGTAATGAGGTAAGGTCATGGTCATTTCATGTAGAACTTTAACAACACACAACAAATGATTCTACTAAGTTTATTATAATACAAAACTGTCTGGATTCATTTTGATATAGACCTGTAAGCATGGAAAACAATCACTGGTTTCAAACATGTCACAAATGGAGTATCAATCTGGTAGCTATAAATGCGTGAAACTGCATCAACACCACTCTGTTTCTATGTGAAGGAAAAGCATTGTCACAATTTAGAAGCTATTTTCAGTTATCTAAGTACACAAGCAATGATAATGATTTGGATTAAAATATGTGTTGAGAAATGATCGGATGTCATTGCATTTTGGGTCATCTTGACGGTTTGTCGTGAACCAGAGGACTAAACCACACATCGATTGCTTTTGTGTTCAAATGCGTTTCTATAGTCATTGGATTTGTAAGCTTGGCACATGTTTGCCTGATTCATCCACAGAGAAACAGACCAGGAGAAGACCTACCTATCCTTCCTCTGTTGTCCATCAAGGGGGAGGTTCACTTTCTCTTGTTCTGCATCTAACAATCCGACACCAAGTTCCCTTTAATCTCCTGTATGGACATCCTGGATTATTCCCAAATGGACGGATCAGTAACATGTATGCCACTTGTTAAAAGTACTGTAAATATCTTATCTGTTATTGTTGTTTTTACCCACAGCTAACATGACTTTTCACTAGTACTTTACAGTATGAAGGGTAGAAAAAAATCCATCAATCCGTGTATCCTCCCATCCCCCAAATCTGCGCCAGTTCCAGAGGAGGTGTCCTGTAGACGTTGACGGTCTCGGTCACATGGTCACATGGTCACATGGTCACATGGTGGGGCCCGCACTGGGCTGGCCACCTCATAGGACGCACGAAAGGGGGAACAAGGCGGCTCTCACTCTAGTTCACCTGAGTTTCGGTGTGCTGACACGGGGAGGACGTGAGCCGCTCGAGGAGGCAAGCACCCAGAGTGGGAGACAGACTTGTTGGGTTGTGCTGAAATGAATGACTGGATGGGGACTGCTGGTTTTATTGCGTTGTTGCTCGGCAATGAGACTGCCAAGAGGACCGGGGAGACATTCATTTCACGGGCGCAGAGCGGTGCTCGCGCCCGGGGAGGGGGGGTTGGGGGGTGGGGGGGGGGCTCTCCTTACGTGTCGTGGATCTGTTTTCGCTTGGCTTTGCGCGCGTACAGGAAGTACATGACGTGTCCGGTGGTGATGAACAAGACGGAGATGATGACCAGGACGCCAAAGTGCTGCGGCTGCGGAGCCGAGATCACCATGATGAAGTGGAGGAGGTCCATGAGGTAGTTCATGGAGCTCTGCACGCCGTTCACCACCCCCCTCTCCGACACGCAAATGTTCTCCTGCAGAAGCTGGGTCACGGTGAGGTCGAAGGACCACAGACCTGGAACACACACACGGCACACGTGAAACCCAAAACTCATCGGAACACACAGAAACCCAGTGCTACCACGGAACACACAGGGGGGAAACGCGGCTTCAATCTCCAAACCCCACCCCCCCACCGTTCTCACCGACGCGAGCCGTGATGACGCCCAGGAAGAGCAGGATGATGGAGACGTAGGAGTCCGGCGCCGTCCCCGAGGGCATGTTCTCGAACAGCACCGTGTTGTTGGTCCAGTGGATGGACGAGCGATCGGGCAGCAGCGGCATGTTGCTGCTCCTCCGCAGGGGGTACGCCCGCTCGGCGCTCGGCCGCGACATGCCCCCGGCCTCCGCCGACGAGTTGGCGTCGGCGAGGGGCACGAGCAAGCCGAGGTCCACGGGGCTCCCGGGCGCAAAGACGGAGAAAACGCACAGCAGCAGGCAGCCCAGGTGGAGGCAGCTGGAGATGATGCCCGTGTTGACCAGGCCGTACGCCTTCCTCAGCTTGGTGAACATCACCGTCCCCATGAGGCCCGTGATGGCCGAAACCCCCATCAGAACGCTGAGCAGTGACCCGCTGATGCCCTGGGTGTAGGCGTAGCCCGTGGTGATGCAGTCGAAGCCCAGCACGGTGGTGTAGAGGAAGGCCAGGCCCATGCCGGCCAGGAAGACGGGCTGGCGGTAATAGGCCCTCCAGCCGTCCTTGCAGGTGTTGAGGAGGCAGCGGATCCTCCGGACGCACAGCGGCAGGTCGGGGATATTCTTCAGGCGGAGGCTCATGCCGCAGTCGTCCTGGCTCGCCGCCACCGGGGCTTCCCGCTCTTCGGCCTCCCCTGAGGCGGGAAGAGTTACCGTGATCAGGAAAAGTAGAAAAGGCAAACTATTCACTGCCGTCGTTGTTCTCGCGCTTCGTACTGTATGGATATCGTCCCATGTTTCGCGATACTGTAACCTGCGTTTGTGGTGCGTGTTTCGCTTTAAAATCCTCAAAAATATATGTATTTTCACACGAGGATGTGGCATTTGGGTCAGTGCCTACCTTGTGACCTCCTTCCCCTGTTCCTGTGCTGGCAGGCTTCGTGCTCCTCCTCGACGGGCGGTTTGACGGACAGCTCAGGGACGATGCGGTACACCCGCGACAGGAAGATGAACTCCACTATGAGGGACACCAGGTTCCAGCCCAGGATGAAGCCGCAGCCAACCACGTTCGAGGCCAGGGTCATGACCTGTCCCACTGCCAGGGGTGCCAGGATGTTGGTCACCTGATCAATGCGACGCATGGTTGCGTTCATCCCTTCATCAGAATCAGAGAAGGCCGGTTGATTTTGTTGTGGTGGTAACCACATGCAGTTCATCCACGATCAAAACACTTTATTATACACTTTTTATTTAACAACCACATCACCATTTGCAAAACAACACAGAAACCAGACAGAAGCTTTGCGGTTACCTTTCTTTTTTCACAGAAAAATCTGAAACAGAACAACGCCAAACACCACAGAAACCAGACAAAGGGTTGACAGTTACAGATTGTGTGGGACTCATTCTCACCAGCAAGATGACCGCGGTTATAGCCAGTGATAACCACTATCCAGTCCCTTTGTATGGCGATGGTCAGCGCCGTGCTCGCAAGGTTAGCCACATCTGCCAGGACGATCACCACCGTATAACAAACCACCTTGTGTAAGTTTTGTGATGCAACATGTTACTATACGTGACAGCACAGAGCGCTAGGAGGATTAGCATTAGCAACAGACAAGGCATGGGACCCAACGCAGGGGAAACAACAGCAGGAGTCACTGCATGGGAGATTCTCCGGTCATATCGAATCAAGGCGGGGGAAACATAGTGGAGGTGATCAACGTGTTGTGAGATTGCTACGGTTGCTAAGGATGATAGGTACTCACAGTCAACCATCCATCCCAAATCTGCTCAATCCATTGTTTATATGAGAACACCAACATGAGCACAATGCTACACACCGTCACTGAAATGTTCTGAATGAACAGTGACGCGTGAGCCACTAAAAACAGAAGGGGGAGAAAGGACAGTTCAAGCTTCCACAACCAAACGGTCAGCTGACTGGGTTCAGAGAGGTGGATGGAAGTCGACAATGTCAAATCCCTCGTAGGGCGATAAACTTGGTCGATCTCTACCTTTGTTTCTGGGGTTGCGGTCAACCCAGTCTCCAATCAGAGCCCCGAGGAGAAGCACTGAGCCGGCCACCACCAGGCCGAAGATGGCGGTCAACAGCAGGTTCCGACCGTATAGCTCGATCAGGAACACAGAGATGGCAAAGTGCCACATGCGGTCACCCTGTCAAACAGACAGATCTATCTTAGCAGAAGCACATTAGAAAGTTACACTTTACTTTGAGAGTCCACTGTAGATCATATGTAGATGCTCATACCCTCAATGAATGATTAACAGAAGGCCAAAAATACTTCCCTGCTGATATTCAACAACTGGTTAGGGTTAGAGTCATGCATGTATAGATCATCTTCAGATTGACTGTGCCAAGAAAGGGCTTCTGAACCAAGCTAACTTTCTAACCAAAGATAAACTTGGGTGAATTCCCTACTTTAGCTTTTAAAAAAGACTTACGGTGTCAGCGCATTCTGTCATCTACAGTGGTGTTCGGTAAAAAGACTTCTTACCCACATCGACAGTGCTCCGCTTACATAGATCAGGAACTTAGGACCCCTGAGGTAGATGAGAGCTGTAGCTGTAAAACGAGGCAGAGACAGAGACCGCCTTGAAAACACTGCACATCTTCCATCGAGCACTGGGCAATACTTCTTCTGAGGAATAAGTATTGTATTCGGTTCCTAACGTCTACAGAAGTTCCAAAGCGCGTCTGCTGTCTCA
Organism: Hypomesus nipponensis; assembly: GCF_054491055.1. Classification (NCBI taxonomy): domain Eukaryota; kingdom Metazoa; phylum Chordata; class Actinopteri; order Osmeriformes; family Osmeridae; genus Hypomesus; species Hypomesus nipponensis. The sequence continues at coordinate 4,734,317 of NC_140362.1, read as the reverse complement.
TCTGGGTGTGGAGTGTGTTCAGCGGATCCCAGCTCACCTGGTTTAGTCCTGGCCTTCCCGTCCTCGGCCTCCCTACTGTCGTCAGACTCAAACTCCACCACCACCCCTCCACACTGGGGAGCATCTGCTCGCAGGGACATGGCCTGTGGAAGGTCAAAGGTCACTGGCTAGGTCAGGCTGGCTAGGTTGCAATATATGACAGTCAGGTCAGATGACTGAGCGGTGAGGCTAGTAATCAGAAGGTTGGCAGATCGATTCCCTTCCGTGCCAAATGACGTTGTGTCCATGGGCAAAGCACTTCACCCTGCTTGCCTCGGGGGGAATGTCCCTGTACTTACTGTAAGTCGCTCTCGATAAGAGCGTCTGCTAAATGACTAAATGTAAGTCAGGCTGCTTGGCAACCATAGTACATTTGAAATGTGGCCAGTTGTCATCGTAGTGGTTCACTTTTGCCAACAGATTTCTTCCATTGGACAACAAAGTTGTTTTCCTCACAGACAAATACGATACTGTATAGATGGATGCAGCTAAATAGATATTGTCTTTCATACTGTGTCTTCACCTTGTGGCCTCTGGTATTTACCGGGGAACTATTGACCTGCAACTGGCTCTGTCCTCATTTACATAACAGGAGGCCATTCTGGAAAATAACGTCACCAAACAGAGGGCTTTGTAGCTTAATGAGTTTACATTGTCTCAAAAGCAGACTTTTTGAATAACTTGAGATAAGTAAAAACAGACGTCTTTACCATGATAACGGCAGCTTCTGTGTTGTTATATTTTTGGTACAGTTGGTTTTCAAAGAGTTCATTCTGGTATTCTAAAGTGCATCTTCTTAAATGCACCCCCATATACCCCCCAGTGATATTACAGTAATGAGAGGTCTAGAAGTGGTCTTTCAACAACCTGCACCTTGAGCACCACAAAGGCCCAGGGGCCATTTTGAATGACCGTTTCAAGACTAAACACTATTTTGCAATACATGACATGCTTTCATCAATACATGTATTTTACTGTGGAACATTTACAGCCAAAAGTGTTACTCTTATTCTTACAAATAAACGAACGAGGCCTACATTTAAAATGGCTTCCACTTCTCACTAGGCCTGGCTATCTGCACGCACACTGGTCACAATCTCAAAGTATAAAACAAGACACTTTCACACCACTGTCGGGCCCCCATTTCAAACAAACATAATTTTAAATCCAAAGAACAATTGTTTGTCTGTAAAAGATAATACTTTCGGATTGTCAAGAAGCCTCAGTCTAAAATCTAGCATCAAAAGGATTCCTATCACAGCTGCTCAAGCCAGGCCAAACGACTCACTCAAGCCAGGACAAACGACTCACTCAAGCCAGGCCAAACGACTCACTCAAGCCAGGCCAAACGACTCACTCAAGCCAGGCCAAACGACTCACTTCACCTTTGTTCTGATGTTACAGGGATTCCTCACTGATGATCCTTGATGATGTGTCTTTTGCCATGTATCCTACATTGGGATGCTTGTCTTTCCTGAGAGCTGGAGTTCAAGCTGTAGTACTCTGAAAGGCTTGATAACATCAGTGTGTGTAAAAGTGCACCATTGTATGAAAGTGCCAGAAAAGCAGAACGGGCCGAGGGACAACAAAGGGAGCCAGCATATTCCAGAGCACGTGGCACAGAGAGGACAATATCACTGTCCACCCACCCTACAAAAAAAGGACAACTGTGTTACTCGTATGACTCAAACACACACATGCGCAGAAACATACATTCGTTCATGCTTCAATCTCTCTCTCTCTCTTCTCTCTCTCACACTCTCTCTCTCTCTCTCTGTCTCTCTATGTCTCGCTCGATCTCTTTTCTTACTGTGCGCATAGTGGGAAGCATTTGATTCCATTGGTTTAGATTTCCTTTTTTTTAAACAACAGAAAAGCAAACAACTTAATGTCATGATCATGGTTACATGAATATGTCGTATCTGTGTGATTTTTTAAAATGGTCCCAAACACAGTTTAAGCTTTACTTTATACAAATGTTTTACTAGAGCAGTTATGTAATGTACAGTGTTAATGCTGAATTACATCTAAAGTTTATTAGGGAAAGGGAAAACAGATTGCCCTGAGCTTGTTTTAATAAGGCAACAGTTGTGAAAAGCAAGAGCTATATCTCTAATTGTACAAATATTGACACCACATGCACATCTAAAATAAGACATCTGTTTTTGTAACAGTCTCTGGATGTCTGTTATCTGTTCTACTAGACATTGTGCACATATCATTCTGCACTGATTGTGTTGCCAATGATTCAGCATCTGTCACAAATCAGTGATTCATATCACCAGCGATTTATATGCTAAGTGCTTCATATTGCTATTGGTTCAGATGCCCAGTGGTTAATAATGCCAATGGTTAACACAAAAACAGACGTGAGATTTGGACATTAACGTTTTGAGACTGTCACTTTAAAAGGCTGTGATTATAAAATGCCAATCAAACAACGTTATAATAAATCCATGCTGTTTATCTGATGGTTTAGCTTTCTGTAAAAAGATAACTATCATTCTCCCGAGGAATACTACAATCAACCTTTCTCAGATCGGATTTGCTGTAGCAAACATGGACCCTGGGCCTACGGTGTAATCAGTGTAGAACATGCATACAGAACGACCGTTTCGAATGTGAGACCTTTGTGTGTCTTCATGTCTACAGTAAATGCCGCAGTAGCTTGGCACCATCAATCTATAAATCTGAGAAGTCCCGTTCATCCTCGTATGGGTTCGGGCCGCGTCTGTCCGCCATGCGTTTCCTCAACAGCCCTCCGAGTCTGTAGAGGGCGACGAGTGGGATGGAGATCCAGGGGAGGGAGGACAGCAGGACGCAGAGAGCAAACACCCAGCCTGGATAGACCTGCACATCAGCCAGGGGAAAGTCCACCTGCAGAGAAAAAAGGTTCGGGAGAGGAGCAAGGAAACGGTCAGCCGGGGACATTCCACTTCCTTCGAGTTCTGCGTACCCGCAGTGTCGATCTCCATACACAACAAGGGTCTTTGGGGTTTTAGCACTTCAACGGGTGGACTAAAGCGACAATGTGCAGGCTGTCTTACGTAGTGGGGGTTCCAGGCAGCGTAGGTGGGCTGTGTTCCAGTCTGGATCACCACGTAGGCCAGGAAGACTATCAACAGCATGAGGGGGCTGATCACCCTCCAGGTGACCTGCCAGTATAGGTTTGGCCTGCGCCCGGTCATCCACTCAATGTCATCGCTGAACCTGCGCACAGGAAAACATTTTTTTTTTTCTTTTTTTCTTTCCAAGTTTACGCCCGTCTACTGCACCAAACTAGCCTGACGTTGTCATACTCATAATTCTAGTCCGAGTATGAGTCTGATAACTCTCCGTTGGGCTGTGTTGATTTTGCTTCTGTACTAGGTCTGGGCGCTTGACTTTGAAGTCAGTTTTTAGAAACACATTTTTTGTAGGTCCAATCAGCGAACAGAGGGAGTGGTTGAGAACGATGACGTTAATGACGTGCACTAGTTTGAGTAGTTCAGTAATGGCGGCGGAGAAAGACGCAAGCGAAACTATTCTGTGGTTGTGGCAACGCTGCCAAATATCCATAGGTTAAAGCCAGAGCAAGAACATTCCTTGCTGAGTTTTGTAGGTGGCCATGATGTTGTGGCCCTCCTCCCACGGGGTTCGGGAAAAGTTTGCTTTTCCAGCTACTGCAGGTAGCTCCGTTACAGTAGTGGTGAAGGAGTTGGCTAAGGCGAACGCTTGCAATTGGTTCTGGCAAATCAGAGTGGCTCTAGGCAGATCCAATAGTTTTAAACTTCAACAGAGGACCCGCCTTCAAGGAAGTTAACGCTTGTCAATGGGGCGATCCCAGACCCTCTGTACAAATGAAATGTATGAGGGTCTGTTTCGGACCAGGCTACTCCAGACCCACCAATTTTTTTTGCAAGCGAGGCTTAGTTGGGCTGGCAGCCAGGCTAGCACCGGACTGCACTATCTACACTGAAAGACTTTGCTGGTGTAGGTAGGAGAGTGCGGAAACCTTTTAATTCCATAGATGTAGACCACGGAAACAATCTCAAAGAAAGCAATGATGAGGAGAGGCAGGGATCCCACGTATCTGTTGAAGATCTCCAGCCAGTAGTTCCCCGAGCCCATGGTGAAGATCAGAGCCGTAGTGAAGGAGGTGAGGCATATGCACCCTTAGAAACCAGGGAAGGGCAGACACATTTTACATCACAGGCTTTGAGTCTTGATTCCTTTACCCTGATAACAATGTTGAAATGTCACCAGTCATAATAACACAACACTAACGGAAGTGCCGTTTTTTTCCGTCGTCTTTTGGCGCGTCTTTTTTTTGTTCTTACCCGTGAAGATCTCTTTAGGCATCCACTTGGGCAGCATCTGCATATCTAGAAGAGGTGTTAGGACCCCTTCCAGGTTGCCAAACATGGAGGACAATCCCAGGCTGAAGAGCATGATGAAGAAGAGCACAGCCCACACCTGAGAGCCAGGCATCTTAACCACAGCCTCTGTAAACACGATGAAAGCCAGTCCTGTTCCAGAGACACTCTGGGTAAAGGGGAGAAAAAACCCGGAAGTTGTCACAGTGACATCATACGGCAGGGTCAGGCAGGGAATATGGTCATCCGGTGTGGGAATGTAAACATTCCAGGAGGGTTAATATACCTGGTCAAGGAAGGTTTGAAGGCTGCATGTTTGCAATTTGAGGCTTGCGACTTCAGAAGGGTCAGTTCCATTCAGGTGTGTCAGCCAGTCATTATAGTTTTCAAGAGTTATATTCTGGTCTCCAATACTGAATGCATTTGTCAGGGCCATTATATTTCTAAAATAGAACAGAAAAAAAATCATATTGTTTCACATTGCAATTTTTGTGGATTTATATCGCTCTTCCAAAATTTAAGAGAAACATACTCATTCCGACAATTATCAAAGTTTTCGTTTGCCTTGAATCCAAGAATAGCGAAAATAGGAATTGCAGCATAAATGGATGTAGCACTGTTCACACAGCCCACTATGAGAGCATCTCGTTCACAATTATTCCTGGAGATAAAGAAGACAAATCAGTTTTTGCTTTCACAAATATCATGCTTTCTATTGATATTCATTATTGTAGTGTGTCGTATATTTGTTTTAGATACTCTGATTCAACAAGTCTAATGAATGAATGGTCCTGCACTTTGTCCTCTTACTTCTGAGGATTGTAACTGGAAAATGCAATAAGTCCTCCAAAGGCTAATGACAAGGAGAAGAATATTTGAGTGGCTGCATCCAACCACACCTGGGGTTTCTTCAGTGTATCCCACTGCAGTGAGAACACACACAAATGGGCTGCACACTGTCTTTCAATCTTACCAAGTGCTCGGACCAATATGGCCCATAGTTATTTCGGTGTAGAGTGTGTCTTACATTAGGAGTGAAGAGGTACACCAAGCCGTCAGTGGCCCCAGGAAGAGTCATGGCTCTTATCAGGAAGATTGTCAGGACAAGGTATGGGAATGTAGCGGTCACATACACAGCCTGATAGAAAGATATATATATATATATATATATATATACATATATATGTATATACATACATACATACATACATACATACATACGTCCAGACGTCCATTTTCTCTTTCATTTGTGAGACTGGTGAAACCTCCACGCACCTTTCCAATAGTTTCAATCCCTCGTATGAAGCAAACGTACACGATACACCAAGCTGTCGCCAGGCAAAGGACCAGCCACCACTGCAAGGACCCAGTGGTCTCAATGTTGGGGGTTATGTTGAGTGTTTTGCGATACCAGAAGTAGTTTACGGCAGTGCTCTTCTCGCATTCAGTCACATAACCTGCATGAATTCAATTCACTTCATGAAAGAAATTTCAAGAATAAACTAAAAAGATAACATTGATGGAAATTTGTGAGCGAGGCGTTTACCAGTGAGGTTGTGATTCAGTGGACAATCTCTCCAGGGAAGGGGGTCTTGAAATGAATGGAAGAAGTACCACAGAACCCAGGCCAAGATGGTGTTGTAAAACAATCCCACCAGGAAAGACACGATCATGGATGCCACACCTGTGCACCCAGAAAACTGGTTTGTATTTTTGTCTTGCACTATTATCACGATGAATACATCTGTAAGTCAGCAAGTCAGGTTTGAAAGGGTAAAACTGCATTTGGCGTGTGCGCAAATACAGAGCAGGATGACGTTGTTCCAGGGCCGCTCACCTACACCTCCCAGAAATGGGGAGATGGAGTTCCAAACGCCGATGCTTCCCATACGGAGTCTCTGTCCTATTGCCAGCTCCATGTGCAGCAAAGGGAGGCCCTCAAACACCAGGGCAATGAGGTAAGGGATCAGGAAAGCCCCTTTGAAGAAATAGAAAATACAATACGAATATTTGTTTTACATTGCAGCTACATTATTATTATTTAATTATTATAAGGACATTAACTTTCCTTCATTGTTTGAGCAAGAACATTGAATCGTTTACTCAGTTTTATCAACCTCTTCTCTCAGAAAGACTTTGCAGAGGTTAGGAGAGCAAGCCAACAAAGACCAGTACACTGTTATCGTTCCCAAGGCGTTCCAAGTTCAGACCACTTCTCAAACATCCACATTGACAGATATATCTAACAGGTAACATAGAAGTATAACATTGTGTTATAACTTCTCAACCAAAATACCACAGTAATCTGGCTACAACATTGATTGCTTAAAAAGTTTCAGTGACCTGATCTTGAACCATATTGTTGGTATTTCAGAAGTGTATGTACAGGGGAAATACCTGAACACACAGATAAGCCTTACTGAAGCAGAACACATTGGCTGAATCCCCTGCTTTAATAAACTGCCATAGCAGAGTTTGAATTACTCAACTGCATGAGAATATTTGAAACACTTTTAATTTCACTGTACTTGACACCACAGGCTAAGAGGGCAGGTGTGGTGGCTTAAGGTTTCTTACCCCCTCCATAGATCTGACACAGGTAAGGAAACCTCCAGACGTTTCCCAGGCCTACAGCGAAACCTATACAGGTCAGCAGATACTGGACTTTGTTGTCCCACTTCGGACGCTCAGTGACGGTCTTGATTCCCTCCGTTGTGGCTGCAGGCCCATCGCTTCCCTCCATCATCTGCACCTCGCTTTGCTCCTTTCTTGCCTGGTTTTTAAATGATCGCGTGAGGCTTTAGGATTTGGTTTTCTGCACTTCTGCCAATGAGGGAGGGGCTTAGTTTGCCATACCAGTGCAAGGTACTCGGCGAGAAGCCTTTGTGGAGGGCTTCATTTTCAGCACAGAAGTCTGGTCGGAGAACAATCAGTCACGTTGTGTTGTTTAATCAAGAGCACCTGTGTGTGACTTTTAGATACTGTTATATCGTTGATAAGGGTGGCAGGAATTTACAGTAGTAAGACTGACTTTAGAAAGGGAAATATTGTCGTAATTCTCGCTGAGGACTTCAGTAAATGTATTTTTTGTATAACCATACTTTTTCTATAATGGTGTCTCACTCAATGTTCGATTTTCAATTAATAAAAGTTCAAGTATGTAGTTCAAGTATGTAGTCTTCAATGTACTGTATTATCAGCTTGCCAGACACAGCATGTTACTGAGAAAAGTATGCAAACTAATATGACACATTTTCAATTCTCCTTCAGTAAAACACAAAGGTTTCTTTAGAAAAAAAGAATAATGTAGCTTTATCACATCCAGTTACAGTGACATCAGTTGTGAAAGACAATGACAACAGTGTAGTGACAAAGCAAATGGTAGGTTCCCTTTTTCATAAATTACCCAATTCTGCCCTCTGGTGTCTAGTGTTAAAACAGCACTTCACATCAATCAGAATGAGAATGAGAATCAGAATGGGATTTATTCGCCATGAAAGTTTGCACAGACAAGGAATTTGCTTTGGCAGGAAGGTGCATACAGTAAACATATAGGAATCTTAAATTTAAATATGTGGTCTAACTTTACTAAGGATACATAAACTAGCAGTACTAAGTGGAATACAATTAAAATAAAATAGAATATACAATAAAGTAGAATGTAAGTTGCCAATTTACGATATAAAATACAGATTCTAGTTTACTGCCTTATTTCATTCATTCAATATACATGTGGGAGGATTACTGTACCTTCATGATCATTTTCTATCTATTTTAAGTTATTTATTATCTATTACTTAAGTGAAGTCAAGGTAATTGTATTGCATTTTCAGCATGAAGTGAAATATTATTTTTAAATCATCAAGTTTTGCCTCGGCCAGGATCAGCAAAGGAAGCGTAAACACCCAGAATTAGTAGTAATTAGCAGTATGAAGTAGTATCTAAACTATAATTAAAGAAGTAAAATACGTTTTCTTTCCAGCTCTCAGTGGTTCCGTAAATCATCAGTAAATCATTTAACATTTCAATAAAAAAAAAAATTATGGCTCTATGCTGGAATCTACACTATCTTTACATGGGTTACTAGATTGGTCCAAGTTGCAGAATACAATGCAGGTACTCATGAAGTTGTAGTTTTATTGTCCTTCAGAGACATCTGTGATCTAAATACCATTTATATACTTGCTGACCTCTGAATATTGTAGTGGTACTAAATGTAATCTGCATCAAATCGACATCATATCAAAAGAAAGACACACAGGATGTTAAAAGATTAATTTGAGTGGATAAGGCCAGAGTGATAAGAGAATGACTGATAAGACTTTTATACAGTAACGCAAAACACAATTTGAAACGTAAATGGCATCTGAAGAAACCAAGAGGGGGGTGTACAGAAGGATGAAAACAAAAACAAAAACTGTACTGGGCTATGCATTCACACAACATCAAAGCTGCACTGACTTGAACTTGAAAAATTACATAATTCAAAACACATAAACTCCACTGGCTCCTGAAATCTGAGTTGAGTTGAATGCCAACAACGACCTATAGAATGAAGCAGTGTTTTGTCACCATGTAATTGCACTGTGTAAAGAGTAGGAGGAGAGCAGTACAATTTGGAATGGCATTGAATGTTGGACTCTACCGTTGTTAAAAAGTTGCATTTACAAAAGTTGTAAACCTCGTTATCAGCGTTCATGCTGGGTGGCTTCCTTGTATGAGAGAGTCTACGAGCATGACATTAATTATTGTTAGAACTGTTTGGGTTGTGTCACGCCTGAGAAGAATTCTGCACGCCTCTCCAGCTGATAGGACGCAAGCTCACACCTATCAGGGTCAATCTATCACAGGGGTCCACCAGAGGGGCTGTCTTCTCTGTTGTTGACAACCACTTTGTCATTAAGCCCCACTGCACTTCACACCCGTCCTGCCTTACTGTGTTCCACTGTGACCCGTCGTGTCCGAGCGACCATGAAGCTACAGCTGCCCAACCCAGGCCTGGAAGACAGGATCCTGTCCCATGAAGCGCTGGAGAAGCTGGAGCATGAGGAGGCTGGAGACCGCCCCAAATGGGACAACAAGGCCCAGTACATGCTCACCTGTGTGGGCTTCTGCGTGGGGCTGGGGAACGTGTGGAGGTTCCCGTACCTGTGCCAGAGTCATGGAGGAGGTAGGAGAGATGGAGGCTGGTTGGGTCGGACGTTTCCCATTAGATATCTTCCCCCCCAAAACATTTTTTAGATTTGCTTTAGCACTGTTTTAGTGTTAATTTAGTCTTCATATGGAGGTAATTTCAATATGGGCCACATTTCTAAGGTTTCCAGTAGTATTTGGTATATTTGGAGCTATTAATTTAAATGTAGTATATAATTCAACATGTGCCTTACATTACTTTAAATGTGTTTCTGATACGTAACAATTAAAATTGTGGTATATTTAACCTCCTACTGTGCTGTCTATGGGTAGCTAAGTTTTACAATGCTCCTGGTGAATGTGAGTTCCCTCATATGGAGCACAATGTTTACATCTTTATTCATCTAAATACTTTTTTACCTAAATACCTTTTTGTAGAGCTAAAACCATTATTCAATTTCAAATGAGTGATATTGGAAGAAAATTGCAATGTTTGGAGATAGATACAGATTACAGATAATTAAATGGATGGTCATGGAAGTCATATCCATATATAATAAATAGGTAACACTTTACAATAAGGGTGCATGAATTATCATTCATTCATGCATTAACTAATGCATGAATCATCATCAGTTAATACATAACTCAGAAAGTACTTAATGATGCACTGATCATGAACACATCATTTGGTAATAGGGAGTCACATATGATTTACTATTAATTAAATCTGGAACCATGTATCAATTCCTATTGACATTAACACATTAACTGAAAGGTGAGTTAACTACTTTAGTTAATCGTGCAAACTATGACTGTTAGTTAACTGTGTGAACCAAAACCCTGAGTTAACAGGGTAATTCATGTGTTAATTTCTACAATGGATTGAGACGGTAATTAATCATTTGTTAATAGTAATGTGCCTCCTCAAGTAAAGTCACAACATGAGTTACATTCACTAATCATTAACTAATTATTCACTCGACAAATAGGCTTACTTACTGTTTTTTCAGAGAGAAAACTTTTAAATAAACTCTATTATGAGTTGGAATCTTGCATTACAGTCAAAATAACTTTGACGAATTGATGACTACCATGCCGTTTGCAAAACGTTTTATTTCACTGGAACAACACACGCAAGGCCACCTTTCTAAGAAGTCTCCTCGAAATATCGACCAGAGAATAATTAAGCATTTGAATGGTAAAGGCAAACTACGTGGAGCTGACTGACCTCACTCACATACAAACTTAACAATGCTTTTTTACCCATTATAGTTAGACCTAGACTAGCTAGTCAGCCAGTTGACAGGCTCTAACCTATCTATATAGAGACGCTGAGGTGATTATCGAAATGATCAAAAACAGTATATACTAAAATGAATGTGGCTAGCAATTTCGCCAAGCAAAAAAACAGAAATAGGTTGCAGCAGTTTGTCTGTACTACAGTTTAAAATCCGCGATGGGACTGAATTTAACCCTTCGTAGGTTCGGCGACTTTTTATAGTACAAAATAGCTGTCAATCAAAACACACACCCTCCAATCATCACGCAGAAGCCCAGCGTCCAGGCCAGCCCACTCCACTATTTACCTCCAGAGACGCTGAGCGTCCATGGCGGGACATAATCGCAGCATTTATCCAATGAACGTATAGTTTTGAAACACTGAAACATCTCTTCAGAGAAGCTTCATGATGTCCATTGAAGCTGGGCTTCAACAGGGAAAAGCACTGTGACGCAACGGGAATGTATGAGAAGGAAATTAGTTAGTCGACCTGCTACTGGGAAGAGGCCCCGGGGAAGACCCAGGACACGCTGGAGGGACTATGTCACTCGGCTGGCCTGGGAACGCCTCGGGGTCCCCCAGGAAGAGGTGGTGGAAGTGGCCGGGGAGAGGGAAGCCTGGGCCTCCCTGCTTAGGTCGTTGCCCCCGCGACCCGATCCCCGGACAAGCGGTAGATGACGACGACGACGACGACGACCTGCTACTATACGCAGCTGAATAAATTCGTCTTCGAGATTAACGTGTTCTAACACATTTAGCTTCCTTTTCAGTCTTAAAGAAATCGTCACTGGTGGAAAGTTAACATAGGAGTTCACCGTCATGAATCGGTCCAGAATCAAGGATTTGTGGCAGCCAGGCATTTGGAAGATCTGATCGATACTTCGAGTGGACTTCTTCTTAGAAAGGTGGCCTTGCATGTGTGTTGGAATGAAATAAAACGTTTTGCAAACGGCATGGTAGTCATCCATTCAAAAAGTGTTTTTGACTGTAATGCAGGATTCCATCTCATAATAGAGTTTATTTAAAAGTTTTCTCTCTGAAAAGACAGTAAGTATTTGTCGAGTGAATAATTAGTTAATGATTAGTGAATGTAACTCATGTTGTGACTTTACTTGAGGAGGCACATTACTATTAACAAATGATTAATTACCGTCTCAATCTATGGATACCGCCATTGTAGAAATTAACACATGAATTACCCTGTTAACTCAGGGTTTTGGTTCACACAGTTAACTAACAGTCATAGTTTGCACGATTAACTAAAGTAGTTAACTCACCTATCAGTTAATGTGTTAATGTCAATAGGAATTGATACATGGTTCCAGATTTAATTAATAGTAAATCATATGTGACTCCCTATTACCAAATGATGTGTTCATGATCAGTGCATCATTAAGTACTTTCTGAGTTATGTATTAACTGATGATGATTCATGCATTAGTTAATGCATTAATGAATGATAATTCCTGCACCCTTATTGTAAAGTGTTACCAATAAATATCAACACCACTGTAGGCCTAGTTGTCTAGTTACATGTATTATGTCTCTAGTTTAGCGATTATGTTTTTCCAACAAATTCTCCTTCACTGCTGATAGGAAGATAACTCAGAACTTCAGGGAAATGTTGTAATCACCCTTGATGATGAACAGTTACAAGTTAGGTCATTATAACCTTTTGTACGTGGCTTTACTTGTTAATGACTGATGGTGTGCCATTTCTATTGATGCATAGAATGAGAAATGTGTAACTCTACAGATACAAATTACAGATAATTACAGATTAATACAGATAACTGTCTTGGAAGTCATGTCCATATAATAAATATTAACACCCCAGTAGGCCTAGTTGTCTAGTTAATATCGCTAGAGTTTAGCGATGATGTTTTTCCAACAAATTCTACATTACTGCTGATAGGAAGATAACACAGAACTTCAGGGAAATGTAATAACCCTTGATGATGAACAGTTACAAGTTAGGTCATTATAACCTTTTGTACGTGGCTTTAGATGTTAATGACTGATGGACTGCCATTTCGATTGATGCATAGAAAGATAAACTCGTAACTTAACAGTGAGTCAGTAAAACTGAAAAATATTTGTTGAAGGAATTAACTTGCACTTTGGAATCATCTCCAATATGACTTGTAATAAAGCTTAAACAGTAAGCTTGACCGTCTTATTCGGCATTCAGTATCAACAGACCTGTCAGCACTCTCATCCTAATTATTGATGGTCCAACAATTCTATCAAAAAATAAAATTCAATGTGATTAAGATCAAGAGGCTACTATTTGTCAGAGAATGAGTTTTGTATACAAAAAAAATCTGACTGACAGAAGAGCCATGATCATGTAAAAGAAGCAGATGAAGAAGTAGTAGAAGAAGTAGATAAAGAAGAAACAAACGAAGAATTAGATGAAGAAGAAAAAGAAGAAGCAGAAGCAGCAATTGAAGCAGAAGCAGATGAAGAAGAAGTAAACAAAGAAGATGCAGAAGAAGTAGCAGAAAAAGGAGCAGAAGAAGAAGTAAGTGGAAAAGAAGCAGAAGCAAATGATGAAGAAGAAGACAAATTAGATGCAAACGAAGGAGCCAAAGAAGAAGAAGAAGCAGAAGAAGAAGAAGAAGAAGAAAATGAAATTGAAGTTGAAGCAGATGAAGTAGATTAGCTGTAGGAGACTGACCTAGTACTCTGAATCACAGCCACCCCAGTCATGGGTTCAATATCAAGTCCATACAGTATGTATACATAACCTGTGTTAGTCTGCAATGGGACAACTAAAAAGAAGGACTAAGGAGTCATGTTCTAATGTTGTGAGCATGTCTCCCTGCGTGTTAAAACTGTATGAGAGGTTTAATGAGATGCATTTCAGGGACATAGAAGCTAATCATTATACAGGTTAAAATACTCATGTTGCATGACTTTGGTTAAATGAATGACTCCTCTTTTCTCAGGAGCCTTCATGATTCCTTTCCTCATCCTCCTGGTTCTTGAAGGAATCCCACTTCTCCATTTAGAGTTTGCCATTGGTCAGCGTTTGAGGAAAGGCAGTTTGGGGGTGTGGTCAACCATCCACCCTTGTTTGACCGGAGTGGGTAAGCAACGTTCTCCACGGAGCTGAACGCATGGCATCGTCACGAGACCTGAGGCTAGTGACGCTGTTTCTCCACAGGGATTGCTTCCATGTGTGTGTCTCTGATGATCAGCCTCTACTACAACACCATCATCGCTTGGGTCATGTGGTACTTCTATAACTCCTTCCAGAACCCTCTTCCTTGGAGCCAGTGCCCAATAAACAGCAATATGACAGGTAGAGTGCAAGGCTTTCATTTACATTACATTTACATTTACTCATTTAACAGACGCTCTTATCCAGAGCGACTTACAGTATGTACAGGGACATTCCCCCCGAGGAAAGTAGGGTGAAGTGCCTTTGCACAAGGACACAACATCATTTTGGCACGGTCAGGAATCGAACCGGCAACCTTCTGATTACTAGCCCGATTTCCTAACCGCTCAGCCACCTGACTCCTGCTTTCCCATTCAGGACCATGATATGTTATGATATGTTATGACGTCTGAAAAGCATGGCATCATATTTACCATGAGTACCACCGTCTCCCCAGGCCTGGTGGAGGAGTGTGTGAGGAGCTCCTCGGTGGATTACTTCTGGTACAGAGAGACTCTGAACACATCCCCCAATATAGTGGAGGATGGTGGGCTTCAGTGGTGGATGGTCATATGCTTGGTGGGAGCCTGGTCCGTCCTCTACATCTGCATCATTCGTGGCATTGAGACCACGGGCAAGGTGACAGTCTCAGACCGATTCGATTAATAAATGTTTACAAAAAATAATAATAATATTGAAAAACAAATAATTCGCTAATAATACTTTTTTTTTTCTTCTTCATGTCTGTGGCAGGCTGTGTACGTGACCTCCACACTTCCCTATGTAGTGCTGACCATTTTCTTGATCCGAGGACTGACCCTGAAAGGTTCTCTAAGTGGAGTGAAGTTCCTTTTCACGCCTGACGTAAGTTCTCGCTTCGATTTTTTTCAAGGAAATTCCTGACATCAGCAGGTACATTGTAACGTGTTCCCCTTTAAGAATACTGTATACTAAGATAGATATCAAAATCTAAAATGGATATAACAAGCAACATGATAACTCATGTTATGCCGGGCCAGTTGGCAGAGCTAGCCAATCCATCCACCTGGTTAGATGCAGGGGCCCAGGTCTTCTACTCCTTCTCCCTGGCGTTTGGGGGCCTCATTTCCTTCTCCAGCTACAACTCAGTCCAGTGAGTCCCTCTTGCATTGCCAAACTACTGACATCAGATGTACACCAACAAACTGAGTAAAGAATCGAGTGTCGTGAAAGAGATTGATCCTGTGTCTGTGTTGTCCCCAGCAACAACTGTGAACAGGATGCCGTCATCATCTCTATCATCAACGGCCTTACTTCGGTCTACGCCGCAACAGTCATCTACACCATCATTGGCTTCAGAGCCACAGAGAGATTTGACAACTGTATAGGCGGGTACGCTTTTATGGATCTCTCATGACACGTGGCTCTCACGTAACGTCCTATTTCAGTCATGAGAAGTACACATGGTAGATAGTGAAAGTATTTTGTACAATATCTTCTTTCTAGAAATATCCTTGGGCTGCTGAATGCATTTGATCTCCCTGAAGGAAGCATCACCGAGAGCAACTATGCTGAGGCCGTCCAGAATCTTAATGGGACAGACCCAGATGTCCTTCAAGGGTTGAACTTGAAGACGTGTGACCTGAACACTTTCCTCAGCGAGGTTTTATATTTTATACAAATTCCACAAATGATCTCATATCCATTGTTATTATTGGAATCATTGTTGGAAAACACACTTGATTTGATTGCACTCTACCTGACCTTGAATGACCAATTGTTTTCGTACAGTACATGTCATGATGACACATCTGTTGATATAGGGAGTGGAAGGAACCGGTCTGGCCTTCATCGTGTTCACAGAGGCCATCACCAAGATGCCCGTCTCTCAACTCTGGTCAATCCTGTTCTTCGTCATGCTCTTCTGCCTGGGCCTCTCGTCCATGTTCGGCAACATCGAAGGAGTTCTGGTTCCCCTGCAGGACCTCAAGGTGTTCCCCAAAAGCTGGCCCAAAGAGGCTGTCACTGGCGAGTCCCCACCTCCCTACTCACAAGTCAAGATATTTATGTTTGTCCTTGAGGATGAAGTCTCCTCATTGTTCATTTTGTTCTGTAACAGGGGTGACATGTGTTCTTTGCTGCCTGGTGGGCCTGATTTTTGTTCAGGGGTCAGGGAACTACTGGCTGTCCCTTTTTGATGGCTATGGTGGTTCCATTCCTCTGCTGGTTGTTGCATTCTGTGAGATGATAGCGGTTGTGTACGTATACGGTATTGACAGGTGAGCATGACAAGATACAATAGCATCACTAGCACAATATGTGTCACTGTGCGGAGATGCTACATGTACTTACTTGTTCCCCAAACTCCCTTCAAGGTTCAACGATGACATCAAGTTCATGATTGGTCACAAACCTAACCTCTTCTGGCAGATAACATGGAGGGTGGTTAGTCCTCTCATAATGTTCGTCATCTTCATCTTCTACTTCGTCACGAAAGTCAGTGAGAAGCTCCTCTACAAAACTTGGGATCCTGAATCGGTAATATTTATGTCCTACATATGCAAAGGAGGAGAGGAAATCAAAACTTCAACCGTTCCAAAAGCTAGACGTCACATTTCCTGGTGTGGCACCCACAGTGTATCTCACAAAAACTGTAATGACAGTACAACTGTATTAGGAGTAAATGACTGAACAACTAAGGCTGTCTTTTCAGGAGAACTTCCCAACACTGGATGAGAAGCTATACCCAGTCTGGGTCAATGTGATCATCTTCATTCTGGCAGGAATCCCCAGTCTTGCGGTGCCTGCAATCGCTATTTATCACTGTCTACGGAGGAAGAAGAGTGGAAACCTGCAGTCAGAGGATCCATACACTGTCTCCAAACAAATTCATATGAATGACGAGCCTGAAATGAATGACAAATCCTTCACCTGATCACTTTAATGACTTCTGTGTTGGACCTCTCATCCAATAGCTGATGTTCCCTCGTTAACATAACATAAACAGCTTTCCATTAATAATTGTCAATTATTGTATATTTTCTCATTGCTCCACGTTTGATAAGGTGTTCAAGGCCTGATCAAGGGTAGACTAAAGATAGATGAAACTTTAAGCAATGCATTAAGTAAACTAGAGAAAGACTCTTCTCTTGTCACCCTCTTGCCTTCTTACTCCTCTCTGGCACTTAAGAAATGAGGTAACAGGATGTACAGCAATATATTTTGAAGATAGCCTACTATTTGTTTTTAAAT
Organism: Hypomesus nipponensis; assembly: GCF_054491055.1. NCBI lineage: Eukaryota > Metazoa > Chordata > Actinopteri > Osmeriformes > Osmeridae > Hypomesus > Hypomesus nipponensis. Next base: position 4,717,111 of record NC_140362.1, on the reverse strand, counting down.
CATTATTGTTACAGTATGATATAAATGTTCTCAGTTTTATCAATGAATAAACTGCTCCTTTAACATAGGCTGATTATAATCTCCAGTGTTTGTATTTGGCAATAACAAATAACGAACCAATGAACAATAAGCACTTGGCAATATATAATGATATAACTTCTTGTTATACTGTACAGCCTACTAGAAATGTTGATAAGAACTCATGCTTATTTGGTTAAGAAGAAAGAAACCCATGCAAAAATATGGTAGCACTCAATGTTATTGTTTAGGCATCACTGAGCAAAAAGAATATGTCGATCAAATCTACATACATTTTTTATCTTCTCATAATCTTTCCATCTGGGCTTTTATTCAAACCGTATTGCAGCTTGGGTGTTTTCTGAGTTTAGTCTTTACAAACTAGAGATCATCAAATGGGCACTGTTATTTAACATAAACTAGCCTATGTCAAGTCATGGAGTGCAGAATATTTCTTGCGAAAACTCGAACTTGTGCTTTTCACATCAAGCCACAGGAGGCCGCCAATACGGTTATGTTTTGAGTGCGCCCCCTTGACAGCCCGCTCCTGCTGGCAGAGTTTGCGCTAGAGGAGGGTGTCCCATGCTCTCTACTCTACAGACGCCAAGTCCAGCAGTCCTGTCCGCAGTCTGCCTCAGCACCTTGCCTGCCCGCAATGCCCTTCGACACTGCCGCTCCGCTCATCTCAAGAGAACATCAGAAACTCGGCAAGAGAGGATAGAGACAATAGGCTACATTAGAACAAGCAGTATTGGAATAGCTATAACGAGTTTCCAGTGTATTTAAACATCTGCGGCTTTAGGAAGCGAATGGATAGAGTCCAAGGATAACAAGAGAAGCAGGGCTCGCTTCTGCAGAGACAACCTGCCGGTGGATCGCTGTCCCCCGGTTGTCGCGGGGCTGCGCGTCATATCAAAGGGTTTCGAGGAGCGGCCACTTTTAGAACGACTTCTAATAACCGTCTTGCATGGATGCATCATGGCTACGTTACTATGCAGGGTGCAGTTCTTAGATGATACTGATCCATTCAACAGCACCAATTTTCCAGAGCCAACACGACCTCCTCAATACAGTTTCAGAGAGGATATCCCGCTCATAAATCAGATTGCTGGAGTCCACAGGCTTCTCAAAGCCCCACACAAGGTATGTTGGCTCACCAACTGTCTCTTGATATTAGCAACTCTTTCGCTAGTTGATATCGATTTTCTTGCAGTATGATCGACATAAAGTGTGGTGTTATCCCGGTTAATACTTTGTTTGAAGGTTGAATTGTCAAGGAACATCTGATATTTACTTTGGTCAAAAATAATTGATCCCAGATGATGTGCCATGTATCGTGATTGTGACAGTTATCTGGACCATGATGAACTTAAAGAGCATCATCCTCATGACAGATAATGGGATTGTGCCACACTGATGAACCCCATACCCATGTTCAAAATGTAAACAAACAATAAATACAGGGCCAGTTTTAGCACTGGCGTTAGTGAGGTATTCAGGAATGCTCAACAGCTGAAGGAATAGATGGACAGTCAGGCAGCTCCGACCACAGAGGGCTGAACCTACCCAAGCAAAGGAAAAAAGGCAGCTGCTCCTATGAACTGTGACTACAACAGTAGAACTGTTTAATCCCTTGAGAGGCTGACAAGGGGTTGGTTCCTGGTCCCAAAGCTTCTCTTTGACTTCTCTGCTCCAAATGATGCAAAGCATACTATTACTTAATGTGCACTATTGTTCCCAACAGATCTGGTATTGTTTAGTGTGGTTTGGTGTACAAACAAACAAACAAACAAACAAACAAACAATGTGTGCAAACAAGCCACAACATTTATCTCTGGGATGAGTTTGATTCTTGTCATCTGGTGGATTTCTGGTGGAATTTCTTTCCTACAAGGAATTTTCTTTACTTCAATGATGGACTTTCTACCTTCTCTTCATCTGGTCACTGGTATTCCATCATGCGAACGAAGCATTTGCTCTAACTTGAAAATCCCAGTAACTCTTCCAGTGCCAATTTTCCTTTGTGACTGATGGCCATTATAGCTCTTAAACTTACATTAACAGCTGTATCAAGTTTAGTATTTAGAATCAATGCCCTTTTATTTGAAATAGCGGGCAATGTCATTTGCGTTCATCATCCACAATTTCCATATTCAAACTCTAAAATCGGCTACTGTTTGACATATGATTGCCATTTCACGTCTTGCCTCTCCCCTCTTCCTCTGCTTTTTTATGCTTTTCCCAAACCCTCCACTTTCACTGTGGACTTTTCTGCACCTCAGCATTCCTGTGTTTGGCCACTCATGCCTCATGCCTGTCTCCATTTATCTCTAGCCATTTGAGGAGGCCATACACCAATAGGCCTTTGTTGTTTTGACTGTAATAGTTGGCCTACACCCATACCATTGAATGACCCGTTTCAAGCACATCAAAAGAAGTCAGCTTCTCTGTTCAATACTCTGTGGTAAAAATGTTGAAGCTTTCCTTTACACATCCCAACAATGACAAATGATGTCGACCAGATCCCCGTCCCGAAAGCGCGGAGGCGTCGGACCAATCCCAAAGTTCCCAACCCCTCGATCGCGTGCATCTAAACACATTTCCCGACGGTCTCGTCTCCAAACCAGGATGTCTAAGCCGAGTGAAGGGGCCGTTTGGTCGTTCACTCGTTTGGTTAAAAAAGTCACGCAGGTCAAATGGACTGTTTGCTGGTCCTCTTCCTTCATCCTGTCAGATCAATGGCGTCTCCAAGCTCTTGGAGTGGAGCTTGGGTAGTGAGAGAGAGAAGGAGAGAGAGAAGGAGAGAGAGAGAGACAGGGAGAGCGAGAGAAGGACAGAGAGAGAAGGAGAGAGAGAAGGAGAGAGAGAGAGAGAGAGAGAGAGAGAGAGAGAGAGAGAGAGAGAGAGAAGGAGAGAGACAGAGAAAAGGAGAGAGAGAAGGAGAGAGGAGAGACAGAGAGAAGGAGAGAGGAGAGAGAAGGAGAGAGAGAGAGAGAGAGAGAGAGAGGGAGAGAGGGAGAGAGTGAAGGAGAGAGAGAGAGAGAGAGAGAGAGAGAGAGGGAGAAAGAGGGAGAAAGAGAGAGAGAGAGAGAGAGAGAGAGAGAGAGAGAGAGAGAGAGAGAGAGAGAGAGAGAGAGAGAGAAGGAGAGAGGGAGGGAGAGCTAGAGAGAGGGAGGCTGACTGAAAGAACAACACAAACAGCCTTAATGCACTTTGCACACTCCATTGGTTCTCCAGCCAAGCTGGGTATAGCTGTAGGCCCATGGGACAACAAACTAGAGGTGCCAGCCAGGCCTGGGAGTGCCAGTGACATGATCAGCAGTACCCTGACAGTGAACTAACATCACATGTGTGGTTAGCATTAGTTTGAGCGAGCAGCTGCTGTGATTGTCCCTTTAACAGGTTATTAGGTAGGTTTTTAAGAATGTTTTCAAGAAAACCATGAGATAGAAATGATCCAGGTGTCAGGACACACTGATTTCCTGTCTTCCAGTGCAGCCTCCCCTCTACATCTGTAGGGGGGTGAGGATGTGCTGGTCAGTCTGGTATAAATAGCACCGTGCTAACATATGGTGCCATGGAACCAGCACAGCTAGCATGTGCTGTCCTAGCGCTGTTGCTGTCAATTACAGTCTACAGCCCCCAGAGGGTAAGTGGATGATGGAGGGGAGAGATGCAAGTGGAGGGTAGAGGTGGAGGTGCAATGGAGTGTGAGGGAGGGAGGAAAGTTGAAGGGGATGTAGAGGTGAAGGGAAACTAGAGGCAGAGAGAGAGTTTGAGAGGTGGTGTAAAGGTTGAGAGGATGGTAGAGGGGAGGGGGAAGTTTAGAGGTGGAGAAGGATGAAGAGGGGGAGGTTGGGGGGTTAGAGGGGGAGGTAAAGGTGGAGGGGTAGGGCGAGAGCTTAGGGGGTTTGGGAATGGTGTCGATGAGAACCTGGTCTAACTCACTGTTGAAATTGACAGGTTACTCCATTGAGACCCCGCCAATGAAACCCGACTCCAAACACTTGCAGATTTACACATCATTGAGCTATTTCAGCTCTGCCTCTTCAACATCCAACTGAAGCCAATGTAAAAGCACAGATAGAATTCAGTATTTTCGCTGTACCTCGATACTTAAATGTTGTTACTGTAAATGGAAAGTGCTAGAAAAGGCCTGACTCAGGTGTTCATCTCACAGCTCTGTCATGAATAATTCATAGTACCTTCTGGAAGACTAAGCATGCTGTGAATAGGCAACACAGCTCACAGCTCAGCAAAGTTCACCTGAAATGTGCTGCCCCACTGGAACCTTTCACAAAAGTGCAGAATAGCAGCTATTGCCATTGATTTTCAATTTTTCATTCAGATTTTCTATGCTCTCTGCTCCACCTTTCTCCAGTTTGGGTCAATGACCTCAAAAGTATTTTGAAAGCCAGAAATCCTTCCATCAGACTTGATGAGACTGACTGTGCAGAGCTTCGGCAAGGAGAGATGTGGGGAGAAAAAGTTGGAAGATGGACAGTCGTTTTGACAGTTCATCTTTTTTTTGGAAGCTTGTTTTCCTGTAAATTATTCCACAGAAATTACAGAGGGCCATAATGAGAAGTTATGCTAAATGCCGTAAAATATAGGTTATTTCAGTGAATGCTGCTGCTCTCTGGCTGTGTATTACACATTGTTATGTAGAGTTGAGGTTTTTGCAGGTCTCTGTATTTTTTGAGCCTCGTTTACACAGCTCTATTCAGGAGAACTCTCTCCTTACAAACTCTTTCCCTGCATGCTTGACAGAAGCTAAAGATTACTGTGGTCTCTCTCTTACGTTCACTAGTGCGTTTTAATGAGCTAATTCTACGTTCTTCAGACAGAGACCACAGATCACATAAACAATTCGCAATAGACAGAAACAAAAGCAAGGAACTGTTACAGGCTGTGCTACTTGTGTGTTGTTAGGATACAGTCGTTTTAAGAGGTTTTGTCTGCAACAACCTAAAGGAGCTCACATCCTTTAGAGCCAAAATATTCCAGGGTTTTCAATTTCCCTCCGTCAATAAATAGCTCGTATTATACACATCACGAGACACATCATTTAAACTTTTTTTAGATACTAACCTACAGAAAGAGAGGTATTTTTCCACTATCAGTCCATGAAGAAGCAGCAAGAAATTGAGGGTGAGATTGTGTTTTGAATTGGGAAATTGTATGGTGTTTATTTTAGGCTGCGTCTGCCTCACTGCCTCTCTGGCCAGCGGACCACAATGTGGTTGAAGGGAGAGGCCAAACTTCAGTGTGTGAATGCTAGTTACTTCTTTGGACCTGGGACCATAAGGCCAGGGTTCAAGACCTATGTGGAAGACAACACATCCACTGTCACCGTTAATCTGGCAGTGCTGGGCCAGGATTATAGGCCATTTATGACCTGGATCCTGGCCAGTAATCCAGCTTCATTATATAATGAGAATGGCAGGAACAAATCATGGTTTTATTGGATGTGTTTGTTGGGTCTACCATGCCTGGACTGCTTGACGGAGACTGGCTGTGGTTTAGAATCAGAACCTTATGTGAAGACATAAAGTTCTTGGGTACAAAGTGAACTAATAAGCTAGTTCCAGCTACATCATCACCCCCAGTATCCCCCAGTGTCAATATCAGTTTCTGATCGAGACAGTACTAGGTTGGAGTGTAGATGCATTTTTTTTTTTTTTTTTTTTTTTTGTGTTCATTGCATGTATACTCTGTAATAAAAATGTTTTATTTAAGAAAATGTAGTACTTTGATAGGCTCCTAGGTTGGAGTAGAACCTTCTGGTCTTCTCCTTCATGCTTAGTTTCACGTCACACCCATTCCATACTACCGCTTTTCTCTGACTGACCCGTTCATGGGGCCTATATATAGCGGGCCCAACTTGGGCCACTATGTCTGGATATCCTGTCAGCTGGGAATCTCTCCTGTAATCTGGTGAAACTCTCTCTCTCTCTCTCTCTCTCTCTCTCTCTCTCTCTCTCTCTCTCTCTCTCTCTCTCTCTCTCTCTCTCTCTCTCTCTCTCTCTCTCTCTCTCTCTCTCTCTCTCTCTCTCTCTCTATGTCTCTCGCTCTCTCTCTCTGACTTCAGCCATCTTAAAAGCCATCTTGAGCCATCTTAAATAAGACCTGTCACAGGTCTTGAAGCTGTCCATGTGCCCAGGGGGAGCTCCTCACTGTGTCCGTGTGCCCCTAATCACGTCGGCCTTGTGGGCTGCGAAGTCTCAGGTGTGCTTGGGGACTACGGATGTAAAACCCTTTGGGTCTGTGGGACTATTATATTTCCAATAAGCTTTGGTTTTACAATGCAGAGGAAAGAGACAAGACAGTTCAGAGAGAGAGAGAGCAAACGATTGAGAGTTCTCCCAGTTATCCCAGCAACCACATGTTTTGTTTCAGTCCTCCAACATGACACAGGCCTCAGACGGCGTATTAGATCCAAAGAAAACATTGTTGCCGAACAGATCAAAGCTGTCAGACCCCTAATGTCTTTCCCAGTTAGCAACTTCCCTTTCTGCTCCACTTTTAATTAAGTTACTGTCATTTGTGGGAGGAAATCAAACCACATCACAGTAGGCACAAATCAAAGTTCTAATTTCAAAAACAGTCCTGTGTTTTCTATGTTTTAGTTTAAAAAAGTACATGTTTTGTTGTTCTTTAACAATCATCCGCCCTTGATGCCATATCCTTTGGTGTTTGTTTGAGGAAAAACAGACAAACAATCGTCTCCCTTTACCATGTATTGTCTATCTGGGCAACCCACTGAAACCCCGGGTCAATGATAGGAAGCAGCACATTAATTTGTTCTCCTGGGGTTTATTAGTTCTGTGCAGCAGTGTGAGGCCCCCCTGCGTGGGGATGAAAGAGCCTGGTCAGGAGTTAGCGCAGCCACCCCCATGTTTGTTTTCCTCTCCTCTCCTCCAGCCGGTGGGAGCTCCTGTCCTGTGGAGTAGACCCCGATGAGCTCACAGCGTAAACAAGCTAATCTGCCCCCGTCTTAGGTCAGACGCACAGGACAGTCTCAACCTCCGACCGGCAGCCTCCAAGGAAGTGCTGTAGAAACGGTTGTAGCTTTGCGGTACCTTTTGCAGGTACGGGGATTTCAATGATGGTGAAATTCCCCCGGGCTTTGTCAGATTTTGGTTGGTTACCATGCTGCTTGGCAGAGCAGCATGAGAGAGATACTGGAATGTTTTCCAGGGCTCAAGCTGTTGACCTCTACCTCCACAACACACACACTCCACCCCCCTCCCCCCCCCTCCCACTGCCCCCCCCCCCCCCCCCCCCCCCCCCCTTTGTCATGGCTTGGTGCTGACAGAGGTAGATAAAGTTTCTCTCGGACACTGGAGGTTAGAGAAACAATCAAAAAACACCTTTAGGCTATCTGTCATCCTTAAGGGACATATTGCCAGGTGGAGAGAACACTGATGGACACCGAATATTTCTCATGGAACAAGGACATTCAGGTATTTCCGCTGATGTAATAGATAATAGAGTTAGTGGTGGTGTAATCAGAGAGGCAGGGAGACGTCGCTCAATTACATAATTATACCATAATTCTGTAAAAAAGCAGCCATGGATATCTCCAGCCAGTGTTTGGACTGAGTTCAGGCATTCCTGGGAATGTTTAGGGGGAAATGGTTACGGTTTTGGTGAGCAAGGTGGGGCTGAGAAACGCCAGCATGTCTTAAATGACGATGAATGTATTTGACTAACTAATGATTCATTATGGGAGTGTGAAGGACTGAGGCTACAAGGTTGTTCCAGGCTTGATGGAGCCCCAGCCCCGCTCAGCTTCGGTCTCGTCCCAGGCTAGAGAAAGTTCTGGTCTCAAGGTTGGACTGTCAGCAGCAGATGTACCATATCCATCTGTCTGCTGATTGGCTGGGAACCATCCGCATCAACACAAACAACAATGACAACAATAAACGGATTACATTGCACTGCCAATTTGCCTGTGGGAAAAGCTCGAGGGCAGCGACAGTTGAATTGCATTGAATTATTCATCTAGTGATCTTTCTTTCTCTCTTTCCTCCCTCTCAGCTTGATGACTGTGCCCTTCAGCTGTCCCACAATGGAAGCTACCTGGACTTGGAGTCCACTCTGGCAGAGCAGCGCGATGAGTTGGAGGGCTTTCAGGAGGAAGGAGGGTGAGATAAAAGCTCTTTCTTTCTTTGTCCACCTCTCATACTCTCATTCTACTGGCGAACCGTAGACGCGAAGCTGTCAAAGCACCGTGAGTAGAAATGGAGGGGACCATTTTGCTGTGTGTTTTTTTTCTCCTCCATTTTACCGAGGTGTACAGAGAATACAATCATCAAACTATGTCGGTTATTCCTTTTCTACACTTCAAAAGATGTAACTGGGAATTAGGCCAGAGTCGAATCCTTATTGAAAACACAAGAGCCACTGGCACAACCTCGCAGGTGTAGGCTTCACAGGCCAAGCCACGGTGGTCAGAGAGAACAGTTTCTTGTTCTGGCGGTTGAAAAAGCTGTATTGAACTATAAATAAAACCGTATTTGGAACCATTTATTATTCCGGAGCGACTTGAAATATGTTTTACAGTGCAATCATACCAGTCAGATTAGACATGGACCGTCTCTGAGGCTCCAAGGTATCCCCCTGCTGGAACAGGGGTCGATACAATGTGATCATTGTTTTGAGAGAGCGGAGAGAGAGAAAAAGAAAGGTATTTCAATCCCTTTGCCTTGGGGAAATGTATTAATTTCCTGCCCCTATTTTCCCCTACCTAATTTGATTCTATTACAGTGATCAGGATCACAATGATACCCATTCTGGTTCATGGTTGAATGACAGTAATAATCCCTTTTCCTGGCCTCCGCCATCCCAGCTGATTGAGCCGTCCCACGGACGCCCCCAAGTTGCTCTCCCTCTCTGCAGGCCCAGGGGGAGGGGCCGGAGGGTGGCAGAGCAGGGGCGGGGCTAGGCGCCTGCCGAGCAGAGATCGCCCGCTTTACCTTGGCCGCTGCACGCCACTCCCCATGAAATCATGTCAATCCAGCTGCGAGGGATTCCAATGCTGAAACCGACGCTCGTCGCTTCAGTTCAGTCGGTGTGGTGCCGCTCTGCCACGCGTGTGGTCTCCGGTTCTTACACGTCTTATATACTCACGTGTGCCACATATCAGTAGAGGATCGACAGACGCTGACAGAGTAAATGTCGTTTGTCATTGTCAGTGATATCCCAGGCCGGCGAGATACATGACTCTATACATGGTGCTTGACACGCTTGCCAGCACTATCAAAGTGACAGTGGTAAAAGCCATTGTGGCCTTGTGGTTCGTTTGTTTTTTCGCCTCTTAAATGTCACCGAGTTTCCACGGTGTCTTTCCACCCTCGTTTCTTCAAACACCTGGTCGTGCCAGCAGAGCGAGAGAGTGATGTCATCTGAACTACTTAAGAACAGCCAGGGAGGCTCATGGGTAATCACCTTCATCAGGATGGAATGTCCCCCAGTGATCTCACTAAAGACGCCGTCTCTACAATCTTCTCACTATTTGTTACAGTAAGAGCAGCAGAGTTTGCCTCAAATAAATTCTCCTCCTCCGTTCAGACGTTCGTTGTACTGAACAGTTTTGCAGTTTTGCTCGATGACAATGGCTGCCTTCGAAAATGACAAGGCCCAGAGATGTGAAACTTCCATGTCTTGTTTGTTTCCAGTGCAGTCTTTCTATGACGGTGGGCCGTTTATTGGGTCCATATGCTTTTACATGCTTTACCCCGCCGTGTTGATATGACATCCATGTTCCGCCTTCTTCCGCTGATGTCAAACCAGAGGCTGGCATGGGAGTTCCTGGTCGGCTGGACCACAAAAATCTATGGATTTATTTGTCTAACTCGGAATTCATATGCTGTTCGCCTGGTGTTTCCATTGGACGATGAGAGTGCTCTCATTTCCCAGTTCCATCAAAAATCATTGGGGAGCTTATGGAAGTCCAGTGAGGTTGAAGTGGTCCACTTCTTCTCTCCTCAAAAAAACAGGCTGCCAGGGTGGGCAGTGCCAACTGGCGGAGCCTATGCTGGATGTGTGTCATTAAACCCATACAGTGAGTCTGAAGGGGGCTGGAGGGAGCTAGGAGGCTAGGCATTATTTGTAATAGCAGGCCAATTCCGCCCGCTGGTTTTTTATGACATGGATGTGCCCAAGTTCACAACCCCCACTGTTCACTGTTGTTGATTTTTATGATTATTGAGCTAATAAAAGGCATGACGAGGTATTTCACCTTAACTTGTTCCATTTTGTTTTATTTTCTTTCTTCCGTTGCAGCACAAGATCCTTTAACAGCAGCAGTTCTCCCCTGCAGGATCTTTAGTCTGTACTCAGAGAGGAATCTGGGTTCTACCCGGTTCCTCTCTGCTTTACAACTTCCAGCTGCTCTCAAAGTAATATCAGTTCGGAACGGTACATGTCCAAACCGAGTTACTATCAAAAAAAATACTAATTTGGCCTGATTTATAAACCCAGCTGACGTTCTACAGAAGTAGAAGTTCATCTGAAAACAGCTTGGTTTCCTGATGGCTGCAGCTGGTCATTGATCAATGAGTCCACCTGATATATTTGGATGTTAACATCCAGGGATACTAATGCCAGGTTACATTCCGGAGGCGTCCGTGTCATACCGAGTGTCTTTACAATCAGATTAAAGTATGATCCTCCCACGGACCATTTCAGAGAGCTGAGATATCCATGTCGAGGGAGCTTAAAGGCCATAATCACTTCCACACCATGTTATGAAGCTCCACTCTGTGAGATTGTGAGTCAGACTCTCCCATCTCTGCTGTCGTCCTCGTCGGTGATTCCAAATGTCCATGGCTCTGCCACATGGACGGCACATTCCTCCCAGACGGCCTTGCCCTCGTCGCTTTTCCATCGTCACATTCGGTGTTTTGGGATTTCCGATCTTTCTCCGATCGGCCTTTCAGCGATATTTCAAAGACCGGGCAAACCTTCGTTCCGTGGGTTGCTGGTACTGCTTTAGAGGTGCATTATGGGGGATGTAGTGAGGATCAGATGGCCTGACTGGGATCTGTGCACAGAGAGACACTCAGATCCACTGAATATTTGGATGGATTACAGGGATAGGAGAGTGGGGGGGATGCCTTAACCTTCCAGGGGAAGGGCTCAGTGAGGCAGGCAAGGGGAGGTATGGAACACACGTGTGGAACCCCAGGAACATTTAGTTGTTGGGGCTGGTGTTGTTCTTTCATAGACATGTGACAGTGATTGACAGATGATTAGTAAATGTGTAAATCCTCAAGGACTTATGCACTGGTGAGGCTTAACATAAGGTGCTGTTATTGACTGCATAATTGCTTCAGCATGTGAAACGTGTAAGCTGAAATACAGCATAGGTGAAGTCCGCCTTTTTTTTTTTTTTTTTTTGCATTCCATTCTTTAAGACGCACACCGTTTAACCTTGAAACATTGGTTGGTTCTGAATATAACTGTGTTGTATTTATTGTGTGTTTATAGTGTTTTTGACAGCCAGTTAGCTTGGAGTTCTAGAATCCAACTGTTCTGTTGCTGTGAGTCCTCAAAGGCTCTCCGCCTCCCATCGCATCCCAGCTCTCTGAGGATGGATCCATTTCATTATTTGGATTTTTTTTTACCTACTTGGACATAGAAACTCACAGCTTTCAGGATCCTGTTGAAGAAGAAGAAAAAAAGTCTGTTTGAAATTCACCAGCGGAATTGTCAAACCTTTAAACGTAAATGAAAAAGTAAAATAGTAAGGAGGAGAATAAAAATGAAACGTCCCCCAGGCATTTCTGGAGCAGTAGTGATATCGTATTATTCCTAAACCTCAGTTTTTAACGTGTTTTTCCCGTCACAGTGCATATGCTACATGTGTGTGCGTGATTGTGTGTGAGCATGTGAAAATGTATGCCTGAGCCAGCCTATGGTTAGCCAAACACCCACTGCCGAGGGCATGACTTCAGGACGTGAACCCTGTGAATAATCTTGGCCTAATTCCTTTGCGTCCTCTCACCTCGGCAACTCTGGCCGCCGTATTTGACCCAATGGGCCGGAGCAGAGTGAAATACAGGAGCTCCGAGCCCCCAAACTGCAGGGCTAGCCCAGAACTGCTGAGTCAGTGGTCCTGCATGGGGTCCTCTTGTCTGCCTTTAATTGGTCTTTCGAGGGCCGAGTGCTGGTTTGACTGCTCTCCAAGTCTGCGTGCTGCGGAGGTTCAGGCGCCCCCCGCCTGCTCTCCCCTTGCCCCCTCGCTGTGGGCACAAACTCTGTGGGATGTTTTATAAACAGGACCAGTAATGCTCAGGCAAATAAAGCCAGAGAGAGCCCAGATCTGGAACACTTCCACCAATGCAGGGCCTGCTCTACTCTAATCGACTCTGCTCTGGTGTACTATACTAAATTCAGCTCTACTCAGCTCTGGTGTACTATACTCAGCTCTACTCAGCTCTCCTCTGCTCTCCTCTCGTCTGCTCTGCTCAGCTCTGCTCTACTCTACTATGCTCCACTCTGCTCTACATTTAATCTGCTCTGTTTTACTCTACTCTACCCTGCTCTACTCTACTCTACCCTGCTCTACTCTACTCTACCCTGCTCTACTCTACTCTACTCTACTCTACTCTACTCTACTCTACTCTACCCTGCTCTACTCTACTCTACCCTGCTCTACTCTACCCTGCTCTACTATGCTCTACTCTGCTCTACTTTAATCTGCTCTGTTTTACCTTGCTCTACTCTACTCTGCTCCTCTACTCTACTTGACTCTGTATTCTGCTCTGCTCTAAACTATTGTTGTAATCGCAAAAGGATTGGCGTGAAAAATGAGGGAAGTAGCAGGATGAAGCGAGGGCTCTTAGGAGTGAGGAGGTGGTTGGAGGCTCCGCCCCTCATGGGATACTAAGGTCGCTGTTGAGAACGCTACACTGAGCTAAATCCCAGCAGTGCGTTCTCCAGTTATCTGACATGAGAATGACACGGCACTCCCTCTGATAGAGACAAAGCCACCTCTTAGATGTGAGCAGTCTCACGGCTCGATGAGATCTTTCTTTCTTCGTTATATATGATCCCCACGCGCTGTTGCCTGAGGGGAGAGGGCGGGGGTAAAACACAAGCTCCAAACTCCTGCCCCGAAGTTGGAGAATGAATAGAACACGTATAACGTTACGGATTCATGTGACAACAACCATGTTTTCCCCTAATTGCTGTAAAGGCAGACGTGGCAGGTTAGCTCCTGCATCGTTTTCCGGTGTTCATAGATTCTGTGGTGCACGCATAAATAACATCCACCAAAGTCTGACTTGAGCCTACTTCTCCACAACACAAACCAGAATCTGATTTCAGCATGAAGAGATAAACATTCTGTGGCATAGAATGCACGTTTGTTTGAATTGGTAATCTAATTCACTTTCCATCTGCATAATAATTCTGGGGCTGACCATGTCCTTTGGCATGTATGTTCAGGAAAATGATCTCTCCATCTGTACACTCCAAGCAAACTGGTAATGTTTCTGTCAATATTAAACAGCGTACCTGTTGTCTCTGCAGTGCTTGCATGTCTCTCATATTCCATTCACCTCTGTCTAATTTGATAATGAGCGTGTTGGCCTGTGTAGGCTCAGGTCACGGTTAGAAGAGGGGATAGAGAGAGAGACATAGTGAGAGAGTGAGACATAGAGAGAGAGAGAGAGAGAGAGAGAGAGAGAGGAGAGGGAGGGAGGGAGGGAGGGAGGGAGGGAGGGAGGGAGAGAGAGAGAGAGAGAGAGAGAGAGAGAGAGAGAGAGAGAGAGAGAGAGAGAGAGAGAGAGAGGGAGGGAGGGAGGGAGGGAGGGAGGGAGGGAGGGAGGGAGGGAGGGAGGGAGGGAGGGAGGGAGGGAGGGAGGGAGAGAGGAGAGAGAGAGAGAGAGAGAGAGAGAGAGAGAGAGAGAGAGAGAGAGAGAGGGAAATCAAGAGTTCACTACAAAATGGCTCTGGTTACCCATCCACCTCAACAGCATCATGGAGGATTAGGTTCCTCTCTGCCGTCTACACAGCAGGGGCCGTGATGACAGATGTTGCTTCTGTGTCCCCTCTTCTCTGCCTCTTCCTGAATATTACATTTGATAAACAGAGAGCTTAGGCAGAGCCCTGTCTGCTATGTGACCTGAGCTACTGAGAGCGTGTCTGACACGGCCTCCAGGAGAGGTGCCTGTCTGGCTCTCTGACTGCCTGTCTGCCTCTTTATCTGTCTGTCTACCCATCTATTCTGTACGGCTGTCTGTCTGTCTGTCTGCCTGTCTGTGTCTGTCTGTCTGTCTGTCTGTCTGCCTCTCTGTCTGTCTGTCTGTCTCTCTGTCTGTCTGTCTGTGTCTGTCTGTCTGTCTGTCTGTCTGTCTGTCTGTCTGTCTGTGTCTGTCTGTCTGTCTGTCTGTCTGTCTGTCTGTCTGTCTGTCTGTCTGTCTGTGTCTGTCAGTCTGCCTGTGCTCCTCTGTCTGTCTGTCTGTCTGTCTGTCTGTCTGTCTGTGTCTGTCAGTCTCCCTGTGTTCCTCTGTCAGTCTGTCTGTCTGTCTCTCTGTCTGTCTGTCTGTCTGTGTCTGTCAGTCTGCCTGTGCTCCTCTGTCAGTCAGTCTGTCAGTCAGTCTGTCTGTCTGTCTGTCTGTCTGTCTGTCTGTCTGTCTGTCTGTCTGTGTCAGTCAGTCTGCCGGTGCTCGTCTGTGTGTTACGTTACGTAGCCATGCCGTGTGTGTAGGTGTGAGGTCCTGGTTCTGTGGCTGTTTGTTGACTGTGGGCCCACAGGGCTGATCTGTGCACGCTTCCCAACCCGGCCGGCTGGCTGCCTGTCAGATCCACTGCTGTTTCACTGTCTCTAATGGTGACACTCCAGCCCTGGCTCAGAGCCACTCTCCAGCATCGCACACCCCATTGTGCCGGCCAGACAAAAGCCTGTTTGTCCCGGGGGCTGAATTGGGGCGGGGGGAGGCGGGGGGTAGCAAAAGGGGGGTATTGGGCAACCCTACCTGCTGTGCCTAGCAGGCCTGCGCTGTATTTCGTCTGTTGACATGATGAATGCACAGCGCTGGGTCTTATCTGCGGTTCTCTGGTGTCTGGTGTTGTGTCTGCTGGCGCTGTCTACACACTTCCTCTGGGCTGGAGGAATGCCGGTCTCCACCCGCAGGATGGGGGTCCGGCCTCCTCTCTCCACAGATTTGGTGCCATCATCCTGCCAGAGATGGTCCCGCCGTGTTATCTTTGTTTTGGATTGTCAGCGGGGCACTGGGGTGTTGTTGACAAGGGTATTATGGGGTGTTGACACGTCTCCATGGACACAGGGGCCAGAGTCGACCTCTGTGTTGCTCCACGCCCTCGCAGTCACCTCTCGGGACGAGCGACGCCCCCGTCTGTTCTCTTTGCTTTTGTTTCCCCCGACGCGTTGTCGAACACAAGTGACAGGGAGATGGGGTCACTAGAACGCCTTTTCAGAAGAAATCCCGAAGGAAAACGACCTTTCACACTTTCTCCCAGTTGCTTTGTTGCGAGGCTTATCTGTCTCACCTGCCAACTGTGGAAGAAATTTAGATTTCCTGTGTGCTTACATTATTCACTAATCAAGAGAACTAGTCATTCGATACTAGTTAGTATGTTCTCATGTAAGCTTGCTATTAATAAGAGTTGATTGTGTCTATGTGTCAGGGTTAATAGATGTTTGAAATCAGGAGAAAGTACTGGCTAAATGGTCCTTGTCATGACTACAAGGAGAGCTCCAACTATGAACTCTGTAGTCTGAGGTCATGTGTTGGGAGCTGTGAATCTCTTTCTCTGAGACTGTTGTAACGTCATTACTGCCTGACTGTCACTATCTATGTTAACATTCTTGTGCCCTATAATGGTGATGGTCCTCCGGCCTTCAGAGCGGAGAGAGACTTGATTGAGACCTAAGCCTGGTGTTGTGTTGTCATTTACTGTCAGAGGTCTGGTTTTCTCTCCCAATCTGCAGATTGATAAATACTTATTAAAATCCAGAACTCAACTGAACTTAGTCACGCCGTTTATGAAGAGACCGACAAAACACTTTCTTCATCACGTCATAATCTGATGAAGGTTCACGAGTGCTTTGGGCTGGTGTGGGATCTCTGCATCAGGCCTCAGACACAGGCTCCCTGACTCTGCTACTCTTTAGAAACCAGCCACTGTTTGACCCTGACGTTCTCCTCTCCCCTTGTGTTTGTTTCTGCTCCTCAGGAGAGGTAAGAAGCACAGCCTCATCCTGCGAACACAGCTTTCTGTCAGAGTTCACGCTTGCATCGGTAAGTTACTTTAAAGTTTGTACATTTTTGGACTTTGTAAGGGTTCAACACGTCACATGAACACACCGACAAAGAATCTCGTTTGATACAGCAACTTCCTGTCTAAACGAGTCCCAAACAAGCTCACCGTTGGTTGTACAATGTGTCATGCTCGTAACATAGGTACTCAAAATCAACTTCTCGGGAGTGGAACTCGGTGTTCCTCTGCTCTGTGCATTCTGGTGTGCCTGTTCTGCCCTGCAGAGCACTGCATGCTGGGATACATAGATTGTGGCAGAGGGTAGTGAGACACTCATGGTCCTCCACCTCCTCTTCATCCTCTTCCTCCTCCTCCTCTTGATCCCTCCTTCACCTCCTTCAAAGGCTTCTCTCCTCCTCCTTCCTCCACTTCCCCTCCTCCTCTTCCTCCTCTCCTTCCTTCACCTCCTCCTAATGCTTCTCTTCTCCTCCTTCACCTCCTCCTAATGCTTGCCTTCTCCTCCTCCTTCTCCTCTCTCCTCCTCCCTTGTTCTCCTCATCCTCTCCCTCTTTGACCTCCTCCTTCTGCCCTTCATCCTGCTGCTGCTGAGGCAAAAAAATAACCCTGCCGAACCTGGAAAAGCTATCAAGCCCTGAGCTGTCGGATTTTAATTTGTCCTTTTCTAAAATGTGTTTATTGAAGATGACCACATTGGGTGACAGACATCGGCTGTGTGACATCACTGTTGTTGGGGGATGATCTCCTGAACTGGCCCGTCCCTACATTGTGTTAGATGCGTAATGGAAAGGTTTGGAAACTACACTGGATTTTTCTTCTTTTTCTGCTCTGGAAAACACTTTCAGCTATTGGCAAGACATGAGAAACAAGAGAGAAAGGGCTCTGCTGCTGAACCTGTGGAGGCCTTGTTGGCACTTGTTGATTTCAATGAGGATTTATGTCACTGAACTCTATCTCTTTCAAATTTGTCTTTGACTTTGTAATTCAATATGGGATCATAAATTATTATGATTACAGTTTATCCTCAAGCTTAACAGAATGCTAACATATCTGCATGTTGTAAAACAAAACCTGTTGTCCTGAAAGATGGCTTCAAGCTGGGGTATTTTATTGTCTGTAATTTTCAAGGAGAGCGAAAAGTCCCCATCTCACTCAGATACTTTTAATGTTTCCTTCCTTCCTTCCTTCCTTCCTTCCTTCCTTCCTTCCTTCCTTCCTTCCTTCCTTCCTTCCTTCCTTCCTTCCTTCCTTCCTTCCTTCCTTCCTTCCTTCCTTCCTTCCTGCCTTTCTTTCTTTCTTTCTTCATTACCTCTTGCTTTTCAATCCTCCCATCTCTCTCTAAAAAGGCAAAACACCACAGACCCGACCTGGCGAAGCAGTGTGCATGGTTCTCTTACAACCAACAGCTACCCCTGTTAGCTTGTTTGTTTATGTCAACGCTACCCTTCGTCTGAACAAGGAAGTAGAGTTAGAGCAAGGACAAAATCATGGACTGCTCTTCCACTCTACTCTACTCTGGCCCTTTCTCCTGTAGCAGGGTAGCGGAGGGGGAGGAGCGGGGGTTGGTTAAGGGCGGGTAGACAGATTGCGCGCCTGTGGCTCTAAGTGGATGATGACCCACCTCTCTCTAAGTTGACAACCACCTGTTGTCCCTCACAAAGTGGCTGTCGGTGACAGTCTGCATGGCTGGTTCAACTGCTCCAGGTTGAGGTGTTCCCCGTTACTGAACCATGTCCAGACGCTTGAGCCTAATTCCTCCTGACTGAAGGGCTTACCCCATATCCCCCATGCGTAGAATGACTGCATGTGTGACTGAAGTCAGCTGGAGGCT
Source organism: Hypomesus nipponensis (assembly GCF_054491055.1). Classification (NCBI taxonomy): domain Eukaryota; kingdom Metazoa; phylum Chordata; class Actinopteri; order Osmeriformes; family Osmeridae; genus Hypomesus; species Hypomesus nipponensis. The sequence goes on along the minus strand of NC_140362.1, from coordinate 4,699,008 downwards.
GAGCTGGTCTCCTTTCAGTGTCCCCTCCCCCCCCCCCCACTCCTCGTTTAAGACGAACGCCATCTCGCTCGCCAGTCTCAGGCCGCGCGTCGCCTCGAACACCTCTTCGCTCCGTCGCTACCTCCACCCTCTCTGCTCTCGAGTGACACCAACCCTGTTCCTGCCCAGTCGCCCTTTTCATTGTCAAGGTTTGTCGGTGTTGTCAGGGATTGGGAGAACGACTGGGGCTCCATGGTTTGTTTCCCTCTAATGAGTTATGTAAGGAGACAAGGCCTCCCCTGTTCTGCATCGCCACCCCCCCACCCCCCACCCTGGGACAAGCCTCAGGACAAGATGTACGGAGAAGCGCAACGTGACCACGATGCGTGAAACACTCCTGTCCACAAGGCCTCTGGGGAGCCCCACAGTCAGGGCCCTCCTGGTGCGACAGGCCCAGAAGGAGCTTGCGCCGGTGGGGGAGATAGGAGGATGGAGCTGGGTAGATGGATCCCCCCCCCCGGAGGGGAATTAGGGCGATGGACGTTGCGACCATCGACGTCCTGGAGATGGGCCGTGACGAGGCCGACGATCAGTCACCTCCCTACCCTACCCTCCACTCCCCCTCCCCCCACACACACACACACACAAACACACACCTCCCCACGTTCACCTTTCAGCACATCCTCATCTCCTTCTAAATGAGACACGCAAACAGAAATCTGGGGCTTAGTGTGTGTTCAGGCCAGCCTGGGCTGTTTATATACATTTTGTTTACGCCAGTGTCCCCTCCTAAACAAGAGTGATGTGTTGGTTAAAGCCCTGTGTGTAATCTCTGTCATTTAGCACTGTTTAGTGGGAAAGCCCGTTGGTATATTTCAGGAAGATTTAGATGAGTGGTAATGTACACAGCTTTGCTTATGGTTTCTTTACCGCGGGGGAAAAACACCAATCTTCATCAGATGGCAAATTTTCAGAGCTGAGGGGTCACGTCTGTGTGTACGTGTGTACGTGTGTATGTGTGTGCGTGTGTATGTCTGTGTGTGCGCGCCTGTATGTGTGTGTCTTGTAAACCACAGGGTTTTTGACAAGACCTAATCCAGGCTTGGTAATCATAGTCATTAGCACACACAAACACATGGCTCCGTGGAGCCAGAGAAACCTTTGCAGCAGAGCCTGGGGACTGAGGAAAAGTGTTATCCCAATGAGCTAATGCTTTATTAAACTGTTCTTTACTGATCCAACTCTGACACAGCGATTCGTTCTAATCAGGGAGTTGGGCCGCCTGGGTTCTCTGGGCCCTTACACGTCTTAACAAGTCTGTTCTGGCCATTAGTCTGGGAGTGCTGTCTGCTCAGAGTGTGGTCGCAGTCTACCGACCCGGTGTGTCACTGTTCTCCACAGATACAAATGGACTTCTAATGACTTTTACAACCGGCCGTATCACCTAGGAATGAAGTGATGGCTTACTAGAACTGTGCCATTGGCCCCAAACAAGGCCAGACTCGAAACATACGAGTCGTAGCTCCAGACCGAGTCTCTCAACCCCATCTGCAGTCTTTGCCTTGGTCCTTGGCACTTCTTCTAATGTTTACACATCTTTTTTATTTTGTGTGTCAATGTATTTGTTTCGATTATTTCTAGTTGTATGGTATCCCTGTTTAATACTGAAAGTGACCATTGTGTTGGTTTGGTCTCTGTTTAACCGACTTGGCTTGTTTGACCAACAAAATCGAATGCCATTGTCTAAATAAACTCTGGTCTGAAAGCGTCCTCTTCATCCCCCGGTGAGTACTAATAATGGACACAGAGAGGGCAAACAAACGTTGGCAGGCTGTTTTTGTTTGCGGTTAGAGATGTGTCATAAGCTAGGAAAAGCGAAACTCGCTAGCTCTGGATGAAGGCTTAGGATCTAAAGCTATATTCTGTTGCATGATATGAACCCCATCCCCGCAGACTGTGGTTGTGCTGCTGGTTAGGGATATTTCCAGTCCCTTTGTACTGTACTGTACTGTACTGTACTGTACTGTACTGTAGCTTGTCTAGCACTGTTTCGGGACTGTAACCTCCACCAAACAGTGGAGAGAGCTCTGCGGTGGTGATTTCTCCCGAGACGCAGCAGCAACCCAGGCTAAAGCCTACTGCAGCATGTGTTTGAGGAGCCTGGTCTGTCAACACAGTAATCCCAGTTGAAGAATAGCAGATTTAATTATAGGTGACAGGTTTGGGGAGGATTTTGTCTCTTTTGACGGTAATGAGCTGTTACTGAATGGATAGAGATCGGGTCACGACTCCGTCGAACCTGATGTGATACTGTGTGTTGCATGTCTTTTCGGAGCGGGTACACAGGACAGTTGTCGCGTGTGCGCGCCATGCTCTTAAAGTCTTGTGACAGTCTGTGTAAAAATGGGTCGCTTGTTGGTCTTCAGGTAGTGTTTCTGAAATGGGACAGTGTGCTGTAAATCTTCAATAATGATTTCTTCTGTCTCCTTGCTCTGTAAACAACACTTAGGAGTTAAAATGAGAGCAGCTTTGGTCTTCTGACTTCTGGCAAACCGTGTTCACACGCAGGCCAAAGGAAAAGTGTGTGTGTGTGTGGTGTGTGTGTGTCTGTGTGTGTGGTGTGTGTGTGTGTGTGTTTGTGTGTGTGTGGTGTGTGTGTACGGAGGGTGGAAGAGGGAGGGGGGGGGCTGGAAATGGAAGTGGCCACCATGACTCTTTTTTAGAAAGGATTAGCTCTACACTTGTTACCTGCTTACAGTGTGTGTGGACACGTAACAGTGTGTATGTGTGTGTGTGTGTGTGTGTGTGTGCATTTACATGCGCTTGTCTACGTGTGGGGTTGTCAGAGCAATAACTTAAGACGGCAAGATCATCACCTGCAGTTACCTCTGAGTTCCCAGGAAGAGTATTTTCCATGCGCTCAGCCAGCTCTGCTCTGAGTCATCGGGGCCCCCCGTCCACGCACATTCAGAACATCTCTGATGCTCTGAAGGATCCCAGAGAGACCGGGCTGTCAAACAGGTCGGCCGGCACCAAACCCGAGGTGACCCAGGGCGGCGCCACCAAGTCTGCCTACCTCACCCAACGGTCACGCACTGAGGCGACTGAGGGAACACACCGTAACGTCCAGAATCCTTTCCCTGTCGGCTTCACGACGTTGATTGGACGTTCAAGCGATCCTCGTGAGGTAAACACAGCCCCAGCCCCCTCCCCGCTCCAACTCCCTCCCAGGATCGGTCCTCGCTAGAGTGCCACGGAGCAGGCAAGACCCCCCAGGGTCACCACGCGGCTGTGTACTCACATACCAGCAATCACATCAAATATCAGAGCCTGCCCCAGTGACAAGAGAGAGGAAGGCCTTCTGAGGGGGGTCGTTAAAGAACGCGCCTGTAATGGGGAGCTCGCGGGGCGGGGGGAGGAGGGTGGGGGAGGAGGGTGGGGGAGGAGGGTGGGGGAGGAGTGTGGGGGAGGAGGGTGGGGGAGGAGGGTGGGGGAGGAGGGTGGGGGAGGAGTGTGGGGGAGGAGGGTGGGGGAGGAGTGTGGGGGAGGAGGGTGGGGGAGGAGTGTGGTTGGGGGGGGGGGGAGGATGGGGCGGGGGGCCGAGGATCAAATGGCCCAGTCTCTCATCTCCCTGGCTCCGTTCAAAAGAGCCAAAAAGGAGCCCCAAATGGGATCATGGAGTTAGAGTCACACCGGGAGTCCAAGCTAAACAACAGCGTTCCAGAGAGGAGAAACCCGAAGCAAGCGCTCCAGGAGGAGGAGGAGAGGGAGAGGAGGAGGAGGAGAGGGAGAGGAGGAGGAGGAGAGGGAGAGGAGGGGGGGGGGGGAGAAGAGAGGAGGAGGGGGAGGAGAGGAAGAGGAGCAGAGGGGTATTAGGAGGGGGCAGAGAGGTGGATGAGGAAGAAGGGTGGAGGAGGGGAAGATAGGGAGGAGGGGAGGAGGAGGGGGAGGGGGAGGGGTAGGGGGAGGGGGAGGGGGAGGGGGAGGGGGAGCAGAGGGGTAGAGGAGGAGGGGTGGAGGAGGGGGAGCAGAGGGGTGGAGGAGGAGGAGGGGAGGAGGGGGAGCAGAGGGGTGGAGGAGGAGGGGAGGAGGAGGGGGAGGGCAGGAGGCCTGCAGTACTCATCAGAGCTGATGGACGAGTGGCGTGTGGATCAGATCACTGGATGGACTGATGCAATCACATCGCCGTACTGTCTCTGCCGTTACCGCGGTGCTCTCTCCCTCCCTCTTGGTTTCTCTCTCTCTCTCCCTCTCTCTTAGCTTCTCTCTCTCTCACTCTTTCTTAGTTTCTCTCTCTCTCACTCTCTCTTAGTTTCTCTTTCTCTCACTCTCTCCGTCCGTCTCTCTCCCTCTCTCTTAGTTTCTCTCTCTCTCCCTCTCTCTTCGTTTCTCTCTCTCTCCCTGTCTTATAACTTCTCTCTCTCTCACTCTCTCTTAGTTTCTCTCTCTCTCTCTCTCTCCCTCTCTCCGTCCCTCTCTCTTACTGTCTCCCCCGTCGACAAACCGACGCTCATGTACAATCCCCATGCACATGTACATAGCACTGGGCAAACACGTACTATTTATTAAGAAGCAGCCATCTGGTTCCCATCGGGCGCCCCCTCCATGCTCCTCAGCGCTCCTCCTTGGCGGCCTACAGGAGGAGAGCTGTCTACATGTTCATCCAGGGAGGTATTTTTAACTCCACACACAGGAGAGGAGGTGCACGGGGGGGGGGGGGTAGCAGAGTAAGGGGGCGGGGGGAGGAAACCTGACCCTTTCTGTTTCACTGTTTACTGGTCATTCTCAGCATTGCAGACTGCTGCAGAAGGGAGGGAGGGAGGGGCCAGCGCTGACCTGGAGGACTGGACGTCCTTCACGGTGCTCTGCTCTGGGAGGGCGGTGGGGGTCAAGGGGTGGTGACGGTAGGGGGGGGTTGGGGTGGTGGAGCGGGTGGTGTTGTCCTCTCCCGTCTCAGACGCTGCCTTCCAGGTGGCCCCAGGGACTGATAGGAGTCCCTGCTGACTGGGGACCCTTGTACAGCTGGAGCTCCCTCACTATTCTGAACCTCGTCTGACAAGAGAGGTTATACATATGCTGCCTATATGCGCCACGGTACGACATCCGGGTCACTGTGCTCTTGACCACAAGGATATGGGGAATCTTTTGAGTGGATGTCACTAGTTTTATAATTAACCAGGCCTCATTAGCACTTCAGCACAGCCATCCAATTCTCTCAGCATGAGAAAACCGGGAGGAATACAACTTCTATGAGGCTTTTTGCGGCAGACCCGGTGATGTTGGAGTACACACAGAGTCCACTCACTGGACAGGTGTGGGCCGTCAACAGCCAGAGACTTTAAACAGCTGACCAGCCTGGAAGGAAACTGTACCTGATAGCATCTTAGCTACAGTAGGCCTTTTCTGTTTGTTTTCTCTCCGACCCAGCATTTATTTAACGTCTGCCCGGGTTTGTTTATTGCGTGTTCACAAATGGGGAGGTGCTGTCATAGCTCTGGGGCTCAGACATTGTAGGCTCCAGCACGGAAATGTTTTTTATGTAGTCAGCTGAAGTTGAGCAGAAACCTCTAAAACGCAATTGCGCGTGATTGAATCGAGAAATTGGATTGTCAACGAACAAATTCCCACGGAATAGACACAGGATTTTCCTTAGGACTTTATTGACTAAAGTTGCCACCGTTTTTTCTGGAAAGTTTCAGCTTCTGGAAGTCCAAGAGAACGCTGTCAAAGTTTAAGAGTCGCATAGACTCATCCGCGTCTTGTAGCTGACCACGATGGCGGGATGGGGGAATCTGTTTGAGTGTTTATCTCTGGGCTCTTTAGACGTGGTTGTGTCTGAGGTTGGCGTGCGTGGTAACGGTCAGGGTTGCGGTCAGGGTCCAGGAGACACAGAGTGCCACTAAAGGCCAGTAAAGTCTGCAGGTCCTTCGCTACAGTACCCCACTGGCCTTGATCCAAGTCCCAGCACGGCTCGGAATTCCAGCTTGGTCCTTCCTGTCATCTCATGCTGCTTCCCTTTATATTCCTCGCCTTTGATGTCCACTCTCCAACCCCCCCTCCCTTCCACCCCCCCCACCCCCCCTCCACCCTCCCACCATAAACATGTCTCATTCTCTCTCTCTGTCGTTCGGTCTTGGAGATGGACGCACAAAGTGAACGTATTACGTTTTATCCTTTTTTACAAGGTCCTTTCCATGCCGGTCACCACATAATGCTTTAGACGCTGAGTGACTGCTCTGTTGAAGTAACTTGGACAACTCCTAATAAAAATGAACAACCACCCGGATGGACCATGTCGGTTCCTGAACACCCACCTGGATGGACCATGTCAGTTCCTGAACACCCACCTGGATGGACCATGTCGGTTCCTGAACACCCACCTGGATGGACCATGTCGGTTCCTGAACACCCAGCTGGATGGACCATGTCGGTTCCTGAACACCCAGCTGGATGGACCATGTCGGTTCCTGAACACCCACCTGGATGGACCATGTCGGTTCCTGAACACCCACCTGGATGGACCATGTCGGTTCCTGAACACCCACCTGGATGGACCATGTTGGTTCCTGAACACCCAGCTGGATGGACCATGTCGGTTCCTGAACACCCACCTGGATGGACCATGTCGGTTCCTGAACACCCAGCTGGATGGACCATGTCGGTTCCTGAACACCCAGCTGGATGGACCATGTCGGTTCCTGAACACCCAGCTGGATGGACCATGTCGGTTCCTGAACACCCACCTGGATGGACCATGTCGGTTCCTGAACACCCACCTGGATGGACCATGTCGGTTCCTGAACACCCAGCTGGATGGACCATGTCGGTTCCTGAACACCCAGCTGGATGGACCATGTCGGTTCCTGAACACCCACCTGGATGGACCATGTCGGTTCCTGAACACCCACCTGGATGGACCATGTCGGTTCCTGAACACCCAGCTGGATGGACCATGTCGGTTCCTGAACACCCAGCTGGATGGACCATGTCGGTTCCTGAACACCCAGCTGGATGGACCATGTCGGTTCCTGAACACCCAGCTGGATGGACCATGTCGGTTCCTGAACACCCAGCTGGATGGACCATGTCGGTTCCTGAACACCCACCTGGATGGACCATGTCGGTTCCTGAACACCCACCTGGATGGACCATGTCGGTTCCTGAACACCCAGCTGGATGGACCATGTCGGTTCCTGAACACCCAGCTGGATGGACCATGTCGGTTCCTGAACACCCACCTGGATGGACCATGTCGGTTCCTGAACACCCAGCTGGATGGACCATGTCGGTTCCTGAACACCCAGCTGGATGGACCATGTCGGTTCCTGAACACCCAGCTGGATGGACCATGTCGGTTCCTGAACACCCACCTGGATGGACCATGTCGGTTCCTGAACACCCAGCTTGTCTCTCTGGCAGTGGGAGGACAGGACAGTGGATGAGAACACCTCCTCTGGATGATGTCACCGTGGAGAAAATGTGTTGCCGCGTTATCGCTAGAGTAACAAAGTCCCCTGTTGTACTGCACCGCCTCCCCTCTCCGTTCTCTCTCCTCACCACGACACCTGCGCCCGAAGATGACGTGTACCCTTGAGAAGTTGTATTTTTTATTCTTTATCTCCCACGAATGACAAAGACCTCAGTTTTTCTCCACACAGCAACCCAGGGAGGAGACAGGTTTTGGCAAACACTTCTGAAATAGAAGGGGAGGGGGGGTGGGGTTACTGTTGCCAATGGTTTTGTAAATTATTTTCAACCCCCCTCAACGGTGACTTAATGACCCATAAAGGCTGACATGACACAAGAGCTCTGGAGTGGTGTTTGACTTGTTTTGGTGTTCCGGAAGGATCCGCGGTAAACATTAGCCAGGCCGTGAGGTGTCTGCTGCTCTCTATCAGTCGGGCATGTGAGGAAGGCCAAGACGGAGCAAAGGGACGCTATTTTGAGGAGCTGATGCAACGAAGTTGTGGGCCAGGAACAGGTTTAGTGATATTTATACTGTGGGGCCTTAGTAAAACTTCATATCCTCTTCAGTGCGGACTACACCACTCCCTGTCAGTCTGCCCACACACTATTTAGCTCTGCTCAAGACACCGGAGAGAGGGGACTTAGCTGTGGCCCCGGACGCCCAAACCCCAGATCAAGTACGAGATGTAAAGACAATATTTCGCAGCACCAAATCTGAGACTCGAAAGCAAATATTTGAGGAATATCAGGCTACCGAAGCCAACCGCACAGGAGGCTGGAGGGGAGACGGCGGTAGGGGAACCTCACAGGGCCCAAAACAAACCTGGGATGGACTACAATCCGACAGTGTCAGCTCGTTGTTGTTCTCCACTGGCTCCGCAGCCACTGAAGCGCGGGCTGAAATAACTCCATTCCGATCGTTGTTGGGGATTCAAGTATCCCTGCGATGTAAGGACTTGAGCAGGCAGGGAGAGCCTCTTCCGTGGGGCATCCCCTCGGTTATGAAGGGGGTCCGCTCTGAGGAGACCGAGCCGGGGGGAGGTCGGGGCCACCTTTGTGGCTCGGTCTCAAAAGGAGAAGAAAGGGATAGCAGATAGAAAATGGGAAGGGGGGGGGGGGGGAGGGGGGCCCTGTTGGCCTCTGGAGAACGCGGGCCGGGAGCCTTAATCCGCCGGCTTTCTGTGGGGGGAGGAGTCCTTCAGAGCGGTGAGAGGAGCCCAGGGTGTCATGTCTGGGGGGGGGGGAGGGGGAGCGAGGGGCCATTCACAGCTCCAGCCCTCGAAACACTCGACACGTTCGTGTCTGTGATCTAGCGCCGGGCTAGCCCTCCAAACGAGGTGCGTCAGCAGTTAAGAGTCCCCATGAGCTCTTGGTGGAAAAGACGTCGTCGACCATCTGGTGTGGCCATGAATTGAGACTTGAACACTTTTTTGGACACTCGGGCCAGATTGAAAACGAGACGGGTTCGATTGACTCAAATCCTAAAGAGTGGGAATCATTAAGGCTGAAAAGAAGTCTTCGCACTGCATGTGTACTGTGCGTGTCTTGCATCTAAACCGTAATGCGCCGTGACTCCTCCGGTCAAAGCTGTGGAAAACACTGTCATCTTTTCTTAAGTCTGAGCTTTGAAGACTTGCGAACAACTTCAGAGGCAAAGACGCGATGAAGGAACCGATGAGGCTTCAGAAAGTCTTTGTGGCGGAGACAGGGCATGACTTTGTAGTGGCTTCAGCTGAATGAAGCAAACTCTCATCTTTCAGCCAACGTGTCAGACATTGTTCGAGGTCCATTCAGATCCATACAATTGTCTTAGGCTGCGGTGTAGTTGTGGTCACTTACGGATCGCTCACGACACAAAGCACAGAGAGGATTTCGCTTAAAGCGCTTGTTTAGGAGATAAAAGATTGTGTTTAAGCCTTTAATCTCTGTGTTTGGAAATGGGAAAATGTGTTTGAATTTCACAGAGTGTCTGGACCTCAGAAGTAGCTTTTGTTGACAGGAACGGACACTTTGCCCTACTTGCTCTCTCCCATTGGGCCCCCTAAGTCACGTAACCCTGCTGATGATTCAACAGCTTCAGTCCCACAGAATGTCTGATCTTCTTTTTATTGCAGTAAGAGAAGACAGAGAGAGAGGAGAGACAGAGAGAGAGAGAGAGAGAGAGACACACAGAGAGAGAGAGAGAGAGAGAGAGAGAGAGTTAGAGAGAGAGAGAGAGAGAGTTAGAGAGAGAGAGAGAGAGAGAGAGAGAGAGAGAGAGAGAGAGAGAGAGAGAGAGAGGGGGGTGCATGAGTGTATTGGACTGGAAGCAATCTATAGCACTTACAGTACCCATCACTAACACAGTTAGGAACATTCTTTGGTTGGCACTTTTGTCAAACCTGTACCTCATAAATGCGATCATTCATCTTTAGGATCCGAGTCGATACACAGTAACGGACGGCTATACATAAATAGCACTGTGATAATAGCCATCAGAATGTCAGCCCCTGTCTTTTTCTGCCGTGTCATCCTGAACCCATGGCCCAGCCTGAAGCCCCTTGCTGGGACAGGTCGCTGGGTCGAGGGCCTGTGGTCATGGAGGAACAGGCTCTGGTTTCTGCTGCTCTGGACACTCCAGTCCTCGATGTCTGTGTTTACTTAAGCCATGTGGTGACACACACACATGTCGGGACACACACACAAACACACGCTCACGCGCACACACACACGCCCAAGCACACACACACACAGACAGACACACGTACATGAGCAGAAGCAGGCATGCATGCTCCTTGATCTCTCTGTAATTGAATGGTTTGTTGATGCTTTGGCGTGTTCTATGGGCACCAACATTGTTTACGTGATCAAAGTTGCATACAATTCACACCCATGTAAACAGCTTTATTTGCCCAATGCACGTAATTAGACCTTGAGCTCCACACAAAGGGCCTGGGGAGTTTTGTGGTAAGTGGTGTGTACGTGCCATCCCAAATATATGTTTGTAAAAAATGCAATTAGGAGGTACAGAGTCCTAAACAGAGGACAGTTGCTGTTTATCGACAATTCCCTGTCTAGTCTATATTTATGCCTGTGAACTCTCTGACCACCGCAGTGGTTTTAGCGAGGTTCACGGCTACAGTCTTCGTCCGTCTAATCTCCCTCCCCCCCAGTGTATTGGACACTGAATTCTGTTTGTTGGCTCAGAGTATGACGTGTCACAAACTCGCCCTTCACTCTTGTGGATTGTGTCCCTGCGTTACCATAACAAAGTCACCCTCCAGCCCCGAATGAAAAATCCTTTGTCATCTCTAACACCGTCTCTGGAAATGTCAAAGCAAGCGGTGCTCCGAGTGCAGTCTCCCTGCTTAATGTCCCATCTGTCACTGTCAGAGCGGGATGGGTCTCCTACAAAGACGAGGGGAAGAAAGCGACGGAGAGAGTGTGCGAACGAAAGACCCTGAGAGGGTCGGGGTGAGAGAGAAAAGAGAGAGATGAATGGAGAAAGAGAGGCATAGCAGAGAGGGAGGGAGGTGGGAGAGAGGAAGAGATAAAAAGATAAAAAGATAGAGAAGGACAGAGAGAGAGAGAGAGAGCGAGATAGAGAGAGAGAGAGAGAGAGAGAGAGAGAGAGAGAGAGAGAGAGGTGGGAGGAGAGGTGACCTTCTGCCTCTCTGTGTCAGCTGCTGCAGGAGAGATTCTGGACACACTAAAATAGCTCCAGAGAGAGAGAGAGAGAGAGGCTACTGGCACGTACTGCCAGCCCATCTGAGCCTGTCTGTCTCAGCTTTCAGAGGAAGTCCCCAAGTCCCCCTGCCCACCCTGGCTTCTACGACGTCAACCATGCCCCTCCCCTCGCTGCACGTTAGTCGTGAGCAACAAACTGTCCTTGTCCTTTCTGTCGCGACGCATCCACGGCGTCCAATGCCATGCTCTTGTTTGAGACCAACGTGTGTTTGAACCCTCTGGACGGTCTCTCCTGTAGATGCTTCTGGAGCATCGGTAGGTCAGGAAATAAGGCGGAAAGGAGGCTGAGCCTTTTGCGGCAGAGCTGCGAGGCTCTGTGACGTGATAGACAGGCCTATTGTTCCAGCTACGCAGCCAGGCCGCCAGGAGATCCCTGCCCCTGACAGCCTCAGAGCCTGGGTCAACTGGGGTTAACCCTGGGCCACCTGGATGGAGAGCCCCACACACACACCCACACACAGGCACACACCCCTACCCTGTTTCAGGATCACCGGGGTCCTACTCACACATGCACACACATACATGCGCCGGCATGCACTTCCTCACACAGGCACGAACACACAGCCACAATCATAAGACAGGCACGGACACAGACATGCACGGAAACAAGCACACGCAAGCTGTGCTGTGGACACGTGCGCGCGCGCTCACGTCCACACAGAGACTGTTCTGCCTTTGATGCCTCTGTAAGTGTTAAAGGATGAAAGGTTCTGGCTGAACAGAGGCCAGTGTGGCCTTCCTCGGGAGCTGGCTGCACCCCGTTCTGTGGAGTGCACCCCCTGAAAGATGCCGTGACCCGCGGGGTCACAAGGCGGGGGTGGGCTGAGTGACTTGAGGACCACCTCCTGTCAACATGAAGTGATTTATGGAGAAGAGACACAATCCCACCTCCTGTAAGCAACCGCAAAGCCTGGCTCTCTCTCTTTCTTTCTTTCTCGTTCTGCCTTTCTTTCTTTCTCTTTCTTTCTTTCTTTCTCCACTTTTCCCTCCTCTTCCTGTGAGTCTCTCCGCCTTCCTTCGCCCTAGCCGGCCTAAGGAAGGCCTAAGGAAGGCCGGCTGCCGCCTCATCAGAAGTGAAACCTGTCATCAACAGCTCGCACTGAGGTTGAAGAGAGGAGCGTGGGAGGATTCGGCCTTGGGTGGAAGTTGTAGAGGAAGTGTTTGAGGGAGAGAGAGCTTCCTTTCAAAGCATCGTTTCAGACATAAGTACCTGTTCCCCGTCTTGGGAAACCTGTTAGGTAATGCTGGTGTTGGGCCAAAGGTGAAAATCCCTAACCGTGTTGATTTATTTAAATGTATTTTGTGAACATTTTCATTTTTCATTGGCCCGCTGCCTTAGGAGGTTGTAAACTGGAATAGAATTTCACATATTTCCTTCTGTGGAAAGTTCCAGAGAAGAAGAAATGCACTTTCCTTCGCGGGCCTGTAACATCTCCCATTTGCTGCGACTTTAATAGCTTAATTCTGTATTAATCTGAGGCCTCCTCGTACTGCTCTAAACCCGCTGGTCCTGCCCCCCCCACCTCTGATTCTGGAAGGATGGGTTTAGAGAGAGAGGGGAAAGACAGGGTGGAATGTCCCCCTGCTAAGACTTCATGTGGCGTATGAAGGCTCCCACTGCCAGTTTCCCCTCCTCCCCAGACTCTGCAGGTCCTCGCGCAGGGAGACAAGCCTTTCCTGGAAATCTCAATTTACCCTTGAATAGGAGTAAAGGGACAATATATCACAGACCTGGATGTGTGCTTGCAACTGGGAGCTGGTTGGGACTGGGGGCTATTAGTGAAGAGTTATAGGAACACGAGGGCGACTGTAACAGCACAAACGCTTGATTTAGGTTTCCTTGGCGTTTGTTGACATCCATATTCTTTTTTTTTTTTGTTGCACTCTGCGTTTCACTGAATTCTGTTGACAATGGGGGATTTTGGAGAAAATTGAATCACGGTTGTAGCTCTCAGTGTCAGTGTGTTTTTTGTTGTTGTAATACTTCTTATATCATCATCTAGACATCCACTGGACCTCAGTGCCTAATTTAGTTCCAGCTCATGTACCATGTTTTGGAATGACAATACAAATCCTTATCCCTATCCTTGTCCTTCATCTGCTATGCTCAGAAAACCCCTCAACAAACAACAAGTGTGTTCATCAGGTGATCTGGCACCACCAGAATCCCTCCATCCCTCCTGTTTCTCTCTCCATCTCCATCTACCTCTCATCTTTCGTCTCTCTCTCTTCTTTGCTGTCTCCTTCTCCCTCTCCTCTCCCTCCTTCTCCCTCTCCCTCCTTCTCCCCCTCCCCCTCCCCCTCTCCCTCCTTCTCCCCTCCTTCTCCCCCTCCCCCTCCCCCTCCCCCCCCTCCCCCTCTCCCCCTTCTCCCTTCTCCCCCTCTTCTCTCCCTCTCCCTCTCCCTCTCCCTCTCCCTCTCCCTCTCCCTCTCCTTCTCCTTCTCCTTCTCCCTCTCCCTCTCCCTCTCCCTCTCCCTCTCCCTCTCCCTCTCCCTCTCCCTCCCCCTCCCCCTCCCCCTCCCCCTCCCCCTCCATCTCCCTCGCTCCCTCTCCCCCTCCCTCCTTCTTCCATCTCCCTCTGTGTGCAGTGAGTCCTGGTTAGCAGCAGTAAGCCTATATCCTGGTGGTGAGCAGTAGATCTGCGAGCTGTCTTCGTCCTGCTCCTTGCAGCGCGCACCCCGCCAGGCGGCTGGCTCAGCAGGACCCTGCGCTGGCCCGGAGTGGAAATCTCTGGCCAGTGTTATCTTTGGAAAGTGTCGACTCCACAGAACATCGGGAGCGTGGAGTCCAGTGTCAGTCCAGACGTCTTAGCGGCCGCTCTGGTGAAGAAAAGAGAGGGAGACATTGTGCTGGTCCCACCAGAACAGAGAGAATAAAGAACGCATGAAAGAGCGGTGTGTGTGTGTGTGTGTGTGTGTGAGAGAGGGGGTGGGTGCAGATGACAGGGAGATGAATGGCTCTGAAAGTTAACACGGTGATGGACATTTTAGATTTTTTTTTTGTACTTTTGCGCTCTGTGCTCAGACTCAATGTGTTGGTTATTTGTTCCTCTAATTAGGGGAGTGTGCAGCCACGGCCCCCGAGGGGACAAGGGATGAGTGTTATTGTAGTCCATCGAGCGTTTTCAGGACCACGCCAGCAGCCAGCATCATTCCTGGGAGCCAGATGGCGTAGCAGCGTTAGGGGGCTTGTTTACCGGACTGTGGACCTGAGCGCAGATCCCAGAGCAGTTTTTTTCTGCCCAAGACAGACGCAAATGTTTAGTCAGGAGACTGAAGGGAAGCGAGACAAAGGCCTCCATCTGTCTGTCCTGTGCTGGGTGAAACCCAAGTTCAGCAGCCAGGGCCTCTCACTTAATGCAGGAATCCATCTCATTCTTTGGCTTTTATGACTCTACTTATCCAGTTCTAATGACCCCCAGGGCTCAGCTAGAAGACTGGATGTTTTTTTTTTTTTTTTTTTTGGTACGTTCTTACATGTTGTGTGAGGGGGACGGGGGGGCGCGGGGGGGGGCATGACAAATTAGCACTAAGCAGCGATAGGCCAACTTGTATAGGCGTCTGTTTCATTGAAACAGCATGGTCGCTTCCCCCAGTTGGCTGACTGTGGGTTCCGGTAGCTTAAAGAAATCTTTATTCTCTGGGGGGACAGTTTCTCAGATTGGGAGCTTGTCCCAAACCGCTTTGGTTTCGTTTTCGGACACGACATGAGACAGTTATATGATCTCTCTTCCTGACTGAAGGAGATGCCATCCGTGCCCTCTGAGACGCAAAGTTTGGATTTAAACGTGTCCAAAAAACGTCGGAATGAAACACTGACCTGGATACGAGCACACAAGGAGTCTTTGTCGTCCATTCGACAAAGCGCCTGTGGGGAGAAGATGAAAGGTTGTGTAGGCGATCGTCTCCCTTTTCCAGCTGCTACAATCTCACATCAGGCCTCATACTGTATATTCTTAGCCTCATATATTTAGCAGACCCAGTAAATTCACACCTCCGTGAGTGACCCAGTGAAATGGCCGGCAATGGAGATGGTTTATTTTTTGTTCTACCCCTCATTCGCTTTGGGAGTAGTGAGGTTTCTCCTTTCTCACACCTCCATACCGTATCAGCATTCCTCACATGATTATTTTTGTAGTTTGTTCTATGTTTAAGACATCTGCTTTATTTGACTACCCCCTACATGGATGACCGATCTACTAAAGTAGGACTGTAAGGAGATGGGCGTGACTCTAAAAGGCGCGGTCGTACTGTTCAAGTGTCCGTGCCTGCACAGCTCACCAGAAGACGTGAGACTACCCCCTACAGTGTTAAAAGTATCATGAAAGGATTCACAACCGACATTTTGCAAGTGAAAACTTGCCAGTCAAACTCACTTGCTCGCACGGTTCCAGAAATACAGCAGAAATAGGATGCTTTCCTTTGCGATGCCAAGACCAGGAACTTAGCCCAACACCAGCCGTGTCCCACAGTCTCATGTCCGGTGTTGCGTAACCGTGGAGACGGCGGCGGCGGCTTTTCTCACGCCGCAAATCACGGCGTGAGGGGGGGCAGCACTTCCTGGTTGTCTGACTGATAGATTTACGCGGCAGAGGTCATGCAGCAGACTGTGCCCTGTGCTGCAGTGTGCGCCCCCCGCCCTCCACGTGTTACACACTGGGAACACAGGTTGATGGCTTTAAGGGATGGGGCTTCCAGAATGCTCACACTCCGCAGAATGCAACGCGAAACGCAGCCGCGCGAGAGAGGGAAAATGAGGGGAAAAACACCAGGAGAGTTGGCAAGTGTGTTTTCTTTTGCGCATAGTGACCGACCGATGTCATAGCCACATGGTACACGTGTGCAAGTAATCAATGATCCCTCGTGTTTGCTTAAACCTTCACACTTCTGTAATGAATCACGCTTTTATTTTCTGCGTTGTTATTTCTTTCAATCAAGCTGTCAACATAGGGTGCATGTGCTGCTCAACCGGAAAGATCTGGAGAAAACCGTTTCTGCCCTCTGATGCAACATGTCCACGCATTGATACAGTACGAGGTGCTTTTGTCTAAATGGTTGCGCTATCAGGCCCGCACTCCTTGACAACCAAAAACAAACAAACAAAACAAATGAGAAATATGGGTCAAAGGAGTCATCCTACTATATCCCATGGCCAGCGTGACGATAATAGACCTTTATCCAGGCTCCAACATTCACCAAACAGCTATCTGGGAAGGCCCGTGGGGAATCCGAAAATTAGAGAAGCGCCCTGTTCTGAAAAGGAATTTATTTCAAGGAACGTATTTTTCCCCCAAAAATCGACACAACGCCTCTGTTTGCATTGTGCCACATGAAGTGTCACGTTACTCTCTCTGAACTTTGTGCATTTATCCGGGCAGGGCCTCAGCCAGATCGACGCTGTAGGGGTTTGGTTAGCCGATAGAGGATGTGTCCTTGCTGCTGTTGAGATACACAGTATCACAACAGGAAGTGGGAGAAACGTACAGTCGCTAATCACAACGCAGCCCCTATGGCCGGGAGGGGGGGGGGGAACGAGAAGTAGGCTCTCCCCTCGTGCCGTCTGGGTGACAAGGACATCGGCGGGTGAGGAGGAGAGGAGGAAGAGAGGAGGAGGAGGAGAAGAGAGGATCAAAAAGGCTGGTGTTGGCAGACTGTTCTGTTCCTGCAGTAGGTTGCCAGCTTTGAAAGGCACTTCTGGGACGGCCGAGATCAGATCCAGCCATTCACACGAACACGCCTCGGTCACATGATCTCAAACGATCTGGGGAACCAGTGCCCTCGCTGGATGCATGAGAGTGTCGATTCAAAAAGGAATGAGGGTGGAATTCTGGATGTTTGGTGTGTTGTTATTGTCTCCCTGTGGTCACAAACTTCCTGGACCAGACATCATTTGCTACCCTTCCAATAATTTTTAATTTGCTATGGGATCCAAAAGCCTTCGCTTTTCCTCATCCCCTTGACTCGTGTGAGACATTGCAAAAGAAGCAACTCGCAACAGGCCCTTCCCCTCCGTCACCAAGTGTCGTTGAAAAATAGGACGCGAATCAGTGTGCCGTGAATATAACTACGTTTCCAGTGCCAACCTTATCTCCTCCCCTCGCTCCTCATTGGGATGCGGCGTCGCATGCTCAGAAACACATCTGTCGACACCGACATTCCCCATTCGCGTGCGCTGAGCGAGGGCTTGACTTTAGACACAGACACATTAACACCAGCTCAACAATGGCACCCATGTGAACCATGCAGCCCCCGTGGTCTGAGGTGTCTGGCCTGTGTTGGAGCCCAGCCAGGGGGGAGGAGGACGGGCTGGGGAGTGTCAGGTCCACGGATCAAACAGTCACCTGGAACAGCCTTATGCCTGGCAGGCTGGGTAAACATTGGAGGACCCCGGGGCTGACCTCTCTGTCAAACAGCCCCATGTGGATCACCTCAGCGCCGTCCTCACCCACCTACCCACCCCCTCACCACTTCTCCGCCTCACCCCCTCACCACTTCTCTCTTTCTCTGTCTGTCTGTCTGTCTATCTCTCTCTCTGTCTCTCACTCTCTCTCTCTCTCTCTCTCTCTCTCTCTCTCTCTGTCTCTCTCTCTGTCTCTCTCTCTCTCTCTCTCTCTCTCTCTCTCTCTCTCTCTCTCTCTCTCTCTCTCTGTCGCTCTGTCTGTCTTTCTGTCTGTCTATCTCTCTCTGCTGCTCTCTTTGTCCATCTGTCTGCTCTCTCTCTGTTTCTTTCTCTCTCCCATGTCCAAAATGAATCTGACGTGATGACACAGATCAACTGCCAGGACAATACAGACCAATTAAATATCTTCTGTTCTTTTTTACCAGCTGGGATGATTTGCTGTTGCGGTGTACTGGGCAGCTGTCACCACGCCAACCAGGCCTACAGCTGTCACACACACACACACACACACACACACACACACACACACACACACACACACACAGTCTCCACTCCACACTCCCATCTCCCCAGTGATGCGGCATAGTCAGTCCAGGGACAAATCGCCCCAGACATGGAAGACATTAAGGCTGGCTAAAAACAACACGCTAAGTACAGACTCTCTCTCCGCAATGCAAACACTAAGTGTTTCGACGGCGCTGCACATATACACATCTTGACAAGGAGTAGCAGGGGAGATGTTTTCCTTATATTTATGTAAGACGCCAGATTTCCGGGGAAGGGGGGACGGACAGTTAAGGTGCTGGGACGCTTCAGTTGCTTCCAGTAGCTGTGTTAACACTGAGAGATGAAAGACAGGGAAGATGACATTGGGATCAGAGGTCGAACCGAGCATGTGGGCCCACCGAGGTGTATTCAGATGGTGGTGGTTGTGCCCCCGGACGTCACGCCAGCCCTGGGGAGCCTGTGTCTATGTGTGGGGCTGGGACCAGGCAGGGACAGGGGGAGGGACTGCATATGGTCACAGTGACACGGTGGGCTGGAGGCAGTGGTGTCCCCAAACACGTGCCTCCCAAGATGAACTTAGCCATCTGCAGCATGTTCGGGACTATATCCACACACGTCTCCCGTTTCACATCTTAGCCCTTTTGAAACATGTGACCTTTGTAACATTGCTATTCTGAAACGTCTGGAATTGTCTTTAGCTCTTAAGGGGCCATTCGGTACAGTACAACACTACATCATACTGCCTTGAAGGATTGATCATAAAAAAAGGAAAATAACGACTACTTTTAAAAAAATTCATTGTTATTATCATCTGTTTTGTTTTTGTTCTTGGATTGACCTCAAGCACTGGTCAATATCCCTAGTGAGAATGCTGAGGCAACTCCAAGGGTGAGGTACCAAACTGGTTTAACCCCACCTGTATGGCACAGAAAGGGAGATATGGGATCACGATCGGTTAGCAGAGGGCTTTTCTAAATCTGTCTGACGTGACTGTTAACAAATGACTAGCTGTTAGCGAGTTGCTTGTGAGTAGCTGCTTGAGGGGACATCTTCCTAGCACTCGCTAACCAGGCTCCGTGTATTTACGTTAGGGAGACAATCAGCCCTTGATCAGGCCAGCACCGGGAGCTGTTGATACCAGGGAGTCAGAGGTCAGAGGGAAGATGAAGCTGGTGATATGAGACCAGGGTCTCCACAGGGAAAACACATTACCCTGCTTTTTCCTTATTTGTGTGTTCAGATCGTGGGGATGAGGACCAGATGCCGATAGACAATGCTGATTGTGGATTGCTGTAGAATGACTTAAGGTTCCTGGGTTCGTTGGGAGTTTGGTTGCTCCTGTGTCCTGCAATGTGGTCTGAGGTGGTCTGGTGTGGTCCTCTACTGCAATGCAGTCTGTGGTAGTCTGGGGTGGTCTGGGGTGGTCTGTGGTGGTACTGTCATGTTCTTTGGTCTGTGGTGGTTTGTGGTGGTCTGTGGTGGTCTGTGCTGCTGGTGTCATGTAGCGTGGTCTGTGGTGGTCTGTGGTGGTACTGTCATGTCCTGTGGTCTGTGGTGGTCTTTGCTGCTGGTGTCATGTAGCGTGGTCTGTGGTGGTCGGTGCTGCTGGTGTCATGTAGCGTGGTCTGTGGTGGTCTGTGCTGGTCCTTTACTGTGTTGGGGCCTGTAGGCCAGGAGGCACAGACTGGACACAGGCCTGAGAGGATCATTGTCTGTCAATCAGTGGGTGTTTATTGTTCATGACTTATGTTGCCCTGTTTCTCTTTTACTGCCATTGCAGCCTCAAGTTATGCTCGGCATCTGAGCGGCTGGACCAGGCAAAAACACCTTGGACTGTGCACTCAACGGGATTTCTCACTCCATCATTTCGAAGCAAATACAATTTGTGTTATGCCTACTTACATTTAGTCATTTAGCAGACGCTCTTATCCAGAGCAACTTATAGTAAGTACAGGGACATTCCCCCTTAGGCAAGTAGGGTGAAGTGCCTTGCCCAAGTACACAACATCATTTGGCACGGCCGGGAATCGAACCAGTGACCTTCTGATTACTAGCCCGATTCCCTAACCGCTCAGCCATCTGACTCCCCTGACTACTTGTTTTCCATTTGATTTTCCCAAATCACACAGTGGAAAGACATGTTTACTTTGATTAGAGTAACGGAACAATCCGGTATTTACTTTTGATAGCAGTGAGTTTGGAGTTCTCCTCCCTCATATCAAACCCAATTAACCCATCATTAGTCTAGTTGGACGACTCCAGATAAAACAGTGGAGAACCAATTAGTCTGACACGGCAAACAAACATATCTACTTCTGGATACCAATAGGAGAGTTTCCTTGTTTGTTTTCAGTCAATGGGTGAATATGTTCCTTCCTTTCTCTCGGCATAGTTCAGCAGTATGCAAATCATAGCATTCATTCACTGGCCGCCATTGTTCTCGGTCCAAAAACAGCCTACTTTTGAAGGCCTGTAATTGTACAGTGTATTCTGGCCTAGCTTATCTAACCTCGACTTGTTTTAATCATGTAATATTTAGAATATATGGAGGTTGTTTCGTCCCCTGTTCCAATCCCATGGCTTTCTCTGAGTCTTTGAGGCCTTTATATGATCCAGCTGCGTCCAACTCAGTGTTTCTGAAACACAGGTTTATCGGAGCCAGATCAGACCCAAACGCAGCTCGCTCCAGCGCTCAGAGAACCAGCCGCGTGCTGCAGCTGGGGCACTCACGGAACCGGAACCGCCCTCTCGTGAAAGCTATGCACTTCAGCGATGTCAGAGAGACAGCCATGATCAGGTCCCTCATCACATCGCCCGACGTAGGTACTGAGAGAGGCAGTCGGGGCGAGCTATTAACAAAAAGGTTTGTTTGAAAGGAAGCCGAGGGTGAAATGCGTTTGGAGTCAGTGAAATGACACCACGCAACGGGTCTTTGATAAAGCAGCTGGCAGAGAATGAAAGTCACCCCCGCCCACCATCTCCTGAGTCGTTAAACACCAGAACGGTTCAGGTGTGGTGGAATTTACTGGAATCTCACCCCTCCCCAGTCTTGTTATGACGGACTTCTGTTCATCAGGGGCACCAGCATCCAGAGCTAAATGTGGAAGTCTGATAAAGCTGGAAATGTATGCATACAGTCTGACGCACATTCCCGAAGTTCCCCGTTAAAGTGTTTCTATGCGGCACGCTTCCATTTATCGTTGTCTCACACGCACACCTACCGACTGTGTTGACACACACTGAAGTCTCGTGTGTCTCTGTGTGTTCCCTGCGTGTTACTAGGAACACCTTTGCGGAATTCTCTGCCTGTCCTAAGCAGCCAGCCCTGAGGACGCTGACATTGTGCTGTGATTGAGCTTAACCACTACCAGGTGTGCATGAAAGCTTTCGGCGGGAATGGCACAGGGTCAAGACAGGGTGGGAGTGGGAGGGATGCGAGGGCGGCGGGCTGGATGGGGGGCGAGGGAGTAGCTTCATGTGAAAAACATCAAACGTCCACAGCCCAAGCGCCGGGGCTAAAGGTGTCTGAACTTGTTACTGTGCGAACGAACAGGGCTGCGTCCCGTCAAAAGGCAAAGCTCCCAGACCCAGCGTAGGTTATTGCTTTTTTAGTTTCTTTTTTTTTTTGGAAGGTTGTTGAGGGGTGGGGTGGGGGGGGGGTCATGTTATGAATGAAAGGGGTATTTTTGGGCCCATGGTTGTTGTGGCGGGAAAAAAAGAAATCGAGAGGAGGAGAACATCTGAAATGATTGCTCATTTGTGTGTGTGCCCGCATAAGTATTGCCTACATGATGCGGGCTGTGTGTGTTTGTGTGTGTGGGCGGTTATACTATTCAAGATCTGCTGTCCTTTTGGAGGTGGGCTGGAACCAATCGCCAGGAAAGACGGAGATGAGAGCTGTGCGTTCCACGCAGCCTGCACACCCTGCGCCCTGAGCCTCTAAACCTTCAGCAGCAGCAAAGCACACAGCACCAGGCTAGACCAGTACTTGTCTTTTAACTCACAGATCACATCTTTTTTGAAAGGTCTCGAAGGCTAACACCCAAAAGCTCCCTCTCACATGAGCGGCCACACACACAGACAAACGCTCACACACACACACACTCTCAATCTGGACTGTATGATGTATAGCGGGTCTTCAGACCCTAGTTGAAGTGAGCGATGTGTGTGTGTAGCGTTGGTGCTCACTCACAGCTGTACAGGAAAGAGAGCCCCTTGCTGTCAGTGACCCCCTCATACCTTAGGTTATGTAACTCAGACAGGGTAGGTGCTGGGTATTGTAATAACAGCTACAGGACGGGATTGAGCGTTCCCTCCATGGAACTGTGGCAATTTGAAACCGTCTGTTTCACCGAGAAAGTCACAGCAAAATGAGCTCAAACGGATTTGTTTTATGAACCGGAATGAGGCATTACTATGACGAGTCCTTTCAGATGGGCTCCGAATGTCACTGATTAGACAGATTCACACACACACACACGCTCACACACACACAGACACGCACACACACACACACACACACACACACACATCAGTGGCTTATTGACTGTGCCCCCTGCTGAGAGTAATCCAGCAGAGTAGTTTGTCATTGTGGTGTGTGTGTGTGTACCTGTGTGTGTGTGTGTGTGTGTGTGTGTACGTGTGTGTGTGTGTCTGTGAAAGGAACAGAACAGAGTTATCCTTTAACGTGACTTAACCACTCACCCAGGCACAGCCAGGCTTAGCTATTGGTGTCGTACAGTAGCTGTTTATCAGCATGCAGGGCCATATCAACCAACAGTGGGAGCTCTGCTTCTTGTCCTCCCTCCTCTTCCTGGATAACTCCTCTTGGGATACCAAAGAGAGACCCCTAGGGGCCATGGAAGTAAAGACACCCACATTATACATTGTAGATGTGACTGTCTACGATTTAGTAGTGATTTTGAGTTATAGCCTCATAATTAATCTGATCCTTGTTACCCATCGTTGACTTCAGAAGAGGGAAGTTATCAGGGGAAATCTGAAGAAGGGAGCTCAGTGGAGCTTTCTTTTATCTTATCGTCTTGTTTTTCTGTAATTCATGGTGTCTAGCTATTTAGAGCGTCACGTTTTGTTTGGTTTCCTGTGATGTGTTTGGCTCCCCTAACCTTCTCTGTGAAGTGATTCACAATTGTCAGTTGATTGTTTCCTTTTAAAGAGCGCCAGGAAACTTATCTCTGGCATTCCAGAATTGAGTTTTTTTTACTTTATATCACACAAATGTGCTCTCTCGCTCTCGCTCTCTCTCTGTCTCTCTCTCTCTCTCTCTCTCTCTCTCTCTCTCTCTCTCTCTCTCTCTTTCACACACACACACACACACACATTACATACAGATACACTCATTGACTTGTTCTGGTTACTTGAGCAGCTTGAATCGCTCTATCGTGATCTAACAGTTCTTCCATCGCCATAGACAAGCTAATGATGTGACACATCATGTGTGAAGTTTGACCAGAGTCAGGCGTACTCTTTGATTTGGTATCATGTGTGTGGAAGTTTGTTTGTGTGTGTGTGCGTGCGTGCGTGCATGAGGGAGAGGGAGAGGGAGAGAGAGAGAGAGAGAGAGAGAGAGAGAGAGAGAGAGAGAGAGAGAGAGAGAGAGAGAGAGAGAGAGAGAGAGAGAGAGAGAGAGAGAGAGAGAGAGAGAGAGAGAGAAGCATGGCAAAACTTCTTGCTCTGTTCCTCATCATACCAGGCAGTTTTATGGATCTAACTTATTCCTGCTGGATTTCACACAACCCACAACAGATTGTGCCATTGCTGGGTGTGAGGCTTTGATAGCGTCCTCGCAAGCGTCTCCGGTCTCCCCAAACTCCGAGTCGAACTCCGACCAAATCGTTTTTTCCGTGCCTTTGTGGGCTTGAGATGTTTACGCCCTCCTCATCGTCATACCTCAGATACCTCTACAGCATTTTGAAGTATGATGTGTTGACATAGTTTGCATATCTTGAGACCCTAATCTCTCTTTTATCTCCCTCTTTTCCTCCACGCTTGCCTCACTTTGATGGCTGGCGTTTGCCTAAATAAGGTAAGAGCACACTTGACGTTCCTTCTTGCCAACACGCAGACTGTCCTCTGTAGTTCTCTGAGCCAGAACCTCTTTGTCCTATCGGAGAGTGAGAGTGCTTGGTTCTGCCTGCCAACGCCTTCGCACCTTGACACTGTCATGCTAAAGGGATGCATGACTTGCTCCTAATGGTGTTTTTCAAAAATATCTTTGTGTGATTTATGTGGCGGGGACACGTTTGCTGAAAGCCAGGTATGTCTTCCCACAGAAAAAGGGCCAGACAGAATAGGACCCTGTTCTTTCTTGTCTTGCGATAGTCTTTTTATTTTTTTTCGACTTCTCCCGTCGAAGATATGGACTTTGTTCTATTTCCTTCTGGGCAGGAAAACACGTTGGCCTGGCAGTCAGACGGGGAGGCTCATAAATACAGCAGCACATTGAGAGAGGGAGGGGGAGACAGAGAGAGGGGGCGCGAAAGAGAGATGGGGGAGAGAGAAGGAGACAAGAGAGCGGAGAGAGCAGGGACGAGAGAGAGATGGGGGAGATAAGATAAGATAATCCTTTATTTGTCCCTCGGTGGGGAAATTGCAGTTTGCAACAGCAGCAGGGTACAGAACAGCACTCAGAGTACGATTTCAATGTATAAAATATAAAATATAAAGTATACGAGATGCGAGGTGAGGGGGAGTCCTATAAAATAGAGAGGGAGAGAAAGAGAAAGCGAGTGAAATAGAGAGGGGGGAGTGAGGGACAGAGAGAGACAGGAGGGAAGATAGAGAGTGGTGCAGAGAGAGGGGGAGGGAAAGTACGAGAGAGAGAAAGAGAGAGAGAGTGGGTGGGTGGAGAGGAAAACAGAAGAGATGGGAGGAGAGGAGACAAAAAGAAAACAAAGAAAGGAGGGTGTAGAAACAGTTGACTTGATGCTATGGCTACGGCGAGACCTCAGATTTGAACACCAGACAATGGCCCGCTGGATTTGTCATTCCGTTTGAAATGAATGTTTGCACTCTGTCAACAGGAGAAATAAGCAATGCCATCCAACTGAGATCTGCTGTCTGTTCTGTTGCACCATCGGCATGGGATCGCTCACAATCGTCGTGACGTTCGCGCGGAAAAACAAGCACGATTGCCGCAGTGCTGTTTTTCAAAACACGTTTTGACAGAACCACCTAGGCGTGTTGCTAAGTGTAAGTGTGTTCTTTGACAGTGACGGAGCAGGCTGGTGCGTTTGGTGGGGGCTCAGGGCCCTCTCCCCGGCTCCCTCGTCAGAACTGTTGGGCCCTGCTGGATCAGCTGATAACCTCTTCCGGCTCGGTTGAGTGATGAGCTCTCAGATTTGTTGTTAGAGAGGGGCCTACAGTAACAAATGAGACTCGGCCCTTGTTTATTCTCGCTTGTGTGCAAGGTGAAAGGTCACAGGTCGCTCATATCTTTTTGCAGTTCCTTGTGATTCAAAAAAAATATAATAATCATCGCCGGGCTGTTTTTCCTGGGGATTCTTGTATTATCTCAACCTGCCATGTTCGACGTTACTCCAGTCGTATAAATAGGTTTCTGCTTTTTACAGACGTGCTATAGAAGAGTGCTGATAGGGTATACCGTGTGACTACATACTGTGTGCAGTATGACAACAGATACTGTGCGTGCAGAGCTGCGAGTTGCCAGTTTTGTGTGTGCACGTGTGTGTGTATCTGTGTGTGTGTCTGTGTGTGTGTGTGTGTGTCTGTGTATCTGTGTGTGTATCTGTGTGTGTGTGTGTGTGTGTCAGAAGAGGATCTGATGGATGGATGCACGCCCCCGTGTCCAGCAGTAACCCTTCCTCATTGGCAAGGCCAGAGGGGTCCAGGCCGAGCCGAGCTACAGTATCTCCTGTTCTGTGTTTACCCAGACCCGTCCAAACAAACCTGGAGGGTCTACGAGTGGCACGGCAGAGGAAAGGCCACTGCCCCCCTCCCCCACCCCCCTGCCCGCTCCCATACACACACACACACCACAAACATACACACACTCCAAGGAGATAGGGAGTGGGGGGGGGGGGGGTGTTAGCAACTCTACAGTGTGTATTTAGTGTGACTAGTACTCCAGCTATGGTTATCCGGGTGGGCTCCGCAGATTTATTGAGGGAACCCCCTACACTCCACGTCCCCCCGCTAACCCCCACTACCTCCCATTCCCCTCATCTGTTTGCCCCAAGGCAGACGTTTCAACTGCGGGTGACGCTGCACCATTGGTCGGCCTGACTCTCGCCGTCCATTTGTCTGAGCGGTCTGGAGAATACGAGTCAAGGAAAACAGAGGCGTCCCGTCTGAAAAACAGACACTGGCTTTAACTGGACCCACCGAGAAGAGTTTGAAGGCTGAGTCCAGTATAAGTGTATAACGTCCTCATCGTTGTGGATTAGAACTAACGAGAAGCTGCTTAGCTGGGTAAAAATGGAGGGAGGCCTTCTCAGAAAGTTCCGGTTTGACCGGGGTATCAGTGACACTGTTCTGGGGAGGCTTAGACCATGGCTACATGCAGTCATTTCCCCCAACTGCGTGTCAGTACAGGGATATTAACTGTGCCTGGCAGACTTACCGAACAATTGTTTAATCCTGAGCTGACAGGATTCTGTGTTATTTGAACCAAAGAGAAAACCGAAAAATAGAAAGCAGCCAAAGCATCAGTCATTGGTTCCATTGAGCAGGTTCTGAAAAAAGAACGCAGGGACTGTTGATTGTATGTTTGCTCCAGTTGGGCAAACAAGCTGGCCCCCTTGACCCAACGTGCCATTCGCTGCTCTGCACGTCTCTCTGCCAAGGCTGGATTATACCCATTTTGGTGGCACGAAAAAAAAGAAGCTGTGTATATCTAAACAAAACGCCTCAGCAACAGAACACAATTGGCACCAAGAGCTAACCTGCCTTTCTCCCAGAGAGTCAGTAGACTCTATCGTTTGGTCTTGTTGATTGGAATATCCTAAACAATGTACCTTGCATTTTCTGCACTTCTTATAACCCCGTGCATAAACACACTGCGCAGAAACAACACATTGTTAGAATAGGAAATCAGGCTTTTAACAGCTGATGTATTATTGAGGCGTCAAGCAGCACTTGCACCTCGTGTACCACATGGGGGTATCTTGTGGACGTCGTTCACCAGAGCCTGTCCCTCACCCTGCCAGACATTGGCAGTCTTCTCACTCCCCTCACCCCCACTTCACCCCCTCACGGCCAGACATTAGCCTGGTCCTAAGCCTGCCTGTCACGGCCCCTCAACAGCCCTGCTCCAAAGCCCTCACTTAGCAGTTCACAGGCGTACCATCAAGAACGGCCGCGTTTGTTGATGACAGTATGATTTCTTTGTTCCCAGCTGTGGTGTGCCTACAGGAAACGACATCCTCTCCTGACGGCGTTGTAGTCCGTTGTAGTTCTATGTCCTGTCACCACCCACAGCACTCGCTGGAGGAGAGCTCTGGTCTGTGACGGTCGGCTCTCCACCCTCCGTCTTCCTTGCAGTCCCCTCCACTCTCCCACCAGCTGTAGCCAGACTCCCGAGGGGATCGTTGGTGTCCAGGTGCCTGCCAGCTTACTGCCAAGTGGCTCCGGCTCGTTGGGGCTCGTTAAGCCCCGCCGATTTTTGCCGGTGATCAAAGAAGGTGGCGGCGCGGCGAGACTGGCGGGACGGGGGCGTGGGGGGGGGGGGAGGTCAGCGGGTCGGCGTCGTGCGAGGTGAGCAGCGGGCGTCCTCGTTTGAGGTTCGAGTCGAAGGGTCGAAAAGTTATTCGAGTCAGAGTGGGGTTGACGATTCACAGACGCACCAGGGAAGGGCTGAGCTTGGGCGGTAACTCCCGCTCAGAGAGAGGGGCCGCGTGCGGCGAGAGCACGGAGGAGAGACGGAGAGAAAAGACAGGGAGAAGGAAGAGGCCGAGAGAGAGATATGCCCGGTGTGTCCTCTCTCTGGTTCTTCACTTACCTGACAGGGTCGTCCAGACCTCTGCTCTCCGCTGCTCTGCTCTACTCACAGCCTGATCATCCATCACTCTGTTACCCCCACACACACACACACAAGCACACACACACACGGCCTCGCTCGCTCTGTCGGAAACTTGGAGGGCCGCGTGCCCTTTGACAGGTGCTGTTTGGTTTGTTCCAGACAGGGCTCGAGAATCGGAGCCCTGAATGGCTGTTGGAGCAGATTGAATGCGGCTACACGTGTTGCAGTTCCCACCGTCTCTGGTTTGAAGATCTGGGGCAGACACACGTGTTCATAATTCATCAAACCGACACGTTTGATCCTGCGACCACTCCAGACACGTTTTGTACGGTGTCGCGCTTTGCGTGTCACGCCGCACTCGTCCCGCCGCACGCCGAACCAAAATGGAGTCTTCCTGTCCTCCCTGTCTGATGGGTATCAGCGGGGTCGCTACGACTCGGCCGCTGGAAGTAATTACTCCAGGTAATTATGGGATGGAAGCCGCCATTATGACAGGGGGCTGACTCATTAGACGGGATGTCAGGTTGACCTGACTGTCACCTCAGCTAAACCGTTGATAGACAGGTGTCGAAGGTCAGTAATGCCGACGAGACAGGCAAGGAAACCCTCCCCCCTTCCCCAACCTCCCCCCAGGCCGCTGCCCCCCCCCCCCCCCAAAGCCGCTGTCTGACAGAAAACATCCAAAATGGAAAATATAGGAATCCCTAGTGTGCACAAACCAGGTGTGTTGACATAGAGGCTGTGTCAGAGAGAGAGAGAGAGAGAGAGAGAGAGAGAGACAGAGACACAGAGAGAGAGAGACAGAGAGAGAGAGACAGAGACAGAGAGACAGAGAGACAGGGAGAGAGAGAGAGAGAGAGAGAGAGAGAGAGACAGAGAGAGAGAGAGAGAGAGAGAGAGAGAGAGAGAGAGAGAGAGAGGGAGGAAGGGAGAAAGGAAGAGCAAGTGAGAGCGAGAGAGAAAGATACAGAGTGAGAGAGAGAGAAACAGAGAGAGAGAGAGAGAGAGAGAGAGAGAGAGAGAGAGGGAGGGAGGGAGGGAGGGAGGGAGACAGAGAGAACTTCCAAACATCTGTTTTCCGAGCCGTGGCGCGGGGCCGGGACAGACCTGGAGATGGAGCTGGGCTGTGTCCGAGCCACGCGTGCCTCCCCAACGGCCCGTTTCCCCCCTGCTGCCGAGAACTGCCACTGCTCCTCAACCCGCTGTGTTCAGCAGAGGGAGAGTTACCTGCAGCACGTCTGTCACCGTGTCAGGAGAGGGAGAGAGACAGAGAGAGAGAGAGAGAGAGAGAGAGAGAGAGAGAGACAGAGAGAGACAGAGAGAGAGAGAGAGAGAGACAGAGAGAGAGAGAGAGAGAGAGAGGTGTGGGGTGGGGTGGGGGGTGGTGTGGGGGAGTCGAAGACTGGGTGGGGGGGGAGTCATCGGGGTCATTGTTTCCGAATGTGTTCCAGGCCTCGCTGAAGAACAAAGGGGAGGAATTCACAGTCACAGCCCTGCTATTCCCAGTCGACTGCATTTCGGTAAAAAAACTAAAAACGTAACATGCTGCCTGATCATAAAGCGGGGGGGCCCGGCCGAGAGCACCTGCTCTTCGGGGACTCGGCTTTTAACGAGGACCCCGCCGTGCCAGCGCGCTTTCCGCACATGTGCGGAGCTTGCTCGGGTGTATGAACGACACGTTGAAACCCAAAGCTCCTCAGCATCTGCTCCCACATCCACGAGCACGTGTCCGCTTTGAAATGTGCCTGTGGCAGTCTGGAAGCTGCCAAAGGACACATGTGGACTGGCGAACTTCGAGCCCCCGGAAAATCGTTTTTTTGCGAATTAGGAATCGCCCGAGCCGGAAGACACCGGAACGATCCAGGAACGGCGTGAAGCACCTTTGATTGCCATGCTACCGTCACGTGTCAGCCTCATGTTTCCGCTTTGTTTTTGGGGAACGTCACGTCATATATGCAGGCGTCGCCGTAGCCCGATCGTAAAGGGATGGTCGAACACACCCAGTCTCTGTTGTCGATCCTTTGTGCGTCTGTGTCATGCTGCTTTTCTCTGGCCGGCATGATGTGCGCTCGCCTGCCCACCTCCTCTCCGCTTCGCTGCCTAACTGTGCCAGCGAAAGGGGGGTGAGCCCCTGGAAGGGAGGTGGGTGGGGCGGGTTAGGGAGTGGGGCTAGGCAGGTGAGGGTCAACCCACCTGGTAGCTATGGAATGACTCATTAGACAGGCGCTAATGAAATATGTGTCTGTCTTCACGTCATGCACCCTGGCGTCTCTCTCTCGCGCGCGCCTGGCTCGCTCCCTCTAAAAATTCTACAAATTCCATCCTCTTTGTGCGTCACTACACGTTGTCTCTCGGACGTGACGCGATACGATCTGGACGTCGCGTGAACGCGCCGGCGATTTCTGTCTGCGGCTTACCCGCGGGATAAACCGCCTTCGACGCGACTCCCTCAATTCTCTCATGCTGTCAAACCCGCCTGGCGACCAGTGGGACCGAAACGAACCGAGCAGTTTGATGCCTGTGTACCAGAGAAGACAGGCCCCATTGATGCCTTCCCCAAAGACAACACTACGAGCCTGCAGAATCGTAAACCTTGAACAATAAGTGTTTTATATCAACACGTCAACAAATAGGGCTATCGGGTTCTCCAGGTTCCACGAGGGACAATACCCAGTGTGGTGCACCCAGAGCTGGCTGCTGGATGGTGGGAACCTGGCCTGGGTGACCTTCCGGAGGATCAGATGTCCCCTGTCAGGATGGGGTGTCACAGCCCCGAAACCCAACCTCTGCTCCGTTCCCTTGAGGTTTAACGACACCGGGCTTACCCCCCACTGTGTAGAGGAGGTGGAGGTAAAATGTCTGTGAAGGAAATCGAATCAGCATTTATGAACCAGGTTTATTCGCATTTTTCGACCCCCTCCGGTATGAGTAAGTAAATACGTCACCCATGTCGGTTTGGTCCATTAGACACCCACGGACTCTGAAGGATGAAGAGTTACGGTACAGTTGGCTACCTTCAGAGCCAGAGTTGAATCACTGGCCATGGCAAACATCTCCAAACAGTTGATTTACACAAGCCCTTACTCCATCCACTTCCAGTGCAGGGCACGATCAACAAACTGAATACACAGGACCAAATGATGTCGGACGGATGAATCCTTTCCAGTGGATGAGGTGATGGAGGATGACGGGGTCCAGACGCGTCTGGTCCTTCGCTGTCTGGGGGGGGGGGGGGGGGGGGGGGGGGGTAGGAGAGAAAGAGGAGAGAGAGAGAGAGAGCGAGGCACTTTGGTTCCAACGGCAAGCCTTTCTCTGGAGTTTAGGCCCAGAGACAGAAACCTCCTCCCGTCTGTATGTCTGTCTGTGTGTCTGTGTGTGTATGTGTCTGTGTGTGTGTGTGTGTGTGTGTGTGTGTGGCCGTGGCGGCTCTCCTTCTAATCAAAACCACCCTTCCCATCTGTCTCCCATCTCCACTCCCAAAGCCTTCCCGAAAAAAACCTCCCCAAGTGGCAGGAACAAATTAATTAATGTCGATCGTCTAAACGGATGTGTGTCATCCGCGCGAATGTTTGCTCACATGCGCCCGGCCGCACACTCAAACACAACTACCGAGAGCTCGTAAACTAGAACGCTCATGTCCAAGCCGATCGTTTTATGTTTGCTCTCTGGCAGCCCGTTAAAGACTGAACTCTTCAGTGTGACCTCATCCCTACGGTACCTGCATCCCTACCTCCTAATGGCTTCCACCACTCAGCACCCACCCCCCCCCACCCCCACCCCCACCCCCCACCCCTCGCTTCCACATCATCCACCCCCTGCTTCTGTTTCCAGGGGGAGCAGATGAAAGCTAAGAAGCCCTCCAGTTCACAAACTAGTACGTTACGAGCCCATACACGTTGGGAGGTCCCTCTCCCTGATTACTTCTGTTTTCTCTCCATAAATTTGGAACATAATTTGCCTTTGAGAGAGAGAGAGAGAGAGAGAGAGAGAGAGGTGTGGGGTGGGGGGTGGTGTCGGGGAGTCGAAGAGAGGGCGGGGGGGGGAGTCATCGGGGTCATTGTTTCCGAATGTGTTCCAGCCCTCGCTGAGAGAGATAGAGACAGATATAGAGAGCTACAAAGAGGGAGAGAGGAAGAGAGTAAAAAAGAGAGAGCGAGAGAGAAAGGAGGAAGAGAGAGAGAAGGAAAGAGAGGCGCATGATGTTGACTGGCCTTTCGTGACTGGAGAGGACACTTGCTCATAAACCGAATGAGATGTCATGAAAATTCCAGGAGGCAAAATGAGAGATGAGTGAGTTATTTTGTCAGCACCATGGCAGGCGATGCTGTGGTGGCTCTCCCACACATGAGAGTGCTCTCTCTTTCCTCTTTCTCTTTGTTGCTTCGTCCCTCTCTCGCTCTCTCTCTTTCTCTCTCTTTCTCTCTCGCTCTCTCTCTCTCTCTCTCTCTCTCTCTCCCTCTCTCTCTCTCTCTCTCTCTCTCTCTCTCTCTCTCTCTCTCTCTCTCTCTCTCTCTCTCTGACCTCAGGCTCTGAGCCTGACCACATTCACCTCTCATAGACTCACTGGCCTTTCCTGCCCAGTGGGACTGGCTCCACAGGCTCTTTTGCAAGGCTAAGTACAGGCCTGGTCTGGATGGACTGGGGTGGACCGGTCTGGCTCTGGCTGGGCCAGACTGGGCCAGACTGGGCCAGACTGGGGTGGACTGGGGTGGGGCAGATGGGGACCAGCTTGCAGATTTTTGTCCATGTGTGACCATTGGGCAACATGGCAGGAATGCCCAACAGTCAGCACACTAACACACTAAACTAACACACCTCGGGTATTAGCAGATCCCAGCCGTGCTCTTGAGCAGGGCTGCGGTCTATGACGCGTGGTCGTGTGAACGTAAACCCCAATTGAGCTCACACCCAATCTTCAGTGGCCTACATTTTCCTTTCTCCGAGTCGTTTCTCTCACAATAGCCCCAAGATGATCATTTCAGACACAGGGATTAGGCCGTGCAGACAGAAACTGGGCTAACTCCTCCGTCATCATTGTGATGAAAACAAGGTCCCGTTTATAGGTTAAAACGCCGTCCTCAGAGATAATCACAGTGCAGCCTGTCCATCTATTAACACCTCATCTTCCATTGTGTGCTCAGCACAGAACTCCATGCAATTTCAACTTTGGACCGTGCGAATCACATTTTCCTTCCTATCACAGGTAAACCCCACTAATTCAATTGAACAGACGGAGAGACGGTGACATGCAAACCTCCCCCGCCCCCATCACCCCCGTGTCTGCGGTCTGGGCTTCTGAAAGGCGAGCCAGTCGAATTCACTGCCGGGTTCATAGCCCCGTCTAGCCCAATGGGGTATGTGTGGCTGCTCCTGGCTGCTCCTTGGATGTGGTTTAAGTGTCGGTCCTGCTGAGCCAAGCCGGAGCCGCGCTCGTCGTCCCTTTCATTCGATGGCGCAAAGCTGGAACCAGGGGGCGTGCGAGGCGACTCGGCGAGCGTGTGCGTGGCTGTGTACGCGCTCGAAGGGAAGGAAAGTTGTTCAGGTAGGCTAACGGACGAAAGATGTCTGCAGCTCTCAAACAACGAGAGGGTAGACGACGCGACGTCGGCGTGTCGTAAAGTCTCACCTGGAAACATTCTCTGCAGAGCAGTCGCCACAAAGGAACGTTCAGCACTGAGTTGTAGCAATGGTGATTCAAATGTTACTGTTTATCTATGTCTTTAAATTGTACAATGGGTATTTTCAATGGAAGACAGACAGCCAAGCAGACAGGTAGACAAGCAAGAAAATAGACAGACAGACAGACAGTCCATAGTCCCAGTTGGTCCATGTGGAAGACTCATTTCCAGAGGAGAGGAGAAAACCCTGTATTCCAGGCCTGCCTCTCTATGACTTTAACCCCCCCCCCCTCCCCCCTTCCACCCACACACCTCTTCCCACCTTTCCATTGCGTTAGGTAGCAGATAGCAGATGATTACAGGAATTTGTCTTTTACTACTTGCTGTAATTGTTATAATTTGGAGATCTCCTGAACCCTGGGACTATGCCAGGAGAGCAGGAGATTCCCAGCATGCATGGTTGGTAGGACAGCAGCTGCAGGCATGAGCAGGCGCTGCTGTGCAAGCTACACCGAGGAGCAAGCGGCCATCTTGTTGAGTCATCATGTCTTGCCTTGTTGGATTCTTGTAAGTGAAAGCCATAGGAAAGAGTAAGGCCGGCAGAGGTAAAATACTGCTGCTTGTCCTCAACTGCCCCTTTCCCTCTCTCTTTCTCTCCCCCCCTCTCTCTCTCTCTCTCTCTCTCTCTCTCTCTCTCTCTCTCTCTCTCTCTCTCTCTCTGTCTCTCTCTCTCTCTATCTCTCTCTCTCTCTCCCTCTCTCTCTCTCTCTCCCTCTCGTTCTCTCTCTCCCTCCCTCCCTCTCTCTCTCTCTCTCTCTCTCTCTCTCTCTCTCTCTCTCTCTCCCTCTCTCTCTATCTATCTCACTCTCGTTCTCTCACTCTCTTTCTTTCCCACTCATATATATCCTCACCATACATGTGTAGACACTATGGATATCTACCGTGGCTATGGAGCACAGTCGCCTGTTCTGATTTGTCTCCCACGAGTTCTTCAGCTGTTCTGGCACCTCCAGGCTGGATTGATAGGTGTTTCTCTGGCGTCGGAGAACAGTAAACCTCAACTATGCAGAGCACACCATTTCCCTGTGTTGGTGCCAACTGTACCCCGGGCAAGCTGGCATTATTCTGCTTGGCACTACGCAGGGAGCATGACAAATGCAACCTGCCATTGAGTCTGAAAGGTGGGACCACGGCACCAGAAGGATTGTGGGAGTCGGGGTCTGGATCCATTTCCTCCTTTGAGAACACCTACTTTCCTCTTTTTCAGATTGTCTTCTCTCTCTCTCTCTTTCTCAAATAGTGCGATGCAGAAAAGGCTCCTACTTAGCGGGCACTTATCTGTGCCAGCTGGGATGGAACTAATCTTTGCTGAGCTATTTCTCATTAAAGAAGGGCCTCTTTGGGAGGCGCGCCGGTGTGCGGACCGTGGACAGGGAATGAGCTGTCTGTTTCTACAGATGGGCTTCATTTTGTGGTGGGCAGGAATAACTCCCTGACAGTTTTATTGCGGGCCAAGCTTCAGGCCTGAGTTGAGCAGCACAGGCTCTTTGTGCAAATGGCACTAAAACACTGCAGAGGAATTTTACCTCCATGCCATCCCTGATTGGCTTCTCCCTCCAAACATGTTTCCTCAGGATTAGTACATAGAACATTCTGGCAGCCCATTGGCTGATAAGACAGATCACTGTCCTACAACCAGAAGCCTGTATCATAGGTTGTTCTGCTGTTGGGTCGCGGCCAGAACACATTAAGACCGAGTTTATACGGTGTATTTTACAAAGACACGGAGTAAGATAAACCATATGGATGGATTAATATATTACATCCTGGAAGTCAGTCCAATGCATGTTTGTAAGAAATACGCTGCTTATTTATGGGCAACGATTGAAGCGTTACAACTTTAAAGCTTTACAACCGTTAAACTCTTCATGGTGTTTTGACAGTTTGGCAAGGAGGCAGGTGTGATGAGACCTTCACCCTTCCTGTTCTCCACCCTTCAGCGATCAGAGAAGTCATCTTTCCAATCAGACCTCCGACTCATCCTCCCCCAGGCTCGCCGTCATGGTGACGACCCTGCCCCGACCTGCCGCGGTGCAGCGGGGGGAGCTCACGACTCGACACGAGTCATCCGTGACGCCCACCTCTCGCCGGCCGTGGCGGAGACGCCATGGTGGTGAAGCGGGCTTGGTGCCGGCCAACTGGTGGTCTGACACTGAGCTGGCATGGCAGATCTGGGCCACCTGGCGTCACTGACCTCTGGAGGAAATGCATCATGGGAAAGGGGGGTTTGAAAGGGTCACCTTGGCCCAACTTGCTTCAGAAGAGTCCAGAGGTTTAGATCTCGACTTTCGATTCGTGACTGTGTTCAGCTGGTGGTCTGCACCTCTCTGTTTCACCGACTGTCTTTGGAGGAGTGGGTCCCTCACCGAATTACCCCTCCCTAGGGTTCTACCATTTTTTCTTCATGAGTTTTCCTGTTTTTTAGGTTTACAGAAAGGGTTTAGGTCGGTTTAGGCACAGTTCAGTGGCATTGCTTTTAAAAAGGGCTTCATGGGATTGGATTTGAAGAGTCTGTACCCTCACGGACTGCAAAGGAACCTTGCCAGTCTCCTCCAACGGTCCGTTTTCACAAGACCAAAATATGAGTGCTCACTATTATACCTAGCAATTACACCTTCCCATCACATTCAGCCATGTTTTCTTTTCATGCTATAATTTTCCCATGACATGTACAGGCTGGGAAAATCCCACCCTGCAGTATAGACGCTCACATTGTAAACATTATATCTTGCCACTCGCACAGTACAACAC